>NW_028274810.1:5600083-5903113 GCF_037043125.1 Eumetopias jubatus
AATACCGTGCTCGTCAGCACTTTCTGCTTAACCCCGGGTGCCACTTTTGAATCCCCAGCCCCCGAGTGTCCAGAATTACCTGGGGGCAGCCGGCTCTTGTCTTCCCAGACCCTCCTGATCGGTTCAGTCTTCTGCAAATAATGAAGAGAAAGAATTACGTTAAGCACATTCCCCTTCACAGATGCCCACTCCTATATCCTGCATAGCACAGGACAGAAATATAAGCACAGCAATACCAGGCAACTGTGAGTGTAAACATCCAGGAGCGCTTAGGTAAGGCCTCGTAGGCAAAAATTGGGATGGTACTCTTGAGTCATTAAACCAATATCCCTGATAAAACAAGCCATCCTCATAGCATCCTAAATCTTGAATCTAGGCAAACAAACCGATTCTGTTTCTCAGAGATCCTGGGGGAACTCCCTGGCTGCTTCCTAGACAGTTGCTGCAATATTGAGGCTTTTTCCATCTGAAATTCCAACAGGTGAATGGTTTAGAGGAATCAGCCATGCAGATTAAACCAATGAATTGATTCTACACGCCATCAAATCAGAACAATCTTGAAAGCTACAAAGAAACAGGGGCCATTCATGGGGTAGGGAAGTTTCAGGACCCTGCATTGCTCCAGAGAAACATACACTGTCCCATAGCAGTGGTCCAGTTCGGGTTCTCAGCTGACTTGAGATGAGATAAGACAAATGAAGACATAGACGAAGTGAAGAGCGTGAACCAGGGGAGTGCCATCTCCAGAGATATAGAAAAGGCTGCCAACAGGCTTGGCAGGCATCCAAATTCAGGGGCATGTTTCAAGAATGGAAATTAGAGCCTTGCAAGAGAGGACACGAGCTGAATTCATAATTAGGAGGTCTGGCAGTGACCTCGTGGGCCTGGGCTGGAGAGGTGTATGAGTCTGGCAGGGTGTGAGGAACAAGGAATATGGACACCACCTGGGGGACCACGTGGAGTTATATCCCCTTTGGAATGGGAGCATTCATAGGCCATATCCAGAGTAGACCCAAATTCAGGTTCATCAAACAGGAATTTGCCATCACGGTAAGACTGGCCGCTGTCACGCCTTTCTTGCACAGTTGAAGGAGCCAAAACACATTCATCCACTGTGTCCTGTAGGAATTCCTTCTTTTCAACATCCTGGGGCTCCATGCTATGCCGGGGGAGACAACAATGATAGAAGATCAAACCAGGAGGATCAGGCACCATGGCTTCCTAGCTGGTGTTGATGGGTGTGATAGCGAGTGGTCCCAGAAAGCAATGTGGCTGTCCCCTTGGAGGGAAAAACTATCCCCCTATATAAGGAGCAGAGTGTGGCCTCCGATATGAGGAGCAGTGGGAGACAGAGCAGGAGATATTCTGTGCACTGGCCTCATAACCAGGTGATGAAGGAGGAGACTAAAACATCCCTGTCATACTTATGTCATAATTATGACTCCCAGCACACAGAGGTTATCAAAACAAGTGGCTTCAACCCCTCTGCATACGTTGCATTGACTTGTACATGCAGTGTCCAAGGGACTAAATATCCTGAGGCCTTACTGCCTCTCAGACATTCTGACTCCAAGGAATATTTTCTCAATATTTTGATCGGACATGCATTTATTCTTCAATTTCCTCTCTTGCTATCCGAAATCCTCCAACATGATGATGTCAAACAGACACAAAGTTAATATGCATCTCACTTTGGTTTTAACCACACAGGAGACAACAGCTGATTACCGGAATCCCTGGCTTTGGTCAATTCATGTGTGTCCACTCTCTGTAGGTTATTCAACATGAAAGGGAGTAAGAAAGTGACACCTACACAACTACCACATGAAAATAGATGACATGGTTAAAGGGCATATTCTGCTATTGACTGAATGGATGGAATACTTCTAGGCAGCACTTTCTCTCTATCCCCGATGTGAGGTCTCCAGAGGTCACCAGGAAAATTCGTAGTCCACAGTCTTCACACTTACCTGGGGCACATTGGCTGTTGTCCATTTCCTTCCCTTCGATCATCTTGACTTTCTGAAAATCAGTTCCAAGACAGCAGGTGACACTAAGGAAATCACACTTCCCATATTACCAACACAGTGACCACCCACACTGCAAGGACATTAAGATTCTCAGGGCAAGACCCTAGTGTTCTGGCAGGGATATTCCAGGATGGCCAAGGTTAAGTCTTACAAGCAGTGCACAGGACTGCTCCCTGACCTGCTGCAGAAATTCACTTTCTTCTCCCCCACAAATTATCCCAATATCCTCCTCTGATGGGAGTCTGTAAAAAGAGTTCCGAATATATTTTCCCCAGAGGTCCTGCGGAGGAGTCCAAGCACTTTCTTGAAGTGTTGCTGCAAAATGGGGTTATTCCATGACATACCATGGCTCTTGATGCTTCCCAGGGAATTATTCTTGAAACTAGACTAATGAATCAACTGTAGAAAACCTCAAATCAAAAAGAATCTTTGAAAAAAGAAAAAGAAGAAGATAGCAGGAGAGGAAGAATGAAGGGGAGTAAGTCAGAGGGGGAGACGAACCAGGAGAGATGATGGACTCTGAAAAACAAACTGAGGTTTCTGGAGGGGAGGAGGGTGGGGGGATGGGTTAGCCTGGTGATGGGTATTAAAGAGGGCACATTCTGCATGGAGCACTGGGTGTTATGAACAAACAATGAATCATGTAACAGTACACCAAAACAAATTATGTAATATATGGTGATTAACATAACAATAAAAAATTTTTAAAAAAAGAATCTTTGGTGTTCTACCGACACAAAAGCCATTTGGGTCTGAGTGATGCCAGAGCCCAGCTTGGCTTCATAGGAACATACAGGCAAGGTAATGACACAGTTGTTTTCAGATGACCACTTGACTAAGTTGAACCCACATAGAGAAGATTGTGCCTGGGCCTGAGAGCAGTGAAACCAGGGAAAGCACCTTTCCTGATATGCAGGTATGTGAGCCAACAACATTGGACAGGTCTAGGCCCTCGAGAGATATTGATCCTAAAAAGAAAATGTCATTGCATGGAACAAAAGACAGTTGATCCACGTAGGGTATCTGACAAGACTTTGTGGATGTCCTACTGAGGTGGGTAGAGCTTGTCACCCATGACGTAGGTTCAATGGCCTGACACGGGGGCCGGGTTGACAGAGGCATGGCCGCTGCCTAGGATGGTTGAAGGCTCCCTGACCCACCTGATGTCTGTGTCTCCACATCCATTTGTCCTGATTTAAAGCAAAGTGTGTCTGTAACGCCCGTGTATAGAGATGACCTTCCTCGGTGTAGACAAGGTGTGCAGAACAAACAACATGGACACTACCTGGGGGACCACGTGACGTTTCATCCCCTTGGGTGTGGGAGCATTCACAGGCTAAATCCAGAGCAGAGCCAAATTCCTGTTCATCTAATGGGAATTCGCCAGCACTGTAGGACTGGTCATTGTCACACTCTTCTTGCAGAGTTGAAGGAGTCAAAACACACTCATCCACTGTGTCCTGTAGGACTTCCTTCTTTTCAACTTGCTGCTGCTCCATGCTGTGCCGGGTAGGACAGGAATGACAGGAGATCAAACCAGGAGGATCAGACACTGTGGCTTCCTAGCTGGTTGGATGGGAGTTATATGGAGTGGTCACAGGAGGCACAGGGCACCGGCTGGAGAGGGAACAAGCACACCAACCTACAAGAGGCAGAGTGTGGCTGCCCGGGGCTGGGAGAGCAGCAGCTGATCCTCAGAGCACTGGCCACAGAAGCACTGACTAGGAATGAGACTCCACCCTCCCAGCAGGATGCGGTCACAACAAGAAGCACAGTGGAGACCAGACCAGGGGCAACCACCACGGGCCTGAGTCAGGATGATTTTTACATAGATTGCTCAATTACTTACAGCTCTGGAGTACCTGCAGACTGCAGAAATGCGTGCCTTCTAGGCACTTTGTCATTAATAGTGTCACATGACACCCCAAGTTTTTGGAGTTTGGTTAGGTACTTCTCTTGGTTTTAATTTTGCTAGTTGTCTGTTGACCAATTCCTTGGTTAGTTACCTTCCTACCAAGGACCTTAGAGAACTGTGTAGGAAGTAGATATACATCTCCTCCCAGTGTCCATTTACAGGAAAGAATGGGTATTTTTGTCCCCACGGGGAATCCTAAGGCTGGTGAATTCATCTCGGTCTTACAACACCACAGAGACAACAGGCAACCAAGCCAAAACAGCCATCCTTTGGGGACCATCTGCAGTTTTGCTTAACCTTGCATCTGACATCTGTCACTCTCTTGACCTCACTTACTTTACTTTCTGAGACCCTGTCCATTTTGACCCACACATTATTGGTTCCAGAATTTTCATTGTCACCTGGGAGTGAGGGTTCCTTGTTCTTCTTCATCCTCCTCATCCTCATAATTTTCTGCAAATAAATTCAGAAATGTCCCATCAGCTATTTCCCACATCACCACTATAAACACAGCGGCTTCTATGTCCCTGGAGACCTAAGGGTCTATGAATGACTAGGTATTCTACTGAGTTTAGGGCACTGTCTTTAAGAACTGCTGTGGCATGGATTTCTGATGCGTCAGGCAGTGTGTCTCTGATTCTGAGGATCAGCATCACTGAACCTGGGCAACACGTTCTACCGGCTCTTGTTGTCCATATCAGGGAATGCTTGTCAGCTTCATTTCTGCACCGTGTCTTGCAGAGTGCCACAGGTCCCACCACAGCCACAGACTCTCCGTGGGTTCACAGCTCTCACATAGAGCCACCTCCTTGCCCTCAGGACAGGACAACCACTCTGTCCCACATCCCTCCACCAGGGACTTCATGGGGCCTCACGTGGGCTTCAGTGTTATCAAGGGGACATCCGTCTACGAAAAGCGGTCCCGTCTAAACAGCACTCCCACCTCCAAGTCCTACTGCATCAAGGACCTTATCCAACTCCACACAGTCAGGAGCATTATTTTTTCCTGACATGCATTCATGAATTTTCCCTATCTGATCACTACAGTATCAGCAGGTTATTTGATATACTTTCCAGATGAGGAGACAGATATGGAGAAAGTAAAACTCACTTTCTCACCCACAATTAATACAGACCACGCTGACTCTGGGAACCTCCCACTTAGTGCAGGGATCCTTGCACACCAACAAGCATCCTCCTGTCACATTTTGCTCTCTGGCTCAAAGACTGGTGGAGGCTGCCTCCTGCTCCAAAGGCTGCATTCCCTCAGGGAGGAAGCAGACACGTGGAGCACTATTACCTCCACACTGTGCATTTCTGCTCTCTGTTACCACCTTCCACTCCGGGTTCTCTCATGGCCCCACTTGCGATGGGGAACCCAGGAGGGCTGCTGCACATGGCGTGAGGCCAGGCAGGGAGTCTCTTGTGAGCCCAGGGCCTTGGCGCAGCTCCGGGCATCAGGGCCGGTGGCTGCCTTACCTGGGCTGAGCTTTCGGGCAAGGCACTTGGCCAGCCTGTGCCCCTCAGCCAGTTGCTCTTGGAAGCCCTGCCCTTGGGAATGCTCAGGGTCATCATGGGTGAGGAGGTCCTCGAGGAGCTTATTGAGCAGTTGGGAAACGTCTTTCCCTTTCCGTAACTTCTGATACAAACGGGTCAGCTCTTTATCCTGGTCTTTAATGAGGGTATGACATAGCCTAAGTCAGGGCAGAGAGAAAATTTTAAAATGCAAAGAGTTGAACAACAGACAATAAGATCTTTCGTGATGATTTCTGGCAGAATTTCCCCAAAGGAGCCGTGAACCCCGCACATCCCTTACACCTTTTCCTTCTGTAAACAGAGCCAGGGGTTCTCCTAAGCACACGCCAGAGAGATGTCCCTTCAGCTGCTAACTTTGGGGACACCCGTTTCCCTGGAAAACTACACACAGTGCAGCGTGCAGTGAAAGGACACAGCGCCAGACGCAGAAGCGTGTCCAGTAGAGCTGGTGTGAACTGGTGAGCTCAGGAGAATGGCAGGCTCAAGCTGTGGTCAGCCAGGTCATGACTCTGTGAAAGGTAAGTGAGGTGGTGATCTCGCAACACTGTGAATATGCTAAAAGCCACGAATTGTTCCCTTGAATTTGGGGACTTTGATATTTTTTTCCAAAGAGAGAGCGAGTCTTTGAGTCATTGGAGTCCATCATTTACCAATCACTGTTGTCTTAGTTGTTTTAGAAATATTTGGGTCACGTGCCTGCCATGATGTTTCTGCCCTTTCCTGGCCCAGACTTGTTGCTGCCCCAAGTCAGAGATGCCCACAGCGTCCCTGCAGCCTCCCACATGGAGCCTTCCTTACCTGAGCTTCTCAGCCACCGTGTCTGCCTGCTTCCCCTTCTCAAACTGCACCTTCTCTCCCAGCACGGATTCGATGAGGTCGGTGGACTCTTCACACTCTGAGAAACAGAGACGCCTGCCTCAGGGGAACGCTGGACATGCTGCTGTGCTCGCTGCCTTCAAGGGACGAGGCAGGGTCCATCCTAGGACAACTGGAACCCCGGCCACCTGGCTCTGCGCTGGGAGCTCCACATCGCATTCCTCAGCCTCCCAACTACAGGGCAGTCGATTACTCCCTGTTTCAGAGCCCAGGAAAGAACAGCCCCAAGGCACAGAGAGGAACTGGACACGGTGATGAACTGGTATTTGGTAGAGTCAGAATTCGGGTTCCCCTGATCATGGTCACTCTAGCAAGCCTTGGAGACTCCTAAGTGAAACACTAAGCAGGGACATGACGTAAGGCCCCCAGGGCTACTGGACTGATGGGTCCCCTGAGCTGGGATTTCTATACTGAGCAAGTATCTCAAAGGTAAAAATTCATCCGGTTACACTTGTGGAAACCACAATGCATAAAACCAGAAGCACCGGAGAGGAATATGGCCCAATCCTAATACAGTTTGTGTTATGAGAAGCAGTAGAATGATGAACAGAGTTACACAGTTCCAGGTTCTGCTCTTAGAGCGTTACAAGAAATTACTCAGTATTCATTCTGACTCAGAGAAGTAGGTCCCACAACACTAACAGGTTAACAAGGAGGAAACTGAGGCACAGGACATTGGGCACCATGGATTTAGCCCAGGCTGACTGACCTACAACCCATGCTTTTCTCCCCTGTGCTGTGTTACCGCCACCCCACGCCCTCAGGTGATATCTGTTTGCATCATCTTCACAACTGGTTTCCCACACTTATGTGATGATTTTCAGGAAAGTTGTAAACAAAACTGCTTGTCCTTCCCTGAAAGTTCATCATCTCTTCCCTTTCGTAAAAAGCATGCTTCAGTTTTTTTTTTCTCTGCGTCATTCGTTTTTAATTACACCTCCCCTTGTTCTATTGAAAGCAAATTGTGAGAAAATGACAAAAATGCGGGCTGAGAGTTGTCAGGATTCCTTCCTATCGCTCGGCTGTGCACGTGCCCCGTTCTCATGACTCCTTCTGCCAGCGCAGGCCCCTCCTAATGAACGGGCAGCTGAGCTCCCCATTTCAGGCTGACTGTGGGGGAAGGCCTGCCCCACACCCTGGCTTGGCTGGTTCCCGGGGCTGTGGTCTCCCCCACTCACCCTCCTTCTCCCTTGGCCACATGTCTCCTGGCCCAGGCCTGGACCTGCTGGCCATCCTGCATGTCTGAAGGTCCCCAGCTCAGGGAGAGACCGTGATGTTCCCTGAAACACCCTCACCCTTGCCACTGGGTATCAAATGGCCTCCGTGGACTCAGGAAGCAGAGGCTCTGCACCGGTTCCCTCTCACAAGGGGAGTCACTGCGTGGATGGCATCACTCACAGATACCACAGTTTTAGGGGGAAAGGAGACCTTCTTTCCACTTTCCACTTACCACTTCCATCTCCTTGAAAGCAGGTAATGTCACCTGCTACCCTCCCTCTCGCCCCCGGGTGTGCCATCAGGATGTTTCCCCAGTGTAACTAACTTGGTGCTTTACCAATGGGACCTCAGAGAAGCGGGACCTGAGAGAGTTCCTTAGTCCCTGACACTTAGGCCTGCAGTCATGCAGGATCTGATACAGCACAGAGACCATCCTGAGAGGACCAGGCATTTCTGTGTCTGCACCAGGAAGCAGGAACTGGGATGTTAACTCTAACCCCACCTGACATGTCACTGTTAACCTCTTTGTCTTCAGTTTTCCCATCCTCAGCAAACTGAGGATAAAATACCCACTTCTACATTTCCCGGATTGTGGTCAGAATGAAATTTATGTGACATTGGAAGAGAGAAGACAGCATCTGGAGAGGTTTTTAGTTTCTCAGAAGGAATACAGACAGACATGTCTTTGGTGGCCATGATCTTGTAGGACTTACTGTATTTCTGCAGCTGCTTGGCCAGGGAGTAGGCAGTACATTCGGATATAAGGAATTTCTCCTTGAGGTCTCGGAAGTCCTGCTTGCTTTTTTCCAGCTGGGATTGAAGCTCCTGGTTGATTTCCAGGAGGCTGATTTCTGCCCCTGGATCAGACAGAGGGCCAAGAGGTGCTGCCATGGTGACGTGTGGCCGAGGAGGTAGAGCTGGGGACTGAGGAGAAGAAACCCAAACACAGGATGGTTAAAAACCAGTGAAATCAAGTAGGTTTCATCAGGACTGAGGGGTGAGGATACAGGAAGTCTTTACTTACTGTTGGGAACAATTTGAACAACACCCCACAGCACCTGAGATTCAGGAACCACAAAACCAAGGTTCAAGATGCCACAGCTGAGAGCTGAAGGCACTGCCCCTAGCTCACACTCCAAACGGAATGACAGAGGGAGCACTCAGAATGCCAGGTAACGGTCTGCACTTGAAATAACAGAGTTGGAACGTCCGAGATGACATGGAACCTGGGGAGCTGCTGCCTTCCAGTTGCCAAGGCCGTGCTGATACACAAGACTGCCCGGTCCCCCCGAAGGTCCCCACTGATGGGAACCACCCCTCACTGGCCACTCTCAGTTGCTGTCTACCCTTGTGCTGATACCACAGTTCCCATCTCTTTCTAAAAAATTATCTCAGCATAGTTCTGATTGTTCATTCTTGTGTGTGTATAAATCACCAAGGCAGAAATAGTTTCCCAAGTAGTTTACTGTTTTGTTCATCTTCATTTATTTGAGAGAGAGAATGGGGGGTGGGTAGAGGGAGAGAGTGGGACAAGGCGCTCAATCTGACCATCCGTGAGATCATGACCCTAGCCTAAACCAAGAGTCAGATGCTCAACCAACTGAACTGCTCAGGCACCCCTCCCAACGGGTTTTCTTAGGGCTGTCATGAACTCATCCCACTTGCCTTTAAGGGCAAACAGATCTTAAGGCTTTTATAATAAGGGATAGATTCCAATGTCTTAGACTGTCATGATGTTCTTCCCTGTGTCTTTTAGTGTTTTATTTTTTCCTCTGTGCGTTCAAAACACAAGAGAAGCATGCTAGCACTTTCGTTATCTTTGTTTCCTTTGTATTTGACAAGCTTTTAAATTTATTTGGATCTTCCTCCATTTACAATATGTAGTAAAGGAAACTTTCTTTACAGCAAAACACACACACACACACCCCAAAACACAGGGGAAAAACCAAAGTTAATTTATGCAATTGATTATGAAACTGTTTTCTATTCTAACTCTCTCAGTATTCTTCTTCCTGCATCTATGTGTTATGTAGTCTTCTTTTCCCCTTATGTTCACATATATTTTCAATTTTCTTAGCTATATACCTAGGAGTGGAATTGCCAGATCATATGTAACCCTATATTTAACTTTTTGAGAAACTACCAAACTCTTTTTCAAAGGAAAGCAACTACACCATTTGACATTCCCACCAGGAAGGTGTAAGAATTCCATTTCTCTACAATCTTCCCAACGCATACATTATCTTTTTTTTTTTTTAAGTCATACTAGTGGGGGGAAGAGGGATCACACTGTGCTTTAGATTTGTATTTTCCTAATGACTAATGTTATTGAGCACCTTTTCAAGTATTTGTTGTTAGATTGGTCTTATCCTTTAGAGAGAGTCGACTCAAACTCTTCTTCCCATTTTTTTAATTGGCTGTCTTTTACTGATTAGTTGTAAGCGTTTTTTTTTTTTAATTTATTCTAGATAGCAGACCTCCATCAGATATACAATTTGCAAATTTCTCCCATTCCATGCATTGTCTTTTCACTTCCTTGATAGTGTCCTCTGAAACAAAAAGCTTGTAATATTGATGAAATCCAGCTTATCTATTTATTCTCGGAGTTGCTTGTCCATTAAAGAAACTGGCTTCTAGCCCCAAATCGTGAAGATTTCTAACTACATATTCCTTAAAACATGGCTTTTGAATGAGAACTTTCCTGGGTTGTAGTGGGGGTGGACATTATTTAATAATGGCTCTTGTGTGTTGATTGCTATTTCTCTCAATTGATATTCATGTGCCTGTTTTCTCTCCTATGGAGCATGCCATGACCTATACCAGAGATTTTGGAAATGATATCTATCAATATTCCAGCTTTGATTCAGGGGAGAGTCCTGCTTATAGAGTTGAGCTGGTCTGAACCTCACCCACAGTTTCACAAATTGCTCAGGGCTTTTAGAGGTAAGTAGTTGATTATCTTTCTGAGGAACACTTGTCCAGGAGTCCAGATCTTTCTAGGTCTAGAATGGACTTTCTCAGACCCCTCCAGACCAAGAAGACTGCAGGAGTTGGACCTAGTCAAGACTTTCATCTCCAGTCTTAATGTGCCTGTTTTCTCTCCTATGGAGCATGCCATGACCTATACCAGAGATTTTGGAAATGATATCTATCAATATTCCAGCTTTGATTCAGGGGAGAGTCCTGCTTATAGAGTTGAGCTGGTCTGAACCTCACCCACAGTTTCACAAATTGCTCAGGGCTTTTAGAGGTAAGTAGTTGATTATCTTTCTGAGGAACACTTGTCCAGGAGTCCAGATCTTTCTAGGTCTAGAATGGACTTTCTCAGACCCCTCCAGACCAAGAAGACTGCAGGAGTTGGACCTAGTCAAGACTTTCATCTCCAGTCTTAATGGAAAGTAGACATGCTTCAGGGTATTGGGAAAGTTGTTCAATACAAATTCGTTCCTCTCCAATTTTCTATTATATATATGATTTCTCTCTAGAAAAGGTGAAATTTTAGAACAACTTGTCTATTCCTTGCCAATTGTCTGTCTGTGCTTTTAAAGATGTATAAAGGAGAATTCAAGGTCAATACATTCTTAGCAAAAAGTACAGTTCATGTAAACTTCCGGGTGATCGTAAAGAATCCAATGAACTATCTTATTATTAAGATGCTATCATTTTCCTGATGAGAAAAGAAAAAAAAAAAGAACAAGAACTCAAGAAGATTACAAACCTCCCCAAGGCCACGTATCTAGTGAAGAGAGGAGGGTGCATTAGAAACCATTTCTGGGGGCACCATCCAACTCTTGATCTCAGTTCAGGTCTTCATCTTAGGGTTGCGAATTGGAGCCCTGTGTCGGGGTCCACTAAAAAAAAAAGAAAAGAAAAAGAAAGAAACCAATCTCGCAGATATCCTATTGGGTTTTCATATGCTTATTAATCATTTGGATATCTTCTTTTGGGATGGGCTTTTTAAAATATTTCTGCTCATTAATACACTAGGTTGTTTCTCATTTTCTTTGTGATTTATAAGAGTTCTTGACATATTTTGGATGAGTGTTTAGTCACATACATACATTGAAAATAATCATTTCTGGGCTGTAGATGGCCTTTGCATTTTAAAGAATGGATGCCAGGATCATGACGTGAGCTGAAAGCAGACGCTTAACCGACTGAGCCACCCAGGCGTCCCTTCATATACATTTTAAAATTGGTTTGTCATTTTCTTCACAAATATCTACAGCAATATTTACCGAAATAATGTTACTTTGTTATCCTAACAGAACTGAGTCTTGCAATCAATGAACCTGCTACCTATTTCTCTGTTTACTAGTCTTCTTCAATTTCTCACAGCAGTAGTTTTTAGGGGTCTTGGGTCTGCTTCATTTTTATATATTCATAAGCATTTAATAATTTAGGATGCTAATCTCTATTGCGTTTTACTGAATTTCATTTTCTCACTACTAATTGTCCCTGCAGAGAGGTACAATAGATTGTGAAATCAACTTACTTAAGGTATAATTTGGGTACAATAGACTGCATGGCTTTAAAGCATACAGTTATTTTTTTAAAATAATTTTTTATTGTTATGTTAATCACCATATATTATATCATTAGTTTTTGATGTAGTGTTCCATGATTCACTGTTTGTGCATAACACCCAGTGCTCCACGCAGAATGTGTCCTCTTTAATACCCATCACCAGGCTAACCCATCCCCCCACCCTCTCCCCTCTAGAACCCTCAGTTTGTTTTTCAGAGTCCATCCTCTCTAATGGTTCGTCTCCCCCTCCAACTTACTCCCCTTCATTCTTCCCCTCCTGCTATCTTCTTTTTTTTTCTTAACATATATTGCATTAATTTTTTCAGAAGTATAGATCCGTGATTCATCAGTCTTGTACAATTCACAGTGCTCACCATAGCACATACCCTCCCCAATGTCTATCACCCAGCCATCCAATGCCTCCCACCCCCCACCACTCCAGCAACCCTCAGTTTTTTTCCTGAGATTAAGAATTCCTCATATCAGTGAGGTCATATGAAACTTCTGTTACAGTCAAGATACAGGGCATTTCCACTACCTCACAACTTCCCTTGTGCCCCTTTGCGGTCCATCACTGCCTCCAGCCTCACACCCAGGGAACCAACGATACTAGAGATCATTGCAGTTTTAACAACTTCATATAACTGGAAATACATATATATATCCTCTTTTATATCTGCTTTCTATCATACAGTGCAGTGCAATGATTTTAAAATTTATCCATATTCCAGGGCACCTGCATGGCTCTGTCAGTTAAGTGTCTGCCTTCAGCTCAGGTCTTAATCTCAGCGTCTTGGGATCAAGCCCCGTGTGGGGTTCTCTGCTCCCACGGAGCCTGCTTCCCCCACTCTGTCTGCCACCCCCCCACTTGTGCTCTCTCGCTCTATCAAATAAAGAAATAAAATCTTGAAAAAAATAAATTCATCCATATTCCTACATGCACCAATACTTCATGACATTTTTATTGCTGGGCAGGATTTCAAGTGTTTCGTCTCTGTTTATACATTCATCTGTCACTGGACTTTTGTGTCACTTCCAGTTTGGGGCAGTCATAATTGGGGCATAATAATAAAGCTATTACACACATTCATATGCTGATAATTCTGTAGACATATTGTGTAAATACCTAGGAATGGAATGACTATCCATAGGATTTGTATTTGTTTAATCTTATAAGTAACTGGAAGTCAGCTTTTCAAAGTGGTTGTACTATTTTTCATTCCCACAGCTATATGAGACATCCAGGTGTTTTGTGTGAGATTTCAGACTTTCTGACTTTAGCCATACCAACAGATATGCCATGATACCTCATTGCGGTACTGACTTTTTTCCCTCATGACCAATGCATTGTGCATCTTTTCATGTGCTAATGAACCATTCCCATATCTTGTTTCCTGAAGTTTCTATTCAAATCTTTTGACCAATTATTGTATTGTGTTCATTATCTTATCAGACTATATGATATCTAATTCTAGAGAATGGTCCTTTGTAGGACATAAACATTTATGTTCTCTTAAGGTTGTCTTTCTTCGAGAGTTACATATAGAAAGATAAAGATAGATCAATTCATTTTCATATCCAAAGAAATAATTCATTGCCTACTTTAAGCTTGCAAAAACATACGGTTGAACTTTTTGGAAAATATAAAATCATTTATTGAATTTCAGGGTATGAAATTTTTTGTTTTTGTAATTTAAACTGTTTCAATGGGCATATTGAGATATAATTTCCAAGCAAGAAAGTGTATATAATTAAAGTCTAAAGTTTAGTCCGTTTGAACATATATATGCATCACCCACACAGTGGATATATCTATCACCCCAGAAAGTTTACTTGTGCTCCGGCCAAGTCCTCCCTCACATTCCCACCTCAGGAAAACACTGATTGGCTTTCAGTTACAATAGAATTATTTCCATTTCCTAAGGTGTTATATTTTGAAATCATATGCTATGGACATTATTTTGCTTTGATGTTTTTTTTGCTCAGAAAAATTATCTGAGCAAAAAATAAAATCTTTACCAATTTTGTTATGTATGTGAAGAGATTACTCTGCTAAACCAAGTAGTATTCCTTGAACTGGATATGCCACAACTTCTTTTGGTCATTTACCTGTGAATGGATTAGAATGGCAATTAAAAATAGAGTTTCTATCAATAGATTTTTATGAATATATCACTCTTTTTTTTCATTTGAGTGGAATGGTGGTGGCCTATGCCAGGCGGTTTGGTAGAGCGGTTTAATATTTTGAAGCAGGTCGCAGCTGTTGGGGTGCTTGGGTTGCTGAGTCGGTGAAGTGTCTAACATTGATTTTGGCTCAGGTCATGATCTCCTTGGTGATGAGATGAAGCCCCAAATAGGGCTCCATGCTCAGTGGGGAGTCCGGTGGAGATTCTGTCCCTCTGCCTCTCCCTCTGCCCCTCACCCCACTCACTTTCACTCCTTCTCACACAAAGAAATCAACCTTGAAAAGAAAAAAAAAAGATTTCCAAACTATTTCCTAGAGGAGTTGTAGAATTTAACATTCCTATCAGCAGTGTATGAGAATTTCAGCTCCTACACATCTTTGCCAATACTTGGAATGGAAATTCTTTTCATTTTTGCCATTTTAATTGGCAGATAGTGTTTTAAGTTTGCATTTTGCTAATGACTAATGATGTAGATCTTGTCATGTTCTTACATGCTTTCCATATATGTTCTCGGCTGAACTGTCTACAAATCTTTTACCCAAATTATTTTCTTATTTTCTTATTTGAAAGAGAGAGAGAGAGCAAGAGCGGGGGTGTGGGGTGGGGTGGGGAGGGCAGAGAGAGGAGAAACACACTCCCCTGTCAGTGGGAAGACTGACAGAGGGGGGCAGGGCTAGATCCCAGGTCCTTGAGATAATGACCAGAGCCAAAGGCAGCTGCTTCACCAACTGAGCCACCCAGGTACTTTTCTTTTACCCATTTTTAAATTGGATTGTTTGCCTTCTTACTATTGTCTTTGGAGAGTTCTTTCAGTGTTCTATTAGGAGACCTTCATTAGATATGTAATTTATCAATATTTTCTCCCTATGTGTGACTTGACTTTTCATCCTCTCACCAATGTCTTGTGAAGAACAAAAGTTTTAAATTTTAACTAAGTCCAATGTATCCATTTGTTCTTTCATCAATCACAATTTTGGTGTCATATCTAAGAGATCATTGTCCCAGGGCTCCTGGGTGGCTCATTCTGTTGAGTGTCTGCCCTCGACTCAGTTCAGGATCCCAGAGTCCTGGGATCTAGCCCACCATCGGGCTCCTTGCTCAGCGGGGACCCTGCCTCTCCCTCTCCCTCTGCAGCTCCCTTGCTTGTGCTCTCTGTCAAATAAATAAATAAAATCTTAAAAAAAAAAAGAAATCATTGTCCAACTTAAGGTTATAAAGATTTTTTTAACGATTTATTTACTAGGGAGCCGGGGAGGCTTGGTTCATTATGCATCTGCCTTCAGCTGAGGTCATGATCCCAGGGTTCTGGGATTGAGCCCACTGGCAGGGTCCCTGCTCAGCAGGGAGTATGCTTCTCCCTCTCCCTCTGCCTGCCCTTCTGCTTGTGTTCTCTCTATCTCCAATAAACAAATAAAATCTTTGTTTAAAAAGATTCTATTTATTTAATTTTAGAGAGAGTGACAGAAAGAGAGCAAGTGCGGGACAGAGGGAGAGAGGGAGAGAAATTGAAGCAGACTCCCCACTGAGTGCACAGCCAACTCTGGGCTTGATCCCACAACCCATGAGCTCAGGACCTGAGTCAAAATCAGGAGTCAGATGAGCCACCAACTGTGTCACCCAGGGGCTCCTAAAAATTTTTCTACTATGTTTTCTTGTAAAAGTTTTAACATTTTAACGTTTCTACTTAGGCCCTTACTCTCTTTTAGGCTAATTTCGGGGTGGTGTGAGTTATGGACCCAATTTTATGTATTTACTTATTTTCATATGCACACGCATATGTCATCCATATCCATGTGTTGAAAAGATTATACTTTACCACTTGCTGAAAGATTATACTTTTTTTTAAAGATTTATTTCTTTATTTTGGGGTGGAGAGGCAGAGAGAGAGAGAGAGAATCCCAAGAAGAGTCCCTGATGAGGATGGAGCCAGAAGGTGGCTCGATCCCAGGACCCTGAGATCATGACCTGAGCTAAAATCAGGAGTCAGACATTTCACCAACTGAGCCACCGAGGTGCTCCAAAAGTTTATACTAGGTCATTTATATGTTTAAATGAATTTTAAAATCAACTGGTCACTTCCTATCAAAGATACAGGCTGAGATTTTGAGAGAGATGGAATTGAATCTATTGATCAAATGGGGAAAATTGAAGTTTGTACAGTATTGAATCTTATAATCCACGAATAAGGAATTTCTCTTCATTTTCTCTGGTTTCATTCATTTCTCTGTGAAATATTTTGTGATTTTCAGTCAGATCTATCCCTCAGTATTTCATGCTTCATGCTATTATAAATGATATCACTTTTCACATTTCAGTTAGGGATTGCGATCACATAAAGCACAGTTGAGTTTTATATATTGGTGTTATATCTTGATACAAACAAATGCATTTCAGATTCAAGCTAGATCTGGCAGTGACCATATCTTTGGAGATTTAGGTATTTGCCAGGTGAGAAGGACATTTCTCAGCAGCCGAAGAAAAAGGAATAACCCAACCCGTATCAAGTCCTGTGGCTGGGCAGATTGTACAGGGTCTAATGGACCAATGCATGTGAAATGTTGTGTATGTTCAGTAATAAACTTTCCTTGAGAGTCACCATTCAGTTGGTAAGGCTCCCAGTTTAGCTTGTGTTTAGCTGCAATACCACAGTTGCAAAATTTAGAGGCCAATGTTCTCTCTTATTATGTAATTTAGTCTTCAATCATCTATTCCCAGCATGATGTACTGCCAGAAGATTTAGATCGCTGTGCAACGAAATATCCATCGAATACCATGAATTGTGCCCCAGTCTGATCCGTCTTATTTCTATGTGATCTATTATAAAGTGACACCGACAGCATTTAAACAATTAATAGTGGCAGACTGAGGGAGTTTGGTTGTCTGACTCAGTTGCCTTAGGAGACAATGGCTCCGACTCCAAATCGGAAGTAGGTGTCCACTCCCATCAGTCTGTAAGCCTCGGGTCCTGATTCTGCAACAGAATCTGTAGTCCTTTGTGTCAGCTTCATACCCCCAACAGAGAGGAAATGATCTTTGGTTTAAGTAAAGATTGGTGTGTTAGCATATTTATGTTAACTCTTTAGGCACTGAACTTAACATCCTGTCAGGTAAAGCTCGCTCATCTGTGTGACTCACAAGGTCACATTCCCAGTGGCTCAGGTGACATGTCTCAAAGAAACCAAAGCATCCATTCAGTATTAGGTGTCTCTCCTAAAGTTCACTCTTGATGGGCTAAAATGTGGCTCACAAACAGCTTGAAATGTGTTTGATATATGTTTGTCTAATGGTTTTCTAAAGTCCAATTACCCAAATGACTTTCAGGACGGTTTGTTTTTTTTGTTTTTGTGAATGCTCTGCCTTTTTGACAGGACCCACGAGTCAATATACACATAGATTTATTCCAATTTGTTTATAATGAACCAATCATTGTGTACATGACATATAATTCTATACATTCCTTCTTTTACCTGTTTACATTCAGATGTTGAGATGATGGGATGTTACTTGCCTCTTCCACTGACATCCTGAATTATAATTCTGCTCTCTGTTCAAAAAAAAAAAAAGCTGCTTTACCTTGTTATTCATGAAAGTCATCATAGGATGTGTTTAAATCTGCATTTGCGGGGGGCATCATTCCTTTTGAAAGATTTTATTTATTTTTGAGTGAATAAGGGTGAGCTGGGAGAACAGAGAGGAGGGAAAGGTAGAAAGAATCTAAGTAGACCCTGTGCTGAGCATGGAGCCGAATATGGGTCTTGACCCCACTACCATGACATCATGACCTGAGCTAAAACCAAGAGTCAGACCCTTAAGTGCCTGAGCCACTCAGGCACCCTTGGTGTTTCAAAGAATAGAAAAGTCATTTTTGGTTCAAGCAAGTAGTGGGTAATGTGAAAGAATGATTGCAGATCACGGACTAAATATTTAGTGTCCAATGAATCCAAAATTTTGCTAGACATGTTTTCCCAAGATTGTGTAAAGTTACTATAAGCCAGCTCGCCGGCAACTTCCATAGCCCCAAACCTTTTTCTCCAAGACCTAGGACATACTGTCACAAACTCAACCCAGCCCCTTCTTGAGCCACCTTTCAAGTGATCAGTTTTCTTGCATGACCCAACAGGCAGAGCAACTTTCCAGCTTCTTATGGGCATTAAGGGCCTCCCTTTTCTGTTACCAATGGAAGTAAGTGGTTTGCTTCGTTATTTGGCATCTAGAGCCATGATTAGGGTCAAGTTTGTCTCCCCAGAAGTCATTAGGTGCTGTTAAATGCAGTAACTTTCCTCCCACTACAATACGCTTGACCCCACTCATGTATTATATTCCCTAAAACTTCACTTTCTGAGTAGATCTTTATGCTTTTTATTCAAGGCCCACCCAGGCAGCATTAAGAGTATTATTTAAATCATGTGGCTTCAGATGCAAGGGTCCCCTACCCTGGCCCTTCCTGACCTTAGGGCACAACTATCTGCAGTAAGAATGGACAATTCCAACCCTTATCCAAACATCACTGATCCCTCTCAGTACACACTTTCTTGGAGGACACCTACAGTGTGGGTAGCTCCAAGTCGGAGCTAGGTGTCTGGGGCAGAGCCTCATGGTCACATCCTCCTCCTCTTGGAACCGGTGCTTCCCAGCAGTATAAACCACGACAATCCATCCTCTGGGGCTCCTCGGCAGGTGCACAGGTTCACCGTGGACGAAGTTACTCTTCCAACGTCTTTGCTCAGCTCAGGCTGCTCCTTGCAGAGTTGGATGCTGCTGTATACATTCCTCAGTTTCCCCGGATTTTTCTGAAATCAACTTGTCCTTATTCTTACCTCCTTTGGCAACCACCTGCTCCACCATTGTCTTGTCCTTCCTAGGGTTATTCTCATCTTCCAAACCTGCTGATTTTCTATCTTCCATCTGCTCCCTCCGTTCTCTGTTTTCAGTGTGGGCTCAGCTCAGGATCCTGCAGGAGACACACAGGGAAGGGACCAAGTCAGGTCTCAGCTGCAGTCCCCAGGGCTGCTTAACAGGCACCTCAGACCCTCCTGCACTCACAGAAACTGAGCAGGAAGGCACTTTGGAGAATTTGAATAACAACCTTATCATACAGGAGTGGAAGCTGAGGCCCAGAGACATTAAGAGATTTTCCCAAACACCTTCAACACTTCATGGCAACGGAGCCCCCACACAGGCCTTGGCTGCAAGCTTCCCTGTGGAGGCTCCGGAACACACCCTCGAGAACCCCACATTTGAATTTCAGGGAACACTAGAATTAAAAGTTCAGCTTAAAAATAAAAAAATAATTTTCAGGGGACTTTGGATCAAATGTTGGTATTTCCACTGTTAAAAACAAGGCCTTTCTGGGGTGCCTGGGTGACTCAGTCATAAAAGCGTCTGCCTTTGGCTCAGGTCATGATCCCCAGGGTCCTGGGATCGAGCCCCGGATCGGGCTCCTGCTTGGTGGGAAGCCTGCATCTCCCTCTCCCACTCCCCCTGCTTGTGTTCCCTCTCTCTCTGTGTCTCTCTTGGTCAAATAAATAAATAAAATCTAAAAAAAAAAACAAAAACACAAAAAAACAAGGACTTCTGGGGACAAATCTTTTCTCCCAATTATATAATTCTGTTACTTATATTAACTTTTCCATCACTGGCTCAGGGATTAGGATCACAGAACACAAAAGTGTTAAATAATACTTATCATAGTCACAAATAAAAGGCACTTAGGTGATTATCTGTAAAATACCTGACACTTGTGCCAAAGTTCTTTTTCCTGAGAGCTGGCACTGGGTCTGCCTGCTCACCCCATGTCCCCCGTGCCTCCGAGAGCCTGCCAGGTGAAACATTCAGTAAATACTTGTCAAGCAGATAGATAAAATTTACCAGCGGAGGCGGAGCAAGATGGCGGAGGAGTAGGAGACCTAGATTTCGTCTGGTCTCAGGAATTCAGCTGAATAGGGATCAAACCATTCTGAACACCTACGAACTCAACAGGAGATCGAACAGGAGAGTAGCAACAACTCTCTGAACAGAGAAGCGACCACTTACTGGAAGGTAGGGCGTGCGGAGAAGTGAATCCGAGGCGATATTCGGGAGGATAGACGGCGGGGGAGGGGGCCTCCGCCGGCCGCTTCTGGCAAGTGCTAGAGCCACGGAGCACAAAATCGGACCTTTTAGAAGTTGGCTCGGCGGAGGGACGTCGCTGCAGTGGCTAAGCGGGGGGTGGAATCCTCCTGGGACAGTGTGGTCTCAGGACCCTTGGGGTCACAGAGAGACCGGGGGTGCCTGAGTGCGCCAGAGCTCCCAGGTATCAGAGCAGGGAAGCCGGCTGCAGATACGGAGCAGAGGCGCGGGCTCTCAGCTCGGGGTTGCCATAAACTGTGATCTGCGGCCCAGTCGGGGCACGGCTCCCCCAGCAGGGACCCAACAAGCAGCAGATCCGGGGAGACTCCCCTTCCTTCCCGGGGAGGAGCGGTGCAGGAACGCACTGCAGGGATCTGCTGGGTTTGGAGACTCCGTGCGGGGTCGGGTGCCAGAGATAGCAACGCTCGATCACAGGCCGGGTGAGCACGGAGTGCGGCCGGAGACCGGGGACACGGAAGTGACTGCTTTTCTCTGGGGGCACACTGAGGAACGGGGCCCCGAGTTCTCAGCTCCTCCGAGTGGAGATTGGGAGGCCACCATTTCTGCCCTGGTCCTCCAAAGCTGTACCGAGAGCTTGCAGGGAACAAAAGCTCCTGAGAGCAAACCGGAGCAGCTTCCTTAGCCCGGACCGACAAGGGCGGGGCAATTCTGCCTCCGGCAAAGACATTTGGAAACCACAGCAACAGGCCCCTCCCCCAGAAGATCAGCACAAACAGCCAGCAAGCCAAGACCAAGTTGATCGATCAAGGAGAATAGGAGAACTCCAGCGCTAGGGGAATACTGCACATAGATTCATGGTTTTTTTTTTTTTTACCATGATTCATTATTTCATCAAAGTTAATTTTTGTTGACTGTTTTTTTTATTTTTATTTTTCCCTTTTTCAACCAACATCTTATAAATCCCTTTTTTAAAAAAAAAACAAAACATTTTTTATTTTTCATTTTTAGAGTCATATTTTATCCCTTCATAGTAGTTACCCTTATTTTTGGCATATATATATGTTGTTCTCTCTTTAAAATTTTGAGGTACAGTTTCTTCTAACAGATCAAAATATACCCTAAATCACTAGTGTATGGCTTTGTTCTAGTCTCCTGCCTGATCACATTCTCTCCCTTTTTCCTTTTTTTTTTTCTTAAATCTTCTTTCTTTTTTCAAACAACTTATCTTACCAAGTCCTTTTATAAGATCTTTTATAATTTTCATCTTTACAGTCATCTTCCATCCCTTCATTGTATCAACCCTTATTTTGTACATATATGTCTTTCTTCCTTTAAAATTTTAGGAGGCACTTTTTTCTAACAGACCAAAATACGCCCAAAATCTAGTGTGTGGCACTGATCTATGCACTAGCCTGATCATATTTGATCATATTCTGCCTTTTTTGTATTGTTTTGTTTTTGTTTTTATCTTTTTTTTTTTCTTTTTCTCTTTCTTTTTTCTTTCTTTCCCTTTCTTTTCCCCTGGTTTCAGGTCTTTTCTGATTTGTATACAGTATATTTGCTGGGGACGTTGTAAACCTGTTAGCATTTTGTTCTCTCATTCATCTATTCTCCTCTGGACAAAATGACAAGACGAAAGAAATCACCTCAGCAAAAAGAACAAGAGGTAGTACCGTCAGCCAGGGACCTACTCAATACGGACATTAGTACGATGTCAGACCTAGAGTTCAGAATCATGACTTTAAAGATACTAGCTGGGCTTGAAAAAAGTGTGGAAGTTATTAGAGAAACCCTTTCTGGAGAAATAAAAGAACTAAAATCTAACAAAGTCGAAATCAAAAAGGCTATTGATGAGGTGCAATCAAAAATGGGGGCACTAAATGCTAGGATAAATGAGGCAGAAGAGAGAATCAGCGATATAGAAGACCAAATGATGGAAAATAAAGAGGCTGAGAAAAAGAGAGAGAAACAACTACAGGATCACGAGGGCAGAATTCGAGAGATAAGTGATATGATAAGACGAAACAACATTAGAATAATTGGGATCCCAGAAGAAGAAGAGAGAGAGAGAGGGGTAGAAGGTATATTGGAGCAAATTATAGCAGAGAACTTCCCTAATGTGAGGAAGGAAACAGGCATTAAAATCCAGGAGGCACAGAGAACCCCTCTCAAAATCAATAATAATAGGTCAACACCCCGACATCTAATAGTAAAACTTACGAGTCTCAGAGACAAAGAGAAAATCCTGAAAGCAGCTCGGGAGAAGAGATATGTAACCTACAATGGTAGAAACATTAGATTGGCAACAGACCTATCCACAGAGACCTGGCAGGCCAGAAAGGACTGGCAAGATATCTTCAGAGCACTAAATGAGAAAAATATGCAGCCAAGAATACTATATCCAGCTAGGCTATCATTGAAAATAGAAGGAGAGATAAAAAGCTTCCAGAACAAACAAAAACTAAAGGAATTAGCAAACACGAAACCAGCCCTCCAAGAAATATTGACAGGGGTCCTCTAAGCAAAGAGAGAACCTAAAAGCAGCAAAGAGCAGAAACGAACACAGACAACAGACAGTTAACAGTCACCTTACAGGTAATACAATGGCACTAAATTCATACCTTTCAATAGTTACCCTGAATGTAAATGGGCTCAATGCCCCAATCAAAAGACACAGGCGATCAGATTGGATTAAAAAACAAGACCCATCAATATGCTGTCTGCAAGAGACTCATTTTAGACCCAAAGACACCCCCAGATTGAAAGTGAGGGGGTGGAAAACCATTTACCATGCTAATGGACACCAAAAGAAAGCTGGGGTGGCAATCCTTATATCAGACAAACTAGATTTTAAAACAAAGACTGTAATAAGAGATGAGGAAGGACACTATATCCTACTTAAAGGGTCTATCCAACAAGAAGATCTAACAATTGTAAATATCTATGCCCCGAACATGGGAGCAGCCAATTATATAAGGCAATTAATAACAAAAGCAAAGAAACACATTGACAACAATACAATAATAGTGGGGGACTTTAACACCCCCCTGACTGAAATGGAGAAATCATCTAAGCAAAAGATCAACAAGGAAATAAAGACTTTAAATGACACACTGGACCAAATGGACTTCACAGACATATTCAGAACATTCCATCCCAAAGCAAAGGAATACACATTCTTCTCTAGTGCCCATGGAACATTCTCTAGAATTGATCACATCCTAGGTCACAAATCAGGTCTCAATCGGTACCAAAAGATTGGGATCATTCCCTGCATATTTTCAGACCACAATGCTT
Organism: Eumetopias jubatus; assembly: GCF_037043125.1. NCBI lineage: Eukaryota > Metazoa > Chordata > Mammalia > Carnivora > Otariidae > Eumetopias > Eumetopias jubatus. Next base: position 5,623,738 of record NW_028274810.1, read on the forward strand.
TGAAACTAGAACTCAATCACAAGAGGAAAGTCGGAAAGAACTCAAATACATGGAGGCTAAAGAGCATCCTACTAAAGAATGAATGGGTCAACCAAGAAATTAAAGAAGAATTAAAAAAATTCATGGAAACCAATGAAAATGAAAACACAACTGTTCAAAATCTTTGGGATACAGCAAAGGCAGTCCTAAGAGGAAAGTATATAGCAATTCAAGCCTTTCTCAAGAAACAAGAAAGGTCTCAAATACACAACCTAACCCTACACCTAAAGGAGCTGGAGAAAGAACAGCAAATAAAACCTAAACCCAGCAGGAGAAGAGAAATCATAAAGATCAGAGCAGAAATCAATGAACTAGAAACCAAAAGAACAGTAGAACAGATCAACGAAACTAGGAGCTGGTTCTTTGAAAGAATTAACAAGATTGATAAACCCCTGGCCAGACTTATCAAAAAGAAAAGAGAAATGACCCAAATCAACAAAATCATGAATGAAAGAGGAGAGATCACAACCAACACCAAAGAAATACAAACAATTATAAGAACATATTATGAGCAACTCTATGCCAGCAAATTAGATAACCTGGAAGAAATGGGTGCATTCCTAGAGATGTATCAACTACCAAAATTGAACCAGGAAGAAATAGAAAACCTGAACAGACCTATAACCACTAAAGAAATTGAAACAGTCATCAAAAATCTCCCAAGAAACAAAAGCCCAGGGCCAGATGGCTTCCCAGGGGAATTCTATCAGACATTTCAAGAAGAATTAATACCTATTCTCCTGAAACTGTTCCAAAAAATAGAAATGGAAGGGAAACTTCCAAACTCATTTTATGAGGCCAGCATTACCTTGATCCCAAAACCAGACAAAGACCCCATCAAAAAAGAGAATTACAGACCAATATCCTTGATGAACATGGATGTAAAAATTCTCACCAAAATACTAGCCAATAGGATCCAACAGTACATTAAAAGGATTATTCACCATGACCAAGTGGGATTTATTCCTGGGCTGCAAGGCTGGTTCAACATCCACAAATCAATCAACGTGATACAATATATTAACAAAAGAAAGAGCAAGAATCATATGATCCTCTCAATAGATGCAGAAAAAGCATTTGACAAAGTACAACATCCTTTCTTGATCAAAACTCTTCAGAGTATAGGTATAGAGGGTACATACCTCAATATCATAAAAGCCATCTATGAAAAACCTACAGCGAATATCATTCTCAATGGGGAAAGGCTGAGAGCTTTTCCCCTAAGGTCAGGAACGCGGCAGGGATGTCCACTCTCACCACTGCTATTCAACATAGTATTAGAAGTCCTAGCCACAGCAATCAGACAACAAAAAGAAATCAAAGGCATCCAAATCGGCAAAGAGGAAGTCAAACTCTCACTCTTTGCAGATGATATGATACTGTATGTGGAAAACCCAAAAGACTCCACCCCAAAACTGCTAGAACTCATACAGGAATTCAGTAAAGTAGCAGGATATAAAATCAATGCACAGAAATCAGTGGCATTCCTATACACCAACAACAAGACAGAAGAGAGACAAATCAAGGAGTTGATCCCATTTACAATTGCACCCAAAACCATTAGATACCTAGGAATAAATCTAACCAAAGAGGCAAAGGATCTGTACTCAGAAAACTATAAAATACTCATGAAAGAAATTGAGGAAGACACAAAGAAATGGAAAAACGTTCCATGCTCATGGATTGGGAGAATCAACATTGTGAAGATGTCAATGCTACCTAGAGCAATCTACACATTCAATGCAATCCCCATCAAAATACCATCCACCTTTTTCAAAAAAATGGAACAAATAATCCTAAAATTTGTATGGAACCAGAAGAGACCCAGAATAGCCAGAGGAATACTGAAAAAGAAAAGCAAAGCTGGTGTCATCACAATTCCGGACTTCCAGCTCTATTACAAAGCTGTCATCATCAAGACAGTATGGTACTGGCACAAAAACAGACCCATAGATCAGTGGAACAGAATCGAGAGCCCAGAAATGGACCCTCAACTCTATGGTCAACTTATCTTTGACAAAGCAGGAAAGAATGTCCAATGGCAAAAATAACAGTCTCTTCAACAAATGGTGTTGGGAAAATTGGACAGCCACATGCAGAAGAATGAAACTGGACCATTTCCTTACACCACACACAAAAATAGACTCCAAATGGTTGAAAGACCTAAATGTGAGACAGGAGTCCATCAAAATCCTAAAGGAGAACACAGGTAGCAACCTTTTCGACCTTAGCCGCAGCAACTTCTTCCTAGAAACATCACCAAAGGCAAGGGAAGCAAGGGTAAAAATGAACTATTGGGATTTCATCAAGATAAAAAGCTTTTGCACAGCAAAAGAAACAGTCCACAAAACCAAGAGACAACCGACAGAATGGGAGAAAATATTTGCAAATGACATATCAGATAAAGGGCTAGTATCCAAAATCTATAAAGAACTTATCAAACTCAACACCCAAAGAACAAATAATCCAATCAAGAAATGGGCAGAAGACATGAACAGACATTTCTCCAAAGAAGACATCCAAATGGCCAACAGGCACATGAAAAAGTGCTCAACATCGCTCGGCATCAGGGAAATCCAAATCAAAACCTCAATGAGATACCACCTCACACCCGTCAGAATGGCTAAAATTAACAAGTCAGGGAACGACAGATGTTGGCGGGGATGTGGAGAAAGGGGAACCCTCCTACACTGTTGGTGGGAATGCAAGCTGGTGCAACCCCTCTGGAAAACAGTATGGAGGTTCCTCAAACAGTTGAAATTAGAGCTACCGTTCGATCCAGCAATTGCACTACTGGGTATTTACCCCAAAGGTACAAATGTAGGGACCCGAAGGGGTACGTGTACCCCAATGTTTATAGCAGCAATGTCCACCATAGCCAAACTGTGGAAAGAGCCAAGATGCCCATCCACAGATGAATGGATAAAGAAGATGTGGTATATATACACAATGGAATATTATGCAGCCATCAAAAGGAATGAGATCTTGCCATTTGCAACGACGTGGATGGAACTGGAGGGTGTTATGCTGAGTGAAATAAGTCAATCAGAGAAAGACATGTATCACATGACCTCACTGATATGAGGAATTCTTAATCTCAGGAAAGAAACTGAGTGTTACTGGAGTGGTTGGGGGTGGGAGGGATGGGGTGGCTGGGTGCTAGACATTGGGGAGGGTATGTGCTATGGTGAGCGCTGTGAATTGTGCAAGACTGTTGAATCACAGATCTGTACTTCTGAAACAAATAATGCAACATATTTTAAGAAAAAAGAAAAAGAAGAAGATAACAGGAGAGGAAGAAAAGGGGAGTATGTCAGAGGGGGAGACGAACCATGAGAGATGATGGACTCTGAAAAACAAACTGAGGGTTCTAGAGGGGAGGGGGGTAGGGGGATGGGTTAGCCTGGTGATGGGTATTGAGGAGGGCACGTTCTGCATGGAGCACTGGGTGTTATGAACAAACAATGAATCATGGAACACTGCACCAAAAACTAATGGTGTAATATATGGTGATTAACATAACAATAAAAAATTAAAAAAAAAATTTACCAGCAATAACGAGCTTTTAGTGATCTCCAGTCCCAACCATCTTTCCATTCAAACCCAATCCCCGTTCTGGGCCGAAGCAATAGAAGCACAGCCTTCAGAAAAGCAGTCCAAGATGCCAATAGCAGCTTCACCACATGTCCCATATGCTTTCGTGGATCATTTAATTATCTCTTTGAGCATATTTATCTCATGTATGATAGAGAATGTAGAAGATAACTTCGAGAAGGCAGCATGGACCACTGGAATGTTAGATGGGAAATGGGGTATCATGCAGCAGACAGGGGTCCGTGCCTGGGCACCAGCTGCAGAGCTAAAGAACACCTCCATCAGAGTCACTGTGTGCCTCTTAAAATGCCCTGGGGATAAAGCCCACGAATCTGCATTTCTGACAAAAGCTCCAAGGAGGTTCTCACGTATGGAAAAAGCCCATTTTAAACAAAGAGCTGAGGATGGAGACTCTGAAAGACCCAGTGCTCACACCCTTCACCCAAAGTGGCTTTCAATGGAGAATGGGGACATTTCTGGGAGGGGCTCCTCCTTGATGTGTGTCCTGCTTCCGTGATTTGGGTTATTAAGCCCTCCGTTTGCCTGTAGGTTTCCTCCTCTGCTCTAATTGCTGGGGAATGTCAGTCCTCATGGGGGTCATTTCTTTATGAAGACCTCTGTCATTTATTCTCCTCCTGGACAAGGGACAGCAGAGATCAGGTCTGGGGTTCCACAGTTCTAGCATTCCTCCTAAGCCACCTGGCTGAGCTGAAAGCATCATGACAGATCGAAATGAGGTCAGGGAAGAGGATCCCAGAGGAGTGAGATGCTGAGGGCAGGCCCTCTTCGGAGAGAGAACCACTACAAGGTCACTATCAGACCTGTTCAGGTGGGGGAAGACTTACTGACCAATTCCGTGAGCAGAGAACCCACCCTCGTCATTCCAAACTCCTGAGCCAAAGGACTGCAAGATAACACATGTTGGTTGCTTTAAACCACTGCTTTTCTAATTGTTAATATGCATCAATAGAGAACTAGTTCAGATGCTTATCTCTACTTCCCCGGGTTTTTAATGTTTAGAAACACGTATGCTAATCTCTATCAAGGAAAAAAATTCCAGAATGCACTGGGAGGGCGGGTAGTGGGGTGGCGGCGGAGCCACGGCTGGAAGTAGAATAGTGGAGGCAGTGGAAGCTCTGGCAGCTCAGGACTGAGAGCAAGTCAGAATTACCCTGATGCTTCAGAGGCTTTTGAGGTTTTCCTCTCTCATTCGGTCTGCAGTCTCAGTTCATTTGAGGAGCAACACTGGTGTTATCGCGGTGACTTTTTTTTAATTTTTTATTGTTATGTTAATCACCATACATTACATCATTAGGTTTCTTTTTAATAATTTTTATTGTTATGTTAATCACCATACATTACATCATTAGTTTTTGATGTAGTGTTCCATAATTCATTGTTTGTGCATAACACCCAGTGCTCCACGCAGAACGTGCCCTCTTTAATACCCATCAGCAGGCTAACCCATCCCCCCACCCCCCTCCCCTGTAGAACCCTCAGTTTGTTTTTCAGAGTACATCCTCTCTCATGGTTCTTATCCCCTTCTGACTTACTCCCCTTCATTCTTCCCTTCCTGCTATCTTCTTCTTTTTCTTTTTTCTTAACATATGTTGCATTATTTGTTTCAGAAGTACAGATCTGTGATTCAACAGTCTTGCACAATTCACAGCACTCACCGTAGCACATACCCTCCCCAATGTCTAGCACCCAGCCACCCCATCCCTCCCACCCCCCACCACTCCAGCAACCCTCAGTTTGTTTCCTGAGATTAAGAATTCCTCATATCAGTGAGGTCATATGATACATGTCTTTCTCTGATTGACTTATTTCACTCAGCATAACACCCTCCAGTTCCATCCACGTCGTTGCAAATGGCAAGATCTCATTCCTTTTGATGGCTGCATAATATTCCATTGTGTATATATACCACATCTTCTTTATCCATTCATCTGTCGATGGACAGCTTGGCTCTTTCCACAGTTTGGCTGTTGTGAACATTGCTGCTATAAACATCGGGGTGCACATACCCCTTCGGATCCCTACATTTGTATCTTTGTGGTAAATACCCAGTAGTGCAATTGCTGGATCGTATGGTAGCTCTATTTTCAACTGTTTGAGGAACCTCCATACTGTTTTCCAGAGGGGTTGCACCAGCTTGCATTCACTGCTGTGGCATTTAATAAAGAACTTGGTCCTGTACAGAAACTCATCGTGGACAAGATTAGAGAATACCGAACTAAGCTACGGGCATCTGGAAGACCCGTTGATACTGGCCCAGAGCACCAGCAAGACCTAGGGAGGGAGCTTTTGAAGCTTAAGCAAACATATGGTAAAGCAGACATGAATAGGTTCCCGGACTTCACATTTGAAAATCCTAAATTTGAAGTCATCGAGAAGCCCCAGTCCTGGAAAACCCATGTAAAATTTATTTGGTAATTTCACCTAGATTAGTTGTACAACTGGATCAGAATAAACATTCTCAACTGTCAAATGTTCTTTTGAATTCTGATTCCAAATAAATTATTTGGTGATGTTGGATGTAGAAGAAAAAAACACAAAAATCCAATAACCACAGTAAACATATGTTCCTCACCTTCACGTGATGTTCCCTAGCCCTTGTCACATGAAGGACACTGTGAAGGGCATTTCCTATCTACAATAGGTTCTTTCTAACACCCTCTTCCTGAGAACATGGGGTGTGTTCTTTCTGGCCGCAAGGAATAAAAACCCCAACTTGCTTCATGGGAGGTGTGTTCCTGTTGATTTAGCTTAAGGGAATTGCCGTCGGCTAAGGTTATGCTAGGTCTCAGGGAACAATTTTTCACTCGTGTGTGGTGGCAGATTTCTCAAAAATGACGTAGTTTTTCAAGGTAAGATTGCCCCCTGTACTTCATCTTTTCTTATCCCTGCTGTCTTTCTAACTATGGGAAATTGTATAAAACAAATAGTGATATAAAACAATATACACAATATACACAAAACAATACTGTATAAAACAAAAACAATATAGACGGGGTTTGGGATTTAATAAGAGCTGTTGGGGCACCTGGGTGCCTCAGTCGGTTAAGCATCTTCCCCCAGCTCAGGTCATGATCCCAGAGTCCTGGGATCCAGCCCCACATTGGGTTCCCTGCTCGGTAGGAAGCCTGCTTCTTCCCCACCCTCTGCTGCTCCCCCTGCTTGTGTTCTCTCTCTCTGTCTCTGTCAAATAAGTAAGTAAAATCTTAAAAAAGATAATGAAAGCTGTTATAATCCTGAACTTCTGGGGAATTGATGACAAGGACCCCAGGGTAGCAGGGAAAAATGGCTTTGGGCTTTTGAAGTTGCAAATGGGCATGTGCAAAAGAACAATACATGTTTTGGAAGATACCTTAGCAACAATTTTGGCCATAATGGCCACAGAATCCATCATCCACCAGTCACTCTGTACACAGGTTATCCTGGTTTAATTTTGGCCAATGGCAACTATTTCAAGAAAGACCAGAGAATTGCATAAGAGCACATCCAACAAATATGGGGATGATGTAAAAGGTTGCATTGCCAAATCAGGCGCCACTAATCATAAGTCTTACCCAGGATCAACTTTTACTCACATTTTCAAAGGGAAATTGTGAGGTACCAGCAAAGCAACTGAGACCACTAACACTAACTGCAAGAACCGACTTCCCACATGAGGACATGCTCTGACCCAGGCGAAACATACATGGTCTCTAAATGATGTGTGAGGTTACCACACAAAGTGGAACTCTTTGGGGTGATTTCCCATGGCTATGCTTACATAGCGGATGTGACCGTTTCTAGCGAATAAGGCCATATTAATCCACAGATTCTTAGTTTGTTTCCCTAAATAGTTCTATACACACCAAATCACCCTCCTGAAAGCATGCCAGGGACGGGCCTTCCCAACATTCACCACCATTTGGGTGTTCACCAACAGATTCCTCATGAGATGTTTACAAGGAAAATTGACCAGGACACTTTCTTCCCTCCCTCCTTCTTTCTTTCTTTTTCTTTCTTTCTTTCTTTTTCTTTCTTTCTTTCTTTCTTTCTTTCTTTCTTTCTTTCTTTCTTTCTTTCTTTCTTTCTTTCTTTCTTTCTTTCTTTCTTTCTTTCTTCCTTCCTTCCTTCCTTCCTTCCTTCCTTCCTTCCTTCCTTCCTTCCTTCCTTCCTTCCTTCCTTCTTTCTTCTTTCTTTCTTTCTTTCTTTCTTTCTTTCTTTCTTTCTTTCTTTCTTTCTTTCTTTCTTTCTTTTTCTTTCTTTCTTTCTTTCTTTCTTTCTTTCTTCCTTCCTCCTTCCTTCCTTCCTTCCTTCTTCCTTCCTTCCTTCCTTCCTTCCTTCCTTCCTTCCTTCCTTCCTTCTTTCTTTCTTTCTTTCTTCTTCTTTCTTTCTTTCTTTCTTTCTTTCTTTCTTTCTTTCTTCTTTCTTTCTTTCTTTCCTTTCTTTCCTTTCTTTCTTTCTTTCCTTCCTTCCTTCCTTCCTTCCTTCCTTCCTTCCTTCTTTCTTTCTTTCTTTCTTTCTTTCTTTCTTTCTTTTTCTTCTTTCTTTTTCTTTCTTTCTTTCTTTCTTTCTTTCTTTCTTTTTCTTTCTTTCTTGTCTTTCTTTCTTTCTTCCTTCCTTCCTTCCTTCCTTCCTTCCTTCCTTTTTCTTTCTTTCTTTCTTTCTTTCTTTCTTTCTTTCTTTCTTTCTTTCTTTCTTCCTTCCTTCCTTCCTTCCTTCCTTCCTTCCTTCCTTCCTTCCTTCCTTCCTTCCTTCCTTCTTTCTTTCTTTCTTTCTTTCTTTCTTTCTTTCTTTCTTTCTTTCTTTCTTTCTTTCTTTCTTTCTTTCTTTCTTTCTTTCTTTCTTTCTTTCTTTCTTTCTTTTTCTTTCTCTTTCTTTCTTTCTTTCTTTCTTTCTTTCTTCTTTCTTTCTTTCTTTCTTTCTTTCTTTTTTTCTTCCTCTCTCCTTTCTTTCTTTCTTCTTTCTAGGCCAGATCCACTGAAAGGAAATGACCAAATGCAAGGAACACTGTTTCCCTTCTTTTCCCCACATTGTTTAGGTGGAGCTTGTAAATCAGCAAAAGTCCAATAATTACCCTACGAAAATATATGCAGGGAAGGAAAAGTTCCTCCATTACCCTTCAAGGACTTCCAGCTTAACTAAGAATTAAGTTTACCTGAGATATTGAATATGCATGAAGAACTGATGTTGAAATTCAGACCTTAAAGAAATAGAAAGTATTAAGGCAGACAGTTTTTATACATTTTAGACAAGGAGACAATACATTTCCGAGGGATGTTTGGGAGCTCTAATTTGGAGTGAGTTCTATGCAGAATTCAGAACCTCTGCTTTAAAGACCCTGGTGAGAAGAATGTCTTTTTACTTCTTAGTACAGGGGGTGCCTTTTTCATAGGGGAGATGGGTTTCCTGCTTTCAGGGAGACAGAGGAGGGTTTGAGTGTCCTTGCACCAGTTGCTATTCAAATAGCTACAATTCAAAATAATCAATATGCCATTGTGGCACATTTTGGGCAATCTGACCTTGGCCCCTATGGTTTCCATGTTTTCTCTTAGCCTTGCTCATTAGTACCTCTTTCAGAGAGAAAGCTAAACATATTACTCTTAGAAATACCAAGGGGCATCCAGGTGGCTACGTCGGATAAGCATCTGACTCTTGATTTTGGCTCAGGTCATGATCTCAGGGTCGTGGGAACCCCACGTTTGGTCTCTATGCTCAATGCAGAGTCTCCTTGGGATTCTTTCTCCCTCTCCCTCTGCCCCTAATCCCTGCGCTAAATAAATAAGTAAGTAAGTATATAAATAAATAAATAAATAAAATCTTTTAAAAAAAATAAAAAATAAATACCACGATCTTACCTGAAACTAATGTAATGCTGAATGTTAAGTATACCAGAAATTTTTTAAAATTATTTTAAGGGTCACCTGGGTGGCTCAGTTGTTTAAGTGTCAGTCTTTGGCTCAGGTCAGGATCCCAGGGTCCTGGGATAAGCCCCATGTCCAACTCCCTGCTCAGGGGTGAGTCTGCTTCTCTCTCTCTCTCCCCCTCCCTCCACCACTCTGCTCTCTCAATTGCTCTCTCTCAAAGAAGTAAATAAAATATTTTTTAAAGAGCAATATAATGGTCCTCTCTGGAATCAATGCACTGATAATTATGCTTTCTTTTTGCTGACTCCCAGTCCCCCCATTTCTCTTTATTACCTGTCTGACCTACGTCCTTCCCCCAGTGATAGAGCCCTCTCAGGTGCACTGCTTAACCTGGAGGTGGGGCCAAAGAGAAGTGCACACATGGCTAGAATGGGCTGCCTTCAGAGTCAGTCATAACGAAACTACAGGCAGTTAGAAACGAGCCTAAAGTACCATTAGGAATAAGCACTGTGATATTTAGTGGTATGGATTTTAGGTTTGCTATTGATATCAACTTCCTTGTACAAATATGGTTAGAATCAAACATGACAGCAGGGCATCAGACAAAATGAAAGAAAACTGTGTCAAGTGTGAAGGTACTAAGTTACCAAAGTTACTCTCAGTTGTAAATTGCTTTGTCCCTCAGCCCCTCATTTCCACCTGCAGAACCTAGAAGACGTTCAACAGAGTCTCCACTTGCCATCAGATTCAATCTGGGGACACAATAATTTAAACTGTTAACCCAAACTTTCCATTCTTCCTAATCTGTGTTGAATACCAGGTATTTCGATTGCCCATTCTCATTTTCAGTGAGGCCGCAGTGAGGACAGAGACTAATGTGGTGCATCCAGGTACTATTCTGTGTTTTGGTCTACTCTGTACTCCGTGTGTCAAATTTGTCTGCCAGTGGACCTCTGACCATACACGGGAAACCCAACAAATACTAAAAGTGTAGAGTCTCTGGGTTGATCTGAGGAAATATCAAGCAACTTTTAGGATTCTCTAAGGCGCAGAATGGCTCTTGATCTGCAAGAACTAAGGGAGCTGCCCCATCCTTTCCTTAGGGGGAGTAATTCCAGATTCCTGACGCATGCACCTGTGTATTTTTTATTTATTATTATTATTTTTTTAATTTCAGCTAGGCTCCATGACCAACGTGGAGCTCTAACGCATGACCTTGAGATGAAGAGTTGCACGCTCTACCAACTGAGGCAGCATGGGTCCCCCGAGCACCTTTGATGCAGGCACACACCATGATTTTCATGTTGGAAAAAAATAGGGCAAACTCTGGGAAATGTCTTCAATCTGCTCCACTCCTTCTGGGTATGTTCCTGAGTTCCAATTGTGTGGGAGTCCTCTTTCCCACCCACCCACAGAAGACCCTCTCGGATCCCAACCCAGATCCCCTGGGATCCCTGGGGTCCTTTCTGTGTTAGCCTCTCCTGCTCTCAGTGTGTTTGTGCTTCTAAAGACACCTGTGAGCAGGACTGCCCTGGGGCTCCAGGAGCTACTTTTTACCCAGTCCCAGAGAATGGGGAGTACATGCTGTATATGACCCCAGCCCCATGTATCTCCCCTCCCCAAAGGCACTCAGCCTTTCACTAACAGGTGCAGCAGGGTCAAATCTCCATTCCTGGCCCAGGGGAGACTAACTCTGAAACAAAGGTGTCCCCCAGGCTCTCCTGTACCTGTCAGGACAAAGCTCCCCGACAGCTGTTACTGGAAATCACACCTTACACAGCAATGGACTCAAAATGGTCACAGATCTAAGTATAAGAGCCAAAACTACAGTTGAAGAGGCATACATGGGAGAAAATGGTCAGGAATTCGCATTAAGCAAAGAGTTCTAAGTCACTACGGCAAGAGCACGATACGTAAGAGAAAATTGAAGATGAAGAACTTTTTTGCATCAAACTTTGCCACTGAGAAAAGGAATAGAGAAGCCACTGATTAGGAGAAAATATTTGTGGATTAAATACCCAATGAGGACTCACATTCAGGAGAGACAAGAAGACTTTGAACTCATTCAATGGGCAGAAGCAACACACTTTTTAAAGCCAGTATAAGACTGGAAAACACGTTACCAAAGAAGACACAGAAGTGGTTCATAAGCACATAAAAAGGTAATCGATGTTATTCGTCCTCAGGGAAATGCAAGGAAAACCAGGTACCATTTTACACCAACTAGTGCGCTTATGTTCCAAAGACGATACCAAGTGTTGCTGAGGATGTGGAGAAACTGGACCCTCCTATATTGCTGGTGGGAACGAAAAATGTAAGAGCCCCTGCGGAAGCCACTTTGAGAGTTCTTAAGAGTTCAGCACAAGCTTGCCATAGGACCCAGCCATTCCACAACTAGGAATCTATCTGAGAGAAGTAAAAACATATGTCCACTCACGTTCGGTCAGAACTGTTCCAGGCAGCGTTATTCACAATAGGAAAAACCTGACAGCAACACAAAGGGCATCGGCTGGTGAATGGACAAACCACATGTGGCCTATCTGTACCATGGCATCTATTCGGCAACAAAAGGCACAGAAATCTGATGCAAGCTACAGCATGGAAGAACCTCAAAAGGATGCTGAGTGAAAGAAGCCAGTCACCAAGAACTACATACTGTCTCATTCGGCTTATGTAAAATGTGCAGAAAGGAGCAATGCACAGAGACAGAAAGCAGATCAGTGCTGCTTGGAGCTGGAGGAGGGCGCGGAGACTGTCTGCAGAGGGGCTGGAGGGAGTGTGGGAAGGTGAAGGAAGCCTCTGAAACACACTAGGGCACTAGCTGAACAACTCTGTCATTGTTGACAATGGGTGAACTTTATTGTATGTCAGTTTCACCTAAAAAAAAGAAAGAAGGCGACAGTTGCACAGCTTGTTTTCTGACCTCCCAGCTGGAGTCAGGGATTCAGTGCATGTGCCTTCAGCCTCCGCCCCCCCACAGTTCCCCTGGAATCCACCAGGCGGCAGACTACTTAAAGGAAGAGGCCTTCAGGTGGCCCAAGGAGACCAGGGGGAAGCAGGCAAAGACAAGGGCACCAGCTGGCTGGAGATTTGGGGAGGAAGTGAGGGCTACAGGACCCATGAAAGCTGCTGGCAAGATCTGGATGGATCTTAAGTAGGTTTGGTCCCCTGGGTGGGCTCTAGCCACCAACCTTAAGGGTAACAGCCAAAGGTTCCCTTTGATGCTCCTTCTTGCACTGGCACTGAGGCTCCCCTCCCCCGCTCAGCATAGGGAAAAGAGCCTGTGCTGCTATTCACCTTCTTCTGAGTCTAAATGGAACACTTTGGGCTGGGTTTAGGGGAATCTGCCCTTTTCTGGCCGTCTCTATGTCGGCCAGCTCCTGGGTGCTGAACCATCCCTGCAGGGGCCTAGAAGGAGCACTCTGGTCCTTCACATTGGAACTGGGCTTACAAAGAAGGGTTCCTGCTAATCCATATTTCCCTGGCCCTGGCTGAGCATCATGGCCCAAGATCAGGGGCTGCAGTGACCTAAAATAGGGAACCTCCTATATGTCACTGCTCCTCTCTGGCAAAGTCCAAAGAAGGCCCATGGTAGTGGTGGGGGAAGGGGAGGGCATAGAATCCTACACTCTGTCAAAACAGCAGAATGATGTTTTAAATCAGTGAAGATTTAAAAAAAATGTTAGAGGACAGATCTCATATTATGTAGTCGGTGGTGCAGTAACAGCTCTGCGTGGTGACAGAGGGTAGCTACACTTGTAGTCAGCCTAACATAATTTATAGAGTCGTCCAATCCCTGTGTTGCCACGTGAAACTGATCTCACATGGGGAATCAGTTATGAATCAATTTTTTAAAAACCTGAAGGTGAGGGGAAAACATTTGAAAAGGAAGCAATAAAACTATAGTTGACTGGGGAACAATATGGGTTTGAATTGTACTGAACAATGTGGGTCCACTCATGGGTTGATTTTTTTTTTTTACAAATACAGTCTACTACAAATGTAGAAAATACATTTTCTCTTCCTTATGATTTTCTCAATGACATTTTCACTCTAACTCACTGTATCGAAAGAATAAAGTATACAATACAAATAATATACAAAATGTGTGTTAACCAACTGTTTTTGTTATCTCTAAGGCTTCAGTAGGGTATTAGTAGTTATGTTTTCAGGGAGTCAAAAGTTATACACAGATTTTCACTTGTGGGAATCTATACCCCTAACTCCCAGGTTGTTTAAGGGACAATTTGTATCTGTATTTCCAGATGACATGCTCCTGTATACAGAAAAATCCACATCCACAGACACACACACACGAACTACTAGAGTCCATAACCTAAGTCGGCAGAGGTGCAGGGTACAAGACAGACAAAATCGGTGTTTCTATACCCTAGCAATGAACAATCAGAAAACGAAATTAAGAAAACAATTCCATGTACAACAGCACCCACCAGAATAGTATCTAGGAATAACTGAATCAAGGAGGCACAAAACCTGTACGCTGAAAACTACACAATATTGCTGCAAGAGATTAAGGAAGACCTCAACAAGTGGAAAGACATCCTGTGTTCACGGATTGGAAGGGTTAAGGTGGTTCAGAAGGCAACACCAGGATCTGCAGATTCCATAGGATTCCTATTGAACGTTTCTCTTCTGCCTTCCCTAATCACCATCAGCCCCTTGCAGTACATTTCCTTTCAGACATTGTGGTTTTTCTCTCTTCATGTGAGATTGGATCTTTCTTTTTTAACATTTTCCATGTATCTGCTGAATGTTTTGAACTGATGAACTGATGGGATGCAGTTAGAACAAACACTTTCTTGTCCTCTGCTGATTCACACCTTGGTGTCAGCTGTGGGTCATTTTCAGATGAGTGATCCATCTCTTCAGGAGGGCTCATTTCCCCTCCTTGTCTGCATACCTCAAACTGTTGGATGGAACGCCAGACACTGTGAATGTTACCTTGCTGGTTGCTGGATATTTTTGTGTTTTCTATAATATTGAGCTTTGTTCAGGGATGCATGGAAGTTACTTGGAAACATTTCTGATGTTGCTTTAAGGATTAGTTCAGTGGCCCAGAGCAGTGCTCCGTGGAGGACTAACCATGAGTTCTGAGTACTGTGGCAAGACCTCCCCCTATTCCTGCACCCTATGCCTCGGGAATTAGGAGGGTTCCTTTGGCTCAGTCTGTTGGGCACAGGCTCTATTCCCTGTGCTGTGTGAACAGCAGTCTCTGTGCAAAGGACTGCCCCCTGACTTGCTGTCCATGCCTCCCCAGGGCCCCTCCACAGCTCTGTCCTCCCCAGAATTCAGTCCTGGGGTCTCTCAGATCAGTGTCCTCAGTTCCAGGAGTGCACGGGGCTCCTATCCAGGTTCCTCTCCCCCCAGTGCCTTGCTTAGAAAGTTTCTGGAGCCAGTACCTCTGAGCAGCTCTAGGGCTCTGCTCACCTATGTGTTGCCATGTGTCTGCTATGGCTGTCCCCTTTGCCTGATGCCCAGGATCTTGGAAATCTCCATTTCGTGCATCTTGTGCGGCACTCTTGCTGTTTTGTTTAATTGTTTCAGGCAGAAGAGTAAACCAGTTGCTGAGTCCCAATTGGTGTGGCTCCCCTAAGTGAAAATCAAAGTTGGAAAACGGTCAGTTGTAGATTCTGAATAGAGGCCTTTAGGGAGTAGAGAAAAAACACCAGCTCTGGTGAAAGCCTGAAGCCAGAAACCCCTTCAAGCTCGGATTGACAAAGCAATGCAGGTACAGCAGTAGGATAGTTTTTGCTTGAGCCCGAGAGCTGCAGAAGGCCCACGGCCCCTTGTCCAAGAGCTAACCTGCTGTTTGGGAAAGGTCTGTGGTGCCAAACCCATCGGATCCTTTGCTAGTAGACAGAGGTGCCTCTTTAAATATCTGTCAGGGGGTGCCTGGCTGGCTCAGTGGGGAGTTCATGGGAGTCTCCATCTGGTTTCCTGAGCCTGATCCCTACTTTGGGTATAGAGATTACTTCAACAAATAAACTTGCAATAAATATCAGTACATCAAGCTGGACCGTCTCTAGTCTCAGAAGGGTCCTCTGGAGCAAGGCTGAACTAGGTAGGCTACCAAGTGGCCTAATCAAGGATATGGAGTCTGGGGATTGGGTGAGGCTTTGCAGGGTGCCTGGGGGGGATAGGTGGGGAGGGGAGGGAGGAAGGAGAAGGGACGCTGACCTGTGTTCCGTGGGGAGTGAAAGAAAGAACTTTGCCGGATCGTGGACTGCAATCCACGTATCGAAGTAGAAGCAGAGATACTGAAGGGCACTGGGCCTTGGGGAGCAGTTGGCGCACCGCTCCACGAAAAACGCCAGAAAAACCCCACAGCCAAGGCAGGATGTACGACCTGCGGACAGAAACTGTCCTGTGCGTTTTAGATGAGAAACAGCGAAATGTAGCTTTGCACGTAAGCCGCCCTGAAAAGCGGCGGTATTTTCTTCAGTGTCCTGGTGTCGCCTGTCGCTGGGGTGAACTTGGAAGTCGCCCGAAGACAAGGAAAAAGAAGAAAAAAAAGGAGAAAGCAAACAAAATCTTTTATTGGCCGCCACCAGGGGAGAGCGGGAACGCAGTCCCCACTACCACAAATTATGCAATCGAGTTGTCCACACTCGGGGAAATCGCGGGGGTCAGCACGTCCGCGGTGCGATGGACTGGCCTCGCGTGGGAAAACCACCTGCTTGATCCTGGCGTCTCCCCTGCCGGGTAAGTGTGACTCGCTCCGCCTCCGCCCCACACCAGTCTCACCCGCCTTCCACCGGACACACAGGCTCACTCGCCTAGGCGCACCCCAACACCCTCGGCACCCACTCCTGTCGCAAGCATCCTCACCCTCCACACGACGCTTCCGAATAGGATGGAAGCAACAGCGCTGCTACCTCCTCAGCCCCGCGAATTCTAACACGCAGAACCGCACCGCCACGTTGCCTGGTTTGCATCAGACACGCCCCGTCCGTGACGTCAAGGGCTTCGCCTCAGTCCCCACCCCCACCCCGTCTCCCTGCCCCCCAGCTCCCCTCCCACCTTGGATTTCAGTGCTGGTGTTCCTCCTTCTCCTCCTCCAGACCCCCCTTCCCCATCTCCCCTTACCCCCTTCTCCCTCCCCCTGCCCTGGCTTTCTTCCTCACCTGCCCAGTCTCCTCCATCTCCTGATTTGGTTACCACTCCTCCTTCCTCTCCCTGCAGCTCTGGCCCCCCAAACCCTACACAACCCCCCGCCACCCAGCACAGGGAAGGCTGTGCCAGCCAGAGAGAAACATGAGGGAGGACTTTCCACCAGCCCGCGAAGCGCAGATACATCTCTGTCTCTTGCTCTCTCTAGCTCTCTCTTTCTCCTCAGAATCTGGTTGGAGGACACGGAGTGCCATGGCTGCACCTGTGCAGTTCAAACCAGTCCCCACCGCCTCCCCCAGGCCTGGACACTCCGGGAGAGAGGGGAGGACCAAAAGTCCGCAACCCCTGGGCCCTCGGGCTGACACCAGCCCACAACAGCCCACACGCTGAACACGTCCTGGGGCCTGCTTCTTCCCCAGGCGGGCTCCTAGGACAGGGACGGCACGCCCCCTCGTGGCCGCGCGGGGAGGCGCCCAAGGATCCCGCTGTTGAGGGCAGGGCCAAAGGAGACCACCGCTTCTGCTCCCTTAGACCAGGCTCAGAGTTCTCAGCAGGGGGTTAGTGGGGTCCCAGGCTCCCCACTCTGCCACCGCCTTACCTCCCTCCACCGCTGGGGGTTTCCCCCCTGGATGGGATTTCTGCAGTCAAGGTCGGCCTTTGGAGGAAAAACAGCCAGGTCTGGAAACCTAAACAGAACTACACTGAAGAGACTAGAACTTGGGCAATTGTATGGTTATGGATGGAGCGCCCTAGGGTTCTAATTTGCCTTTGTCTTGATTGCGCCTGGATGTAGTGGTTTAGTTTTACCCGACTGTTGAAATTAGAAAAGATTGGGGGGCGGAGAGGGGGCATCCAACTTTTGTTGTCATCTGAGATCATAGTGTGCTGGTGGGCAGAATAATGCCTCCTCCCTAGGATGTGCCCATGCTAATGCCAATGATGAGGAAGCAGAAAGCTAGCTAAGGGACAAAGCACAAGCTGACACCCTGCAAACACACCCCCCACACATACACACTGCTGGGTGGGATAAGTGTGCCAGTTCCAGGAAGTTCCCAACTGTCTTAATGTTAATGTCCTACTAAAGGGAAAAACAACCTTAACTTGACAATGGCAAAGGCCTCCAGTATCTTGTAGTTGTCTTTAGCATATTAAAATTCTTTTGAAAACCTCCCTTTTTCCCTACCCCCAACTTCCAAGTATATAATGAGGCAGGGTGCACAACCCTGGGGCAGCCTCTCTTTCTGCCCATGGATTCTGTCCCTGGGCTTTAATAAAACCACCATTTTGCACCAAAGACATCTCAAGAATTCTTTCTTCATCATCGGGTCCGGACCTCACCCCACGAAACCTCACCTATATCCTAAACTACATCATGTGGTGCCCAAACGTGGGGCTTCGAGTCTTTTCCTCTGCACTCTGAGCTTCTCTGCAAACTGGGTGAGTACTTCCTCTCCTCTTCCTTTACTTTCATTCCAGGGGCTCTTGGAGGATTACGGTCTTACTGGAACACTTTGCTGTCCATTGCTTAGGCTGCAGTCCTCTCACCCGTGGCTACTCTATGGGGAGGAGAAAGCCTGCCTTTTGGCTGGAAGTTAATACCCTGGCGGGAATGGTAATGAGACCGAGAAACTTTTTTTTTTTTTAAGATTTTATTTATTTATCAGAGAGAGAGAGAGAGACAGAGGCAGGCAGAGGGAGAAGTAGGCTCCTTGCTCAGCAAGGAGCCCGATGTGGGACTCGATCCCAGGACCCTGTGATCATGACCTGAGCCGAAGGCAGACGCTTAACCGACTGAGCCACCCAGGCGTCCCGAGACCGAGAAACTTTTTGCCCTCTCTTTATTCCTGTCCTTATACAAAGTTGTCTTGGGCACAGGATAGCAACCTAAGTCACCAGGACGGCTGCCAATCTTAAGGCTCCCGTGTGAGGTTTACTCCTCATTGGTCTAATGTGACCCCCCCTCCCCCCCCCGCTTGGCGCCGGCCAAAACTAGTATCCGGTTGAACTAAAACCCACCCGGGGACCATTTCCCAAGAAGGAGGCTGTAAAGACTACCTGTGTTGCAATGCCGCTTAGAACCATGACGGATTTCTGTCTTCACTGTTTTCCGTCTGTGTCCTCTACTAACTACTTATGCTACAAAATTGGGTAATTTCCCTTTGTAAAACTTCTCGTGTTCTCCATGGGTTAAAAACAGTGGGTTCTTCAAGGCAAGGTAAAATAAGGTGTGAACAGGACCTTCTAGGCATGGTATTTCGGTCCATAGCTGGCACCCATCGAGTCCAGAATACGATGGGGAAGGGGGGAGGGCAGGCCTCCCTCCTACGGGGGTCTTTAAAGGTGATAGCGATCATAGCGAATTTGTTTTGGGGGACGCCTTGGGTCGCTTTGACACCAGGAACCTCTGACATATCCTATGTGTGGGACACCACCCGGGAGTTCAGGGTGGGGGGTGGATTTTCTTCAGTAATGGACCTTCTCCAGGCCTGGGAGCTTCTTCAGTCCCCAAGGATTCTCCCTTGAGATGCCTTTTCACCCAATGGAAACAATTCGGTTTGCAAAATTTAGGAAAGAACTGAGCTCCTCCAACACTGCCTGGCCTCAGTGGGATCTATCATTTAGATCTCTTGGGCAGGAAACGGGGCAAATTGACCTGAGCTAACTTCATTGCGTGTACCTAGGTCTCCATCGCCCTACCCCAGGGCCCTGACCTAAGGACCTCTTGCAGAATGTGTTTACCCGACTGTGTAGGCTAGTAAACCCCCTCCTGACATACTGGATGATAATTATCTAAATAGGCCTCCTCCAGTAAGCCCGGGTTGCTGGAGGAAACACAGGCCCTCCCAGACAAATGGGACTCGCACTCTCTCTCTCTCTGTCCCTCCTCCTCATAGAGTTGGGGGCTTCTCCCTCACTCATTTCCCGGGTCAATGGCTGTGACTGGAGCCAACTGTGATGAGTCTACCTGGAGGCAGGGACGTTAAGGAATCTTCCCAAGCAGCTGCTGAAACTCCCTTTGTGTCGGGGAAATTTCCCTGTCTTCTCTGGCCCAGCGTGGACTGCCTATCCTCCCCTGTGGGCGGGAAAACATGGCATCTGCTCCTCCAGAGCTGATGCGCTCTAGAACGGGAACGCTTGCTCGGCCTTCTGGCAGCGCTTCTCCGCTTCTGCCTCCCCCTCCCCCACCTCCTGTTTCTGCGCCGCCACCGTGGCTGCAGTCGCAGAACCGGCTTCTAGACCATCCTCCGTGCCTCAGGCACCAGGGCTCCTTCTCCCCTCGCCGTCAACGAGGGAAGAAGAGCGCCCCCTGGACCTACCACACCCGCTCCAGATTTCCCCACCAGTGTCTCGCGTAAAAATTGGCAATGGGGAGGATCCAGGTGGAACATAATTCAGTATTGAAAGTGATTTAAGTTTGTTGGTTTGATTAAGTCAGACACGTCTTTAAAGGTATCAGCCTGAAATGTGAAACTTTTATTCTCTTGAGGTTTGCTGAAGGGCAAAAAAGCTCCTGTTACCTCTGTTGCAATTACTTAGCAAAAAGATGACTTAAAGTGATGGTTCATCTTGTCTGTCTCCAAGTTCTCATAGGAACTTGTTAAAAAAGGTTTCGAAGTCTTTGGGAAACTTGATGGTAAATGGGATCGAATTCATTGGACATCTAGGTCTTTTCTCGGTGAGATAAAAATACCAAAGCCTTGATTACTGAATGTAGGTTTGTACTTTTGACTTCTTATTGCAAAAAACGAGGGACATTTGAATCTGTTGGTAAACATGCTTTGTGCTGAACTGGTTCACAAATTTGCCCTCTAAAGAGTTTTGGTGTAACAGTTCACAATTGGTTACTACCTAGTCTTCATTAGAGTAAGCTTTCTAAGAGTGCGAAATTCTGCTAAATGTAACTAAGACTGATGGAAATAAGGGAAACAACTCTATGTAGAAACATAGGAGATGTGTAAAAAAGGTATAAGGAATGGGAATGCATTTTTGTTGAAGGTCAAAGAAGGTAATTTTGTCCTAAATAAGATGGTTGTTTGGGGAGAAAGGGCTTGGGACAAAATTTAATTGCAAAAGAAAGTTGTAGAAGGTTTGTGAAGGGAAATCTTTGGAAAGGAATTTTAGGTGTGGTCAGGACAGACGAAGGTTGAAATAAAAGGATTTTATTTTATTTTATTTTAAAGATTTTATTTATCCATTTAGAACAGAGAGAGACACAGCGAGAGAGGGAACACAAGCAGGGGGAGTGGGAGAGGGAGAAGCAGGCTTCCCGCGGAGCAGGGAGCCCGACGTGGGGCTCCATCCCAGGACCCCGGGATCATGACCAAGCAGAAGACACGCCTAATGACTGAGCCACCCAGGCACCCTGAAATAAAAGGATTTTAAAAGTACAGTGGTATAAGATTGAATTTCTCTCTCTTTTCAAAAGACAAAATTTTCTTGAATTATTGGTCTGCTCTTAATAAGAAATTGTAAACAAACTTTTTTTCTTTTTTGTCTGCCCAGAAAACCAGGTTATGTTTTGTCGTTATCAGGTTTTTGATTACTTGGTTAAAACTTCTCAATGGGCGGCTGGGTGGCTCAGTCAGTGTCTGCCTTTGTCTCAGGTCATGATCCTGGAGTCCCAGATTGGAGTCCCCCTTGGGGCTCTGCGCTCAGCCAGGAGTCTGCTTCTCCCTCTGACCTTCCGCCACTTTCCTGCTTTCTCTCTCTCTCAAATAAATAAAATCTTAAAAAAAAACAAACAAAACTCCTCAATATAAAGGAGCTAAGTCTTGCTAGCAACTATATAACCCTACATATTTGCCTTTGGGATCTCTTATTGTCACCTTGGTTAAATAAAAAAATTAAGTTTTGTAATATGTAATCCTATTCAGGCATGTGCTTTAAAATGTTGAGGTTTTTTTAACAAACTTCCCAAGATTTAAATTGTAAATAAAGTCACTTTGACTCATTAGGCCTTTTTATTTGGTATGTTAAGTTACTCTGGAAGCTCTGTTAAGCCTTAGGTTACATTTGGGTAAGTGCTATGATTATTCTAGAGATGATATGCAGTTCCTAAAGTTTTAATATGTTCTGGTATAAGACCATCACTTAATAATTTGATTATTGAAGTCTTACGTGTCACAGAACTAACCAGATTACCTTGCCAGCCATATTGTAACCTCTCATCAGAGCTTTAACCATGTCCATTTTTGAGTCTTTTGTCACTTACAGATATTGTTCTTATTCTCTTGTATAATATTTCATCCTCAAGGAGATTCATATAAAGAACTTTTAGGACAAATACAGGTATTCAGTATCTTTAAGAGCAAAAAATTGAAATGTAAGAATTTCCAGAACTAATTAAAGCTGCATTCAAACTAAACAAGAATAGTAACATGGGACTAAGTAAATTGGGAAAAACGATTATAGGTTTGTTTTGTAACTCTTGGTTGAAACATTGCTGGTTCTTTAATATTTGCTTTTCCAGACTAAGGCAGTTTTCTCTTAAGACGTTAGTGATATGCAGAAATAATAAGACAAACCAAAGCATTTAACTTTTTTCTCTACGTGAACCCTCCAAAATGCAAAAGGTCTCTCAGTAACTATTCTTTCTTCCATGGCAATCATAGTCATTTGCATAAGTTCAATAAGAATCTGTTCTCCTTATAACAGGACACCATTGGAAACACTGGTTATTTTACCAAGGCTTTGACTGGAATGTCATATTTGAGAGAGACATGCAGAGACTCAGCTGTGATCAAACAGCTTTAAAGAACTAAGGTTGACTTTATGAAACATGGAGCTGTAAAGCCCCTTGGAAATGTTGGCCTGATACCTTGCTTACAGAGTTTTGGCGGAGTTTTGGCGGCCTCACTAGGTAAGTAAATGTCACTTCCTGGCAGGTGCAGGAACCTCCAGATACTTTGGGAAGCTCATGAAGAGGAATTTGCCCAAATCTATAGGTATTGCAGGCAATTCTGATGGCAAGTACTTGGCTTGGCTTCTGGCCTGGAGAGGCTACTAAAAGTTCAACCTAGAGATTCCTTATAAAAAAAGTTCCAGCAAAGCAGATTCTAAAAGATCAGTATGATCTATCACTATTCTTGCTGAGCTTCTGTAAATAATTTGGCCAAGTTTGTTAAAATTGGACTTGTTTAGTAAAATTAATTAGTCTTGATTTGGCTTTCTCTGGAAATGAGGGTTATCTTAGAGAGAAAAATTATGTTTCAATAACCCACCTTTATGAATATTAAATCTTAGTGTTGATTATCCTTAAATGTTGTTTGCCTAAGCTAGACAACTTGATAAGCTTTAGAGAAATTGACACAATAGTTCATGAATAGGCAATCTTCTTGCTTGTTATTCTGTGGGGGTAAATAATAACAGGACTCTATGGGATTATCATTAAACACCTGAAAAAAAATGGATTTGATTCTCCAACAATTGTATAATGCATCTAGCACCTTGACCAATTCTGTGTGGCTGGGAGGACAAAATCGCTCCTTAAAAGCCAGAGTGTACCCCACTCCATGGGGTTAACTGTGGTCTTGTGGAGATAATGGATGGCCCCACTTTCTTTATGATTGAATTAGATGGTACACTTGGGGATGCCCTTATCTCTTGAGACAAGTCTTCTCAGTGTTTCCTTATAATTAGGATATTGTTAAGGCTGGACCTCAAACAAAAGGGCCTTCTTGATGGTTTTATTACTTAGTCACATTTATCCTAGAAGCCACCTCTATTGAGGTACAATTGCAAACAAAGGCTTTAGCCAAGCTTACAACAGCCCTTCTGGTAAAAGGAGCCTCAGAGCTCACTATGGGACAGTCCCTGACCGTAATGACTTCACATCAGGCCCAGAGTGTCTTAGAGACCAAAAGCCACCAATGGTTGATGGGAAGCTGACTTATTAAATACCAGGCTATGCTTATCAATATGCCTGGAATTATACTTACAACCTGTCAAACTTTAAACCCAGCTACCCTTATGCCTGAGCCTGACCATTGAACTTCTATAAGCATAACTGTTCAGAGGTTACTGATCTTGTTCATTCTAGTTGACCAGATTTAAGATGCCCCTATTAAAAATGCAGATGACAGTTGGTTTACCAAGGGGACTAGTTTCATGGAAAAGGGAATAAGAAAAGCTGGGTTTGCCATAGTCAGTCTAACTTAAGACTGTTGAGGCCAAAGCCCTGTCAGCAAATACATCTGCCCCAACAGCAGTTAATAATGCCCACCGACGCTTTGCAGTTGCCAAAAGCCTTAAAAATCATTATTTTACTGACTCCAAAATATGCCTTCCTAGTCCCATATGCCCATGGAGCAATTTGAAGAAAAGGGGATTATTATCAAGCAATAACTCCCCAATCAAATGTGGGCCTAAAATTACTACACAGATTCACAGGATGGCCCTCCAAAACCGAATAGCCCTTGAAATCCCGACTGCAGTTCAAGGAGGCCCAAAACTAGATGGCTGGCTCCTAATGGACCCAATGGTTCTCTGTGTCCATAGCTTCCCCCAGGCTGGTTAGCCCCCTGTTCTCTGGGTTTTACCTGGATACACAGACACATTCTTAAAACCATTACCAACCCAGCCAACCTTCCAAATTTAAAACAATGGTGGACATGTTCTACGTCTCATTGGCATGACCAACTGACATCCATCTCTGTTCCCTCTCTGAGACTGGAGGATGTTGTTTGGCACATGGAAGCTGCTAATAAGTACCCGGTCAAAGCCCTAAATGACACTCAAAGTAGCATTTCTCTATTAAATACTGAGGTGACACAAATGTGTGATGCAGTTTTCAACATAGAATGGCATTAGATGTTTTAGCTGCTGCACAAGGTAGAACTTGTGCTATCATAGAAACAGAATGCCGTGCATACACTCCAGATGACCACAGAAATATGTCTCGGTTTCTAACTGACATGAATCCTCAAATTGACACTTTAAATGATCTGTCTTTCCTTTAGTGATTGCTTTAAACTTGGGTCTTTGATTCAGACTTCTTTTTCTCATTATAATATTAGTTGTCATTTCCAGAGTCTCCCTGCCTGGTGCCAAGACACTTTCATTGACGTAACTTCCTGCTGACAGATGATCTTTCCTACTCGCGGAGGTTCACATATGTCATCCGGATTGGATTCAGCTGCCCCCCCTTTCGTAACTCCCCTTTATGTTCCCCAACTGACCAATATTGACCCCTAGGTAAGGACATCTCTATGCCCCTATTCAGCAGGAAGAAGCTACAGAAGATGAGACCTTCCACCTTCAACAACCTTAAAGATTTAAGGGTCACAATTGTTCAGGGGTGAAATGATGAGGGAGCAGAAGGCTAGCTGAGGATAAAGCACAAGCTGACACCCTGAACCCCCACCCCCCAGTCCTGGGTGGGATACTTGTGACATTCCACCAGGAAGCTCCCAATTGTCTTAATGTTAATGCCTTGCTAAAGGGAAAGACAACCTTAACTTGACAATGGCTAGGCCTCCCCTTTTCCTGTGAGTCCTCTCTAGCATTTGAAAGTTCTTTTTTTTTTTTAAGATTTTATTTTTTTATTTGAGAGAGAGAGAGCATGAGCAGAGGGAGGGGCAGGGGCAGAGGGAGAGGGAGAAGCAGACTCCCCGTTGAGCAGGGAGCCTGATGGGGCGCTTGATCCCAGGACCCCAAGATCATGACCAGAGCTGAAGGCAGACGCTGAACCGACCGAGCCACCCAGGTGCCCCTGTAGTTCTTTTGAGAACCTTTTCCCCTACCCCAACTCCCAAGCATATAATGAGTTTCCACTCACAACCCGGGGGCAGCAGCTCTTTCTGCCCACAGGTCCTGTCCTGTGCCGTAATAAAACCACCATTTTGCACCAGAGACATCTCAAGAATTCTTTCTTCATCGTTGGTTCTGGACCTCACCCCACCAAACCTCACCTGTATTCCAAAACCCCATCACAAGTCACCTGTGCACATGTTCCATCCTGCAGCAAAAGGGACCCTGCAGAGGTGCTTATGTTAAGGACCTTGAGATGGGGAGATGATCCTGGATTATCCAGGCGGCGCCCTGCAATGACAAGGGGGTCCTAAAACCCAAAGAGGCAGAGAAGGAGGTCGGAAGGAGGCTGTGTGAGGAGGACTCTGCCTCCTGGGGCTGGGGCTGGGGCTGAGCATGGAGGAGGGGCCTCTAGGAGCTGGAACAGGCAAAGAGACACACTGCCTGGTTAACCTGAAAAATAGAAACCGCCAGGTATTTTACCAGCCAAAATGGGATTCGTGGGAACACTAATGCTCTTTTAATATTATGCTTGGGAGTACAGTGTTGCCTTTGTGTAAATCTGACATCCAAAAGAGGGAGTTGTACATCTGTTTTATTCCCTGTAATAAAGGTGATTTCTGGGAATTGTTTAAAAAAAAAAATGGGATTCGTGGGGAATAAAAGGGAAAGGTGATGTGGGACAAACCAGCTGTGGCAAAACCGTAGGCGAGTCTGGAGAACAGGGGGAGGTAAGCTCTTCTTTTTGGAGAAAAGGGGTCAGTTGGGAAGGCTGTTATAAAAGTCCATCGGGGTGAACTGTGAGTTGGAAGTGTGCTGGCGTCTCCCTGGGGGACAAGGCTAGCGTTTCTTACTCTGGCTGGGTTAGTGGAGGCCTATCCATGTGCAATGTCAAGTCCCTGTAAGGTCAGATCAGTCTCTTCCCCTGGGGGCTGCAATGCCCTAGGAGGTAAGGAGGGTGAAAGAGCTCCCTTGCTGAAACCTCAGGACTGCACTTTAGTGAGGTTTCCCTTGACTTATTTCCACCCTCTCCTAGAGCCCCCAGAAGGGAAGGCAGCCCTGTGGACATTTGATTTGAGTCCAGTGAGAGCCCTGTTGGGACTTTGCACCGTCGGAACTGTAAGATAAAACATGTGTGTTCTTTTAAGGTGCCATGTTTAGGCGACTTGGTACCACAGGAATAGCAAACTGATGTAATCGTCTAGCTCATTCACCTCAGCGGTAATGAGATCTGGGGGATGCGATAAATTCTGTACAAATTCTGCAGGCTGTCTGTCCTAGGTCGACAGGTCAAGGGCCGGTTTTATTCGTGTTCACGTGCTACGTTTAGGTACCTGCTGATGGGATGTGGGCCTGGAGCGAATGGCCAAGGAAGAATTCTTGAGGCGTCTTCGGTACAAACAGGTTTTATGAAAGTTCAGGGACAGGAACCCCGGGCAGGAAAAGCTGCCCTGAGATTGTGAGGAGTGACTGATGATGTACTTTACATTGGGGGTAGAGGGTAGAGATAAAGAAGTCTCCAAAGGATTTTTAGGTGTTAAAGGAGACTTCCAGGATCCTGGAGGTCTGGCTATTTTCTAGCTAAGGTGCTTTTTCCTCTGGCGAAGCATTACCCTTAAGGCGGTTGTGAGCTCCTGGAGGAATGTCTTGCTCCGCCTGTCTCAGGTATGTATCCATGGACTGCAGGTTGTAAGGACATTTACTTTTACCGACATTTCTTTTGCTTTGTTCTCATCACTTGCCATCTTTTCTCTTTCCATTCTTTTCCCTGGGATTCACAGTCTGTTCCCTGCAGGGGCTCAGCAAGGTTCTTATAGGAATTGGTGGTCACACAGAAAGATTTTTAATTTTTAGGAGTGGGCTCTGTTACTTGCACGGGGAGGGGTAGGACACAACTTACAAAAAGGTGAATATTGGACAATCCTCCCATCAAAGGTACGAAGGAGCTCATTTTTGTTGCAATGAGTTCTCTTAAGGCACAGCGCTACTTTTCAACCTTTCACAAAGGGTGAAATAAAGAATGGGCTTTAGGGCCTTTCCTGGAAAGAGAGCTGTGCCTGGATCCTGAGCAGAGTGAGGTTTATATGACACCATGTGCTATTGCTTTCCTAAATGTTATGTACCGAAAATGAATTTTGTAGCAGCAGTACCTGAGTTGGCCACTGATTACTGACTATCCCGTCAGTGTGCACCAGCCCTGGTGGCACAGGGATGGAGGACAAATTGCTGGGATGCTGGAATCACCACAGGGCAACATGGTCCTGCCCTTGGTTTGTCTTTTTTTTTTTTTTTTTAAGATTTTATTTATTTATTTGACGGAGAGAGGGAGGCAGGCAGAGAGAGAGGAAGAAGCAGGCTCCCCGCTGCGCAGGACCCTGGCATAATTTCTGAGCCAAAGGCAGATGCTTACCCAACTGAGCCACCCAGGCACCCTGCTTTCCTTATCTTAATAGCTAACTGACTTTCATCCATTCTGCTGATTGGGCCAGCGAGTTCCTCTATATCGACGGCCAAAGGCCTTCATGGAAACACTTGAACAGCAGAGCGTGAGAGCAGATGCGCGGTCACCTCCATCGACTATAAAAGTAGGGGCAGCCCTACCTTGGGTGCGAGTCTTTTCTTGGGTCTTTTTGTTACTGGTGGTGGTGGTGATGGTTGTGAGGATCGTTTCTGAGGGTTTTGTTTGTTGTTATTGTCTGTGGTTTTAACTCTGTCTAGGAAATAATTGTGGAGTGATAGCTTTATAGTAATTCTTGGAAGGCAAAAGGACATAACTAAGGACTCTTCCCAAGGAATATTTGCAGGTCTCTATGCCACCATTTATGGAAGGACTTATACACTTTTCAACTGAGGGGTATCAGTGAAAATAAAACAACTAGGGGCACCTGGGTGGCTCAGTCATTAAGTGTCTGCCTTCTGCTCAGGTGATGGTCCCAGGGTCCTGGGACTGAGCCCCACACTGGTCTCCCTGCTCAGTGGGAAGTCTGCTTCTCCTTCTCCCTCTGCTTGCCGCTCCCCCTGCTTGTGCTCTCTCTCTGTCAGATAAATAAATAAAATCTTTAAAGAAAACTATTTATACTTTTGGGTCAGTGTTAGAGAAAAACAGTTTTCAGCTGTGGTCTGCAGCCCACCCGCATCAGAATCACCTGGGGTATTTATGTAAGAAATGCACATTGTGGGGCCCCACACCAACGAAATCTCTTGGCATTTGGGACCAAGGAAGTGGCTTCTCTGATCTCCACAGCTGATTCTAAGGCTCTCCAAATCTAAGAACCACTCTCTTCTATTTTCAGATTGGGGATTTTTACAAAATGAAGAAGGCAAGACTTCCTCTTTTAAACTTAGACTCCAAGTCTTAGACTATGACCTTCTTAGGGACAGTGTGCCTTTCCTACTCTTACACACTCAGCCTAGAGACTGGTGCCGAAATCAGAAACAGAGCAGGTGAGGAAAAATGATTTTTTTCTTTATACACATTTTCCTTTCAAAGCCACCAAAAAGACCGTGTTTCATTTCCTCTAACAGACCCTGTCCACCAGTTATGTTGCCCTCAACATATCACTATAGCAACATATATAAATATCTATGGTACATTTATACACACGTACATGCCTTCTAAAGCACTGTCAGGACACAGACTAGGCTTTCCCACAACGGGGGGCTTCTCAGGTGCCACTTCAAAATGATCACTGGTTTGTCTTACACATGACTTTCACTGGGCTTGGCCTGGCCACGAGTCCCAGTTCCCCAGAGAGGAGTTAGGGTGATGCAAGGCGACAGCATATTCAGAGCGAGGTGGCCACACTTTGGAGATCCTAAAAGAAGGGAACTAGGAGGTGCTAGGCTAAGCAGATGGTGCGTGGGAAGCCAGCGCTTTGGCCATGTGCATTCAAAGCACTCAGGAGCCGCGGTGTAGACTGACACCCAGCCTGACGGCGACCCGGCTGAGCTGGCCCCGGGGAAGCGTGGATCTGGGAGTCGTGCTGGCTGAGCCCCACTGGCCCTCAGGGCACCGCTGTCACTCGTGGGCTTTGGAACGGGCCGAAGAGCTCCCGTGTGGGGACCAGGTGTCCCATCTGTAGGCAGCAGGGCCCTGTGTCCCCTGAGCTGACCATCTGAGGACGGGCGCTGGAGCGAGAAGTGGCCGTTGCCAGTCCCCAGGCCAGTGCGGCACTAAGAAGCAGTGTCACGAGCTCCTCTACAGACTGTGCGTGTTTGCTCAGTGCGGGGCTGAGCAGCCCCTGGCGGATGGTGTCCCTTAGCCATAGGAGAGGCTGTCTGCTCTCCGCCCTCCTCCACCGGCCCGGCCTCTTGACTCCTCCTGGACCCTCCAGCAGGTGTGGAGGAGTGGGATCCAGGTCTCCTCAGTAGATTGGCATCTGCACCAAAGGGGGGCAGGCCCATCCTTCCTGCTGTTGGCAAGACCTCTGGCGGCTCCTCTTCTTGCGTGGCTCCTGGAAGGCAAGGGTCACAAGACTGGGGTGTACGGCAGAGCCCTTAGGGACTTCACCTGGAGACAAAAAGAACAAGGTGAGAGTCCAGGATCAGGGCCTGCTGGTGGCTGCCTGAGCTGCAGTGAGCACTGGGCGGTGGCAGAGCCGGGAGCTCAGAGAGAGCCTGACAGAAGGATGCGCCCAGGGCAAGGGGCGCCGTCCCGAGGTGCCACCAGGTGAGAGGGAAAGTTCCCCACCACCTCGGGCGGGTGATGGCCCTGCTCAGAGCCACTGCACACCAGGTGCCCAGATCCCACATTCCCTCTTCACGGGCCAGTTCACTCCCCAGTTCACTTGGAGCAAAATGATGGCTTTTGTGACCTCCCAGGAGCCAATGTGCTTAGTATGAAACATGCCCATGTAGAAACAGCCTGTGGATGGAATATTATGCAGCCATCAAAAGGAATGAGCTCTTGCCATTTGCAACGACGTGGATGGAACTGGAGGGTGTTATGCTGAGTGAAATAAGTCAATCAGAGAAAGACATGTATCATATGATCTCACTGATATGAGGAATTCTTAATCTCAGGAAACAAACTGAGGGTTGCTGGAGTGGTCGGGGGTGGGAGGGATGGGGTGGCTGGGTGATGGACACTGGGTAGGGTATGTGCTATGGTGAGTGCTGTGAATTGTGCAAGACTGTTGAATCACAGATCTGTACTTCTGAAACAAATAATGCAACATATGTTAAGAAAAAAGAAAAAGAAGAAGATAGCAGGAGGGGAAGAATGAAGGGGAGTAAATCGGAGGGGGAGACGAACCATGAGAGACGATGGACTCTGAAAAACAAACTGAGGGTTCTAGAGGGGAGGAGGGTTGGGGGATGGGTTAGCCTGGTGATGGGTATTAAAGAGGGCACATTCTGCGTGGAGCACTGGGTGTTATGCACAAACCATGAATCATGGAACACTACATCAAAAACTAATGATGTAATGTATGGTGGTTAACATAATAATAAAAAAAAAAAAACAGCCTGTGGTAGGAAGGAGAGAATGTTGTGCAGGGAAGTCCCCTGTTAAGTTCATGTCCCACTTACTTAATGAGGAGAGGGAGGGGCCCCATCAGCAGGGAGCTCAGAACTGCCCCCCCCCACGTCTAGTGCCCCCTCTTACAGATGAGGGCCGGCGGGCTCACCGACACTGAGGGGGCCAGCCACAGGGCCAGTTAGTGACAAGCCTGGGATTAGAACCCAGGCCTCGGGCCCTTTCCATTGGCCTCTGGAAAGTGCAGAGGAAACTTCCGAACAAGGGGAAGCCAGTGGGTGTGTGGGACTATTGGGTTACCTTTGCTGGGACAGGAATAAGGCTTTACAGAGGCCATCTTGTATGTGTTCTTCTAAACAGGCTCAGGAAAGAAAGGAATCATCAGAGAAGAACAAAAGGGAATTCGCCCCCCAAAAAAGGAGGGTGAAGTCATGAAGTCATTTTCATACTGTGGGATCAACATTCTCTCAGGTTCCATCAGGAACATTCCTAGGAATTGGCCCAATTGCTTACGGCAGAGCTTTAAAGTCCAAGTGAAGGGTTTAGTTTCTTTCTTTCTTCCTTTTTAAGTAATCTCCATGCTGAGTATGGAGCCCAACACTGGGCTTGAAGCCACAACCATGAGATCAAGACCTGAGCCACGATCAAGTCAGATGCTCAACTGCCTGAGCCACCCTGGTGCCTTACCTAAAGGTTTAGTTTCTGATTTACAAGCCATTTGCCACACTTCAGCTTACTTGCTAGGGAATGGGTTAGTATTTGAAGTAAACGTACAGAATAGCTGCTATATACATAAAATGTTTCCCTTCAAGTTTCATTTTTATTTATTATCAAATTCTCTTTTAGTTCAAGAAGACCCAATGGTTTTCTTTGGAAAAAGAAAGATCAAAACTGAATTGCTGTTCTCTGCCGCTAGAGTGTGCAGTGGAATCAACCGATTCGATCGCATCTGGGGTTTATTTTTTCATGAAGTGAAAAGAGCTACAGGAAACACTAGAGCTGGTCCCAGAGCCCTTTCCTGGAAGCTAATTCAGAGGTGGACTCCCCATGTCCTCTGATCTTGGGAATCAACTCACTTGCTTTCCTCGGACTCCTGACTTGGCCTAAAGGAGGGAAGAAGTGGGGTGAGGAGAGAAGAGGGTGACAATGTGACAAGGAGAGGAGATGGCAGGGGACAGACTGGGGTGGGAGAGGTGATGGGGCACGAAGCTACAAGGACACTTAGTGAGGACCTGAGTCCTAGGAGTGGACCAGAAATCCTCTCCGGGAAGGTCAGAGTGGGTCCGGGATCGTCGCAGACTCTGAAGGTAGGTGGGGATGGATATGGGATGGGTTGGGCCTGGGTTCTGTGGCTCTGGCGGGTGCAATGGTCTCCTTACCTCCAAATTAGTCCTTGCCTTCTTCAAAACATCATGTGTCCTGGTCACTGAAACAACAAAACAGCACAACAGGCAGAAGTGACCAGCTGGGCCCATACTTGCCTGGTGTGTTCTAAAGGGTATCCTTCTGGTCGCCCAGCTCAGGGTCTTCTGCTGCCGCCACCCAGTGCCCCTTCCTCTGCATCTACAATTACTCATGGCACAGGACGTTTGGTGACATTACATCGGTCTGCATCACCCCCCCCCAGTCTTTCTGGTCACGGTCCATCTGTAGCACAAGTGGGGAGTCTGGAAGTCCCCCCACCCCCAATTTCCTCTCCCATCCCCTGGCTCGGGGACACCCACACTGGCTGAAGATGAACTGCTCCATGCTCTCCTTCTGCTGGTTGGCAGTCTTCAGACGCTCCACTGTGCTCTGAAGGAGACTCTCCTGTTTGGACAGTTTGGTTCTCAGTTCCAGAAGTTCCCTTTTCATGAACTGTCCCTGGGGAAGGGAAACGGGCTCTCTGTCAATGGTCAGAAGGCCTAAAGCACCCCATGCTTTGCTGCTCTTGAAAATCAAAAGTGGGATTCTATAATCTTCTCAACTATTTCTGGACTGGAGTCCCTCCATGAAAGCCTCTAAAACCCTCCAGCTGAGGCCCGCTTAGAATGAGGCCATTAGGTTGGAACCCTGAGAACCTGGGAGCCTCCATGCAGATGGACACAGGCCTCCACCCCTGCTGCTGAGGAGAACTGCCCCAGGACCCCCAGCGGTGGTACAAGAGCTCACATTTAGCGCTGACACCAGTTCTAGTGCCCTGGCACCTCGGAGAAGGCTTGCTGGTTGGGAATGTTGTGCCTGGGGAGACAGTCTGCGATTTTGTAGATCTTTGGACCAACTTCAAGATGGCAAAACACCCTCTCCCTCAGAACTGGCATAGTTTGGGCCCATAAGGTGTCCGTGACTTTAATCTGGCCTTAGAATCCTGGGGAGGGCGGTGGGGGGATAAATTGAGAAACCTTCCTGGCCAGGCTCCCACTACCCAGAGTCCAGGCCTCAAGGCTGAGGGCACCTGGCGGGTGGGGAGGCTGACTCTCCCAGGCCTGGCCCAGAGATGTGGAGGGGCGCTTTGTATTGGAATGACGCAGTGGGTGGCTCAAGGAGGCTGGTCATATTCTGTGGGGGTGGCATGGGGAAAGGAGTTTTCGACATTTGCACAGGTCCCTAAATTTTTCAGCTCAGCTAAGTTCCAAAAGTGAAAGAACCTGAACATTCCTGGTCACCGGGGTTCTCATGCCTCTACCCTCTCCCTGTTCTGTCCTTCCCTCTTTGCTGGGGGGGTGGGGGGGGTGGAGAAGGGATGTCCCCCGAGCTGCACTGCCAGCCACCACCACGGATGACAGGTCTTCCCCCGGGGACGCTCCCCTAAGGCCCCTCAGTCCCAACTCAGCTGTCTAGCTCCTGACCTTTAGGACTTGTGGAACTAAGGAGGCAGAATGGCATTTAGGGCAAAAGCGGTGAAGGAGGCCACCACTCACCGTGCTGCCAGACAGGGCAGGGCCGGGGGAGCTGGGCAGGGCCGCTCGCCAGAACATGGTGAGGAGGGAGGCCGACTCCTCCAGCGTGTGCTGCAGGGCCTGGGCGCTGCTCCCAAGTTCATGGATGCCTTCGCTGCCGGGCACCTGGGCGAGAGGGGATATAGCCCTGGGCACCACCGAGGCTGAGAGATCACTCTCTCCCGCCCCCCCCCCCCCCCCGAGCACAGGGCTCAGGTTTCCTTCGTGAGTGAGGCACAGTCACGGGCCTGCTTGACCCTGTGAAACCCTTTTTTAACCTGGAAGCCGGATCTCCACCTCAGCAGTGACCTCCAACTTGCAAGAATCACTAGATTCCGGCTTCTGTCATACTCTCTGTAAGCTTCTAGTCCTGCTCCGTGCTCTCGGGTCTAAGGTCCCTGATTTTTGCCCTGGCACCCCCGTGCACATCTCTAAATCATACCTTCTGCTTCAGCTGGGCTGAACTATTTGTAGCTCCAAGGACTGAAATGCCATTCCCTTTACCTGGAATGCTACCCTCCATCACCTCGAGAACCTGCGTATCCCCCTAGTGGTTCCTCTAGGCCCCTGTGACTTTCCTTGCCTGGCACAATGACCCCTTCTGTGTTCGTGCCCTCACAACTCAGAGGATGGCTTCTGATCCTGAGCCCAGGGCCCCTGTTGTCCTTATTTACTTGGATGTGTGGCCTTCTCTCTGGGTTGGGGGCTCTGGGGGACAGGGCTGTCCCTGCATGTCCATGCGTCTCCAGTGGCTCGGAGAACACAGCAGCTGGTACCTGTCCTCTGAACAGGGAAGTACTCTGAGAAGGCACACTGCCCGTTTCCCTCCCCTGCTCAGTCTGAGCAGAGAAATCCCACGGCTGCCAGGCCTCTCACCCCTTCTACAACATGTGGCCCATTTGGATGCAAATCTTGAATTTCCAGCCACCTGATTAAGTGGTTTTACTCTGCCCACAGATGACCATGTGCCAGGGTGACTGGACCAGATAATAAGCGAACAAAGGGTGCTCAGTAGAGCACCACACATAAGCCAATACTCAGCAAATGTTCTACAGATGAGGATGACAATGCTCCTCAAGCTCTTCTGTGTTTCTGAGAGGAAAAATCAGTCAGAGCGGAGTTTATAGTGAAAATAGGGGATGGAGAAGAAAGGCCTGGCTGGGCATAAGCAGAAGATGTAGCCTCAGCTGTGGGAGATGTGCAGTGGGAGAAGGAGCTCAGATCAGAAGGAGAAAGGGCACGAGGAAAAAGGAACACCTAAGATCTATAACGTGATTACCTCTGTGCCCTGAGTTTCAAGGCCTGGGAAGGTGCAGGCTGATCTCACAAGAGCTGCTATCTTTTTGACCAGCAGTTTGCCCTCCCCTATCTGCTGTCGTAGGGCACTATAGTCATCAATGTGGCCAATGACATGGCGGCCATGTTTACTGGCAAAAGAACCATCAGTAGCTTCGCCCTCCAGCTTGGGAGGATTCTTCATTACTGCCGAAGCATCCAAATCCAGCTCTGAAAAACAAAACCAGAACAACATAGAATCCACAGTGATAAGCATATCCTCAGTCCAGTCCATTCTAAAATAGACATCAATTACTGAAAGAGGCCAGGAACAGGAAAGGCACTCTGGGAAAGTACAAGCGAGGTATGAAGTCCATAGATTTCTGGGTTCTACATTTTTATAATCTTTCTTACATCAACTCATAATGATAAAATGGCCAGGAGGCAAATTTTATCCTTATTGACAAATGAAATATCCAGGACAAATATGATTTTAACAGAAAGTTTTTAATTTCCGGTTGAGAAGACACAGACAAATTAAGCTGGACACAGAGAGCACTTTCAAGGAGGGAGAGAGCACCGTACAATGAAGTACAACAGAGCAATAGGAAAAACCACAAGAGGAAGAATAATGGCAAGAAAGGTGGCCACAGAAGGTGGAATGAGTAGGGCTGAAGACCTTGGGACTCGGGGGGAAAAAAATCTCTACAATCAGATAATGTGTCCATTAGTAACCAAAAGTTACTTGCATTGGTAATTTTATATCATCAGTCCCTGAATCCTTCAGTTGCCATAGTTACCATTTGTCTTATTGAAGATGGCGGTCTCTGAGCCAGGAGCAGCGGGAGAAGGGCCAGGGAACACGAGGACTGGAGAATTCATGCCAACATCTCGTACTGGAGGGGAAGCAATGGAGTCTAGGGCGTAAAGACAAAAACAATTTTCAGGAACCCTGGAAGAACCCTGGAACGCACTGCTCACCAAACCCATGCACAGCCTAGTCTTCACCAGCAGAGATCTAAGGCAGTGTGGTTTGTCTCTTACATCATCGTCACTTCCAGACCATGATTGTAAGCAACAGCAAACACATCCCTTAGTTTGGAACAAGAACATGTTCCTTTAATGTGTTCCATGAGAAGCAACTTCTGGTCTGAAGAATTGTTAGGTGCATTTTTCTAACCTGCATTTTGAATATAATTATGTGTGCAATTTCTAATACACTGCCTTGTAACTAAGTATAAATATGCACACCTATGATGTGGAGAACAAAGGCAAAAGGAGATGTAGATAACGTTAAATGTCCTTACACCCTGCAGCCCAGGGACAAATACTTGAGGCGGGCAGAGTAAGACGTTACTTCAGGAGCTCCCAACTGTCTTAATGACCTACTAGAGGGAAAAACAGTCTTAGCTTGACAATAGCCAGGCCTCCAGTATCCCCTGAGTCTTCTTTAGCATATTAAAGTCCTTTTGGAAACTTCCCTTTGCCTCTGCCTCCCCCAACTCCAAAGTATATAACCGACGGCTCCTCACAACCCCAGCGCAGCTCTTCTGCCCATGGGTCCTGTCCCCGTGCTGTAATAAAAACACCTTTTTGCACCAAAAATGTCTTAAGAATTCTTTCTTGGCCATCAGCTCTGAGCCCCAATATTTCCACATCCCATATGCATAGTATATGTGTCAAAAATACTGAATCAAAGGATGAATGGACTTGTGGGCAATTAAACTAGCGTTCCAATCACGGTTCTGATGAGTTAGCGCTAGAAAAAATGCAGTAGGATGAGAAGGTGTGGCGGGCGAGAGACACCCTCCTGGAGACCAGGCAGCAATCCTACAGCGGAGGAATTGGAAAAGAGAGGAGACAGGGACAATCCTGCTCAGGAGGTGGCTTAGAACCAGCTCTCTAGCTCAGGCGTCTTGGGCGGATGAGCAGCAGGAGCAGTGGTGGAGTTGCTGGGGCTGAGTCCTGGCTGGGGTCGTGGGGGCGCCGGGTAGGAGGGCAGAGTGAGGGGTCATAACAACACTACAACCATCACGGCAGCCCGGGTGGAGCCCGGCAGTTCCTACGGGCCACAGTCCACGTGACACCTTCTTATCTAATGGCCATAACACAGGATCTTGGAAGCATCACCTTCATTTGACAAGTGAGGTCATTATCTCATCAGTGAAAGTCTCGCAGGCCCGGGGCGGGGGGGGGGGGGGGGGGGGGCGGAGCTAAGGATTAACATGCCCCAGGAAAAGCAGGCAGGAATGTGTTTGAAAGCTCAGCTTTAGATAATCCTGAGCAGAAATGGCTCCTGTTGAAATACAATTGAAAATAGGGCCCTGGAGGTGAGAGGAGTTGGTGAATTAAAAAAAGAAGAGAAAAGGGGCGCCTGGGTGGCTCAGTCGTTAAGCATCTGCCTTCAGCTCAGGTCATGGTCCCAGGGTCCTGGGATCGAGCCCCGCATGGGGCTCTCTGCTCAGCGGGAAGCCTGCTTCTCCCTCTCCCGCTCCCCCTGCTTGTGTTCCCTCTCTCACTATGTCTCTCTCTCTGTCAAATAAATAAAGAAAATCTTAAAAAAAAAAAAAGAAGAAGAAGAAGAGAAAGAAGACGAAGTTGATCTGAGTGTGTCAAGATTGGGGGTGGCAGTATTAACATTCAGATAGAAGCTAGGCAAAGGGGGCTGGATGAAGGACTTTGAGAAGAGAGGGAGAGAGCAGGCAAGCAGGAGAGGGGATGACAGCCTCCAGGACAGGAACGGCTTCCACTCAGCTGAGTTCCCCTCCCACCAGGGAATGGGGATCTGGAAGGCCAGCGACACCGAGACAGAGCATAATGAGGAGGAAGGACGGGGGCTGGAAACCGAAACATCTGGTTCGAATTCTGGGTGGGGTCTCAGCTGTCGCAAACCTTGGTGTGCGAGTTAACGTCTCAATGCCGAAGTTTTCCCACGTTGAAATACGGAGAGTAAACCCTCCCTTACCTCTCGGATGAAAGACTTTGAAAAATTGTTTGAAAACGCATGGTAAATTTTATTTTTTATTTTTTTTAAGATTTTATTTATTTGAGAGCGAGAGAATGAGAGAGAGAGAGAGAGAGCATGAGAGGGAAGAGGGTCAGAGGGAGAAGCAGACTCCCTGCTGAGCAGGCAGCCCGATGCTGGACTCGATCCCAGGACTCCGGGATCATGACCTGAGCCGAAGGCCGTCGCCCAACCGACTGAGCCACCCAGGCGCCCTGAAAACGCATGGTAAATTCTAAAGCACTCCACAAATACAAGGAAGAGATACTAACATACACAGCTGTTAACTGCGGAGCAATCCTTATCGTGTCAGGCACTTGTAAATTATTCCCCTTAATGCTCCAAATGGCCTTACAACATATATATGATTATTATCCTCATCCTGAAGATGAGAAAAGTAAGGCTTAAGTACCCGAGGACTTCAAACACCTTGCCCAAGGCAAGCAACTTGCAGGCACAAACTCAGAGTCTGGAGCCCTAGCGAGCTGGGACCCTCAACCCCGCCCCCTCGCCCCAGGCTGGACACTGAAACGCCTGCGATTTCACCCGGACCCTAAGGAGTGTGGGAGAGGGAAGCCGGTCCCTTCCACCACAGACGTCCTGGCCCCCGCCCCCCTGGCTACGGCTGTCCCGGTCCCCTTGTCATTCCCACCATGGAAGAGCGGTTGCTTGTTTCCAGGGTCCTCCTGGTTGGCGGAGGAGGGGCTGAGGCTGGCGTTGCCCCCCCCACCGTCCAACTGCTGCTCCAGCTGCTGTCGCAGACCGTTGTTCACCTGGATGCTTCGCTCCAGCTGCCCTCGCAAAGCTCGGATCTCTGCCACCAGCTGGCTCAAGTCACTGCTCGAAGGGACCTGGTGCCCGGCATCCCGGGTGGAAGCTGAAAGAAGAGAGAGGAGGGGTCTGGTCTGGTGGCTGGGATCCAAGCTTTCCAAGCATTTGTCAGAACACTCCTCTGGGACACTCCTTTTGGCTCGGGATCCCGCTGTCCTCTCAGGGTCCCAGGCAACACATCTGGGACGGAGCTGCCCCTTTGCCCGCGTGGGGCCTGGCACGCAGAGTGAGACAGACTGCACACGGGAATTTCCCTGAGGCTCATGTGACCCACCTGCATCTGGAGAGCCTTGGATGAGCAGGTGGGGTCAAGGCCTATTATTAATCCACTTCCACAGGAACCCTAGTGCTACAGGTCAGAGAGTGGGGTCTTCCGAGATAGGGGGTCAGCACCGCGCTACAGAAGGGCAGGAGATGAGGGAGAAGGAGAGTTGATGCCTCCATGCTCAGGAGTCACCTCGGAGAGGAGAGGAGGCACCAGGCCTTTGACAGCATGTAGGAATGGGAGTCTCTGCTAGAGGCTGGGGGTCACAACTCAAACTGAACTGTTCTACTTCGCCATGTTTTG
Organism: Eumetopias jubatus; assembly: GCF_037043125.1. Classification (NCBI taxonomy): domain Eukaryota; kingdom Metazoa; phylum Chordata; class Mammalia; order Carnivora; family Otariidae; genus Eumetopias; species Eumetopias jubatus. The sequence goes on from NW_028274810.1 coordinate 5,663,183, forward strand.
TTTTGTTTTTTACCTCCATTTGCCACACACAGTCTGTTTCTTCATACCGGGGATGAAGACAGCTAAGCAATATTTTACAAGACCACATATCTTATCTGAAACCTTGAAGCCAAATATATTTCAAAAAATAGAATTTGTTTTGGTGTGTAGGAAGGCAATAGGATCCATATACCATCTATCATGTAGTGCATGCATAGGGTTGCATCTGAGCCACAGGCCTTTAGTCAAACACATTCATATATATTTTTTGAAGATTTTATATATTTGACAGAGAGAGACACAGAGAGAGAGGGAACACAAGCAGGGGGAGTGGGAGAGGGAGAAGCAGGCTTCCTGCAGAACATGGAGCCCAATGCGGGGCTCGATCCCAGGATCCCGGGATCATGACCTGAGCCGAAGGCAGACACTTAACGACTGAGCCACCCACATTCATATTTCTGTGATGAGCCGGGTGAACATTATCACTGAGTGGGGAAGTGAAGACTGTGAATACCCTTTCGGTCAGTTCAGATAGGTTTTGTGACCAAATGAGTATCTGAAAGAGATATCACAGAATTCATGGTTCTCACAGGATTACAGAATTAAGGATAAGAGACTATGGGGCTTTAGTGGTAGTAGCTTTGAAATGACCCCTAAAACACCTATAAGAAGGGAGAAAGGCATGAAAGAAGATGTAGGCAGGATGAAGTGGTTTCTAGATACTAACCCCAAAGCTCCATGAAGCTCTTTCCTATCTTTCTTTCCCTACATCCAAATTCTCACAAAGTTTTGCTTATTTTTAAAAATTGTTGTCCATCTATCCATTCCTCTTTCTCTTCCCAATAGCACTTTATATCAGACTCTCCTCACGTAAATGCCCTATAACTGCCCCCATTCAGTGGGTTTCCCTGATTCGAATGTCTCCTGACTCCAGTGTGTCCCACCAGTCCTACCATCTGAGAGTTCTGTTCCCATCAAGTACCTATTTTGCTTGGAAAAACACTCATTTTCCATGGCCTGCTATGTAGAATGTAAACTTTCATCGTACTTCGTTGGTCCTCTACATACCGGCAGCTGTCTCATCAACTGACCTGACTTCTCACACTCCCTGATACAAAGCTCTCCCACAGGCAGGTTGGACCCGATGCTCCCATGAGCGCACATAAACTATTCTCTCAGGCTGCGGTGCGCCTGATACTTCTTCAAGTTCTGGTTCACCTTCTCATCAGCAAATTAGGAAATCCAATCAGGTTTTATGAAAATGCAAATTTGGCTGAATGTTGAAAATTCCATATTGCTTAAGGAATTTTTAAACATAAAATAAAAAAAATTAGAACTGCAAGGCTGAGAGAGCCAACATCCCATCCAAAGCAAGAGCTGTTTCTATGGGATCCTTGACAAGTCATCCCTTTCTGTTTAAAGAGGGCTTGGATGGGAAGCTTATTCCTTCACAAACTAGCCATTCCATCACTCGAAGGCTCTAGGGGTAAGGAAGACATAAATTATGTAAGTCCAAATTCCACTGCCCTTCATCCTTTGACTCTTGTTCAGCCCTCTAAAAGGACACCAAACACATCAGCTCTTTTTCACCTGATAGTTCTTCAAATATTTAAAGCCAGTTCTCTTCTCCTTGTGACCTTTTCCAGGCCTAAAATTGGTTAGTTTCTCTGACAGCTCAGGATTTCTGGTCTCCCAGCATGGTGGTCCCTGTCTTCACTATGTTCCCTGGTTTGCCAATGTCCCTTTTACAAGATGGTGCCCCACAATCTAACAGTATTTCCGACATGGTCACTTCATATGGACACCACTCTTACCCTACTGCGGTCTCAGGTTGAATTGGCTTTTGTAGCAACCTTTGCCTACAAGTTCCTTGTCCCAGTGGGTTTCTAACTAACTCCCCATCCTCAAACTCACGAATGGCTAGAGAGCCAGGCCTTCCCATCCTGTACCTCTACCACTGATAATTTTAATCAAGCTCAAGGTTTTTTGGTTTTTTTTTTTTTTATCTTTTCTAAATTTATCATATTGACATCAGTCCTCTGTTCTAGCCTGGTTGGAGTTATTAACTTGATGTTTAGAATACGCTCTCCCATTTGTACGGCAATGGGGAAATAGAAGAAGATTCTCCAACATTAGATCAGTATTTTAGCAGGTGGCAAAAGTCCTCAAATAAAATGGTTTAAAATTTAAATCCAGGCTTGAAATTTAGATTCTAATAGAGGTATTTCTGTAAATGTTTTGCATCTTTTAATTTTCTCCCTGGGGAATGGGTCAGGGTGGGAGCAGGTTGCCCACTGTACTGGCTGCATGGGTGGTCAATCTGTATTATTCACAATATTCAAGACCTTCTCACTTGATGGTGCCATCAAGACAGTTCTTTGAATTAAAAAAAAAAAAATCACTGTATAAGCTGGACTTCTATCAGCTTTTCCCTGGCCATCTAGGTAGGCAGAGTTGGACTCTTGTGGCCTACTTTTAAGGATGTCTCAGCTGGATCTTGCTCATGTCACCAACCCCTGGGCTTTGCGCATGAGAGAACCCCTCTGTTCTTATTGGCAGCCCCAGACCTGGCTGGGAGTTTCCGAGGCAGAACTCTTTCCAGAGCTCTACAACTCCCAGGGTAAAGACCTCACCAGGATCCTAAGCAAGGGCAGGGAGCTCATGGGGGAGGGGGGACGGGAGACACATACCTTTCAGCCCCTTCTTGGAATTGCCATAAAGCGCCTCGTAGATCTGTAGCTCCGACCGGAGGGACTGGAAGAGCTGCTGTTTATCTTCACACTGTTGCTGCAGGAGGGCCAGCTTACGCTGCAGCCTGCAGGGGGGAAGCAAGGGCCTGCTGAGTGGCCAGCGCCCCTCGGCCGCTCCAGGGCACCTGCTGTCAGCCTGCCTTTGCATCATGGTGTTTTAGCCCGACATGTCAACCCAGGGGCCATGAAGACCTTTCCTTTTATTTTACAGATGTAGAAACAAGCTCTGAGAGGTGAAGTAACTTTGCTTGAAGTCATGCCATTAGCTACGTTAGCTGGGAGCAGACACACAGCTCCGTATTCTTACTGCCCCTACAGTGTTCTTTTCACGGTGACCGGCAGTCACAGGGTTTATGTCGGGGATGTGCTTGACGGTTGGTGAGGATGCTTCCTCCATTACGGTGAGACTAATATCCTTAAACTAACTGGAAGGATGAGAACATTTTTTCTCCAGGATCTGATATGCTGAAAACCTTTTTTTTCTTTTTTTAAGATTTATTGATTGATTGATTTGAGAGAGACGGAGAGTGTGTGCGTACAAGTGGTAGGAGGGGCAGAGGAGAGAGAAGAAGAGGGAAAGAAGCCCAGGCAGATTCCAAGCTGAGCGCCAAGCCCAACACGGGGCTCGTTCTTAGGACTTGGAGATCACGATCTGAGCCAAAATCAAGAGCCAGACACTTAACCAACTGAGCCACCCAGGTGCCCCTGATAACGCTGAAGCCTTCTAAAATAGGGTTTTACTCTCCCAACTTTGGAGTGAAAAAGGCATTCCCAGAGAAGTCATTCCTTCTGCTCAAAGTCATCCATAAATCAGGAATAGCAGAGGGGAAACTGAGGGTCCCAAAAGGCACCAATACCTGACTTGCCAATATCCCTTCTTCTAAATCTGAAAACAGGGCCACCTTCCTTCTTATTGGGCTCCCTCTTACCTGGAGTCTTTCTCCTGGAGGGACAGGCGCTCCTCCTGGAAATGCAAGATCTCCTGCTGCTTCTCCTTCAAGTCTTCCAGAAGCTGCTGCTGTTCCCCCTTTTGGTGCTCCAGCTCCATCTCCAACTCTTGAAGCCGGGCTCGAGAGGACAGCAGAGCCTCCCTCAGGCATTCTGTCTCCTGGGAGCGCTCTGGTGAGTGGAACACAGGAGGATTTATACTGTGGGGCCAGAGGTCAGCAGGAAGAGGAGCCCAAGCTCATCGATCCTGACACACAGAACTAAGGCAACATGAAGGCCAGCTAATTCTGCAGCTGCTTGGGGAGGCAGAGGGTGTCAGTTCACCACATCCACACGCCCTGGGGAATGTGGAGCCTCCATCTTTGCAATGCCCTTGATCTTCTGATTTCATAAGGTCTACAAGGTCTACCCTGCTTTTAGAGAAAATGCTGTGGTCTTTCTTTCTTCCCTTCCTTCTTTCTTCCCTTCTTCCTTCCTCCCTTCCTTTCTAAGATTTTATTTATTTATTTGAGAGACAGAGCAGGAGCAGTGGGGAGGAGGCAGAGGGAGAGGGAGAAGCAGACTCCCTGCTGAGCAGGGAACCTGACATGGGGGCTCGATCCCAGGACCCCGGGACCATGACCTGAACCAAAGGCAGATGCTTAACCGACGAGCCACCCAGGCGCCCAAAACGCTGTGGTTTCTAATGCTCACTATTTTCTAAGTTCATACACCCTCTGTGTGATAATCCATTCTTGAATTTTGCCAAAGACCAACATCAAGATTTCTTGTCTACGGTTTTTAGAATATATTATACTCGTCAATTTGAAAATGGGGACATCTGTTCTTTTCTGGGCTTGTGGCATCCCAATGATCTGCACGGTTTCTCAGAGACTATGGACAGGGACTCTGAGAATCGGGCTGCAGGTGCTGTCAGTCGTCCGAGGGGAGGCCCCGGGCCTGGCCGACTGCGCCTATTCACATCTTAGTGTCTTCTCCCCTGGGAGGTCTGTGCTAGTCTGTCCCGGCATGCAATGGGGGTTTAGCAGCTGTGCCTTCTCTCTTATCTGTGACCTCTCATTACTTCCCCATCAGTGACCTTTTCCCCTCACATCTTCCTGCTCTGGAGAGGCAAATTTAGAAATATCACTTGATGTCTCTCTTCCTGTTCCACAAGCATTCTTTCATTCTGGGCTTAATCCTTTAGGAAACTATTAGTCTTTTATGGCTAGTCAATAAATATTTGCAGATAAATATAATTTGTTATTGATCATATATTGATTTGATCAAGTCAACTGACACTAAGGTCAGCTGCTCCCAGGTCCCAGAGGAAATGATACCCCCTCCCCCCTTGGATGCCCATCAAATAGTGCTGGGAACGCTCTGGAGGACATTTGGCTGGTGCCTCCAGACACACAGTCCTGAGGATCCCTAAGCAGAGAGGAGCCCAGAGTGGGTAAGGGAGGGAAGGTAGTGGGAGACGGGGATGGCAGCTCAGTACTGGGGGAGACACACGAGGCTGTGGTAAAGTCTGGACAAGTAGAACAGACACCTAACTGGTATCCAGTTTCATAACTAATGACTGAATATCTGAACGTCTATGGGTTGCACAGAGGTGGTGGATTTCCTAGAGCTATCTTTGTCCCTAGAGCCTTGGAGCATGAGGGCCCATGGTTGGGACTTCTCAGGAAGTAGCCCCTTCTAGACTGAGAACAGCCATGGGACTTTGGGTTGGCAGATCTGGTTGGCTGTTATATCCACCTTCTTCTCTTGACTTCAAGGGGTGATTGGTGTGGCCAGGAGGAAAGGGACCCGGAATGAGCACAGTGTGTGGCTTTTACCACCCACCTCTGGAAACATGACTCAGCTGAGCCTGAAGGCTCCGGTTTTCTTCCTTAAGGACTCTGTTCTCGTTGTAGAGCTGAGGTGTGGGTTCCAGGCCAGGACTGTAGAAATTAGAGGTGGATCCTGTCCCAGGAAGTGCGGGCAGACACGTTACACATTTGGGTAACAGATGCTTTCAAGAAGCCACCTGTCCTGTACCTGCAGAAATACTGTTCCAACCCAGCAGGAGTGCCTGGGGGTACTCGAGGCCTGACCCCCAAGCCTGGTGGGCCGAGTGCCTGGTTTCTGTGGGCCTCCTACCCGTGGGTTCTGTGCGGGCCCCACCACGTGCCCTAGCTGCAACGGTTCTGGGGGCTCTTGCCCCGCAATAGCAGCAGGTGTGCTGCGGGCAGGACAAGGGCGTGTACGGGGAACGGCCTCCAAGCGACAGCAGCCTGAGAGGACAGTGTCGGGAGAAAGGCCACCTCGGCGAGTGGCTGGGGGAGGGCGCCCGCTGACCTGGCTCTACCACCTGCCGATCCCACGACAAGGCACGGAGAGGTCAGCAGGCACTTATATGAGTGGATTAAGGATGGGATGAGAAGTCAGACACTCTGCGGACACACCTTGTTAGTTCTGCCAGGAGTAAAGTTCTCTCTTCGCTCCAGTCTATCTACAAAGTGAGGATTAGAGGACCTGCCCCACCCGCCTTGCCAGGCTGTGTGGAAGGAGCAAGTAGAGGAAAGCCTAGCAGGTGCTTTGAAAAACGTGCCGCTCAGCCTAAGGGCCCTCCCTTCAGAAGTTCCCCAGTCGTGACAGAAGTGGCGGGCTCTGGGCCTCTCCTACCGTTCCCACGGGCTGCACAGCTGAGCCGGTGTTCGAGCTGCTCCCGGAGGCGGTCATTGATGCAGATGGACTCCTCCAGACGCTGGCGCAGGTTCCGGATCTCACCAAGATGTTCTTCTAGCAGGTCAGCCCCTGCAGCCATCCCGCCAGGACACGAAGGAGGTAGGAGATAGGGAATCCTGGTCACCAGTGGGGCCGAGGTGGGGATGGGGCTCGGCCAGTGGCTCCTCAGCAGGATCCCTGAACACCCCCATCCTTCCACCAACTGCATTCTCTCACGTGGGCACTCAGGAACACAGTGACTTCACTTAAAGAGTAAACTGGCTCTCAAACCCAGGACAGCCCAGTGCGAAGCATGCCCCCATGGCCTCCTCCTACACACAGTAAGTGTGACGGAGTTTTAAAATTTATTTATTTATTTGTGAGAGAGAGAGAGAGAGAGAGCGAGCGCATGAGCGGGGGTGAGGGGAGGGGCGGAGGGAGAGGGAGAAGCAGGCTCCCCGCTGAGCAGGGAGCCCGATGGGGGACTTAATCCCAGGACCCTGAGATCATGACCTGAGCCGAAGGCAGATGCTTAACCGACTGAGCCACCCAGGCGCCCCAAAGTGTGACGGAGTTTTAAATAAAAGTGTGCAGTGACCAGTGTAACTGGTGAGTGTGAGGGAGTTCCACATGGTTTAGAAAAATAACTGAAGCATCTGGAAAGGTGTGGTGACCTGAGTGTGACTTTCTCTCCTGAGTGTGTTAGGGAAGACCTCACTCTACCCTGATACCGTTCCTCTGACTGATTCTTGACTGAACATTCTTTAACGAGGCATCAAGCACTTCCTCCAGCCTCAGAGAGGAGGCATGAGGAAAAAGTCCATGAATATAAACTTCTCCTATGTGGTTAATGACATGAACGTGAGAGCACAATCGGGTCCCTGACTTTCCCAGTCCCCTGAACGGCAGTGAGGCCCTGGGCAGGGAGGCCAAATGGGGGCACTTAGAAAGGTCCAGCACGGATAGGACCCTTTCCTTTTACCCCCACTGTGTGAGCTGGGGACTAGAGAAATGAAAAATGCCCCTGTCCAGGTAGGAGAGGGGTAGACTCTAAATGAGATTGCATTTCACAGGCTGACCTGCCCGGCTTTGTGTTTCACCTGTGGGTTTGGAGTTAAGCTGACACACAGAGGATCCTGAGGACCGGTCGCCTGATACACTCCCTTTCTGAGGCCTCATCACATCCCACTGGCTGCTGCTGCCCAGGTAGCTGGGCTCCAGGCTTCTGCCCAGTTCTGTGCTGCCCCTCAGAGGAGAGTGGGGCTGGGCGGCGTTGAGATAGTGGGAAGAACTGGCTTCTAAATGGTTGCTTGGCAATGCAGGTGGGGAAGCAGGATGGCCGGTGCTGACACCTGGGCAGAAAGAAACCGGAGTGAGGAAGAGAGGATTAGAAGGGAAGGACCAGCCAAGAAGTGTGGGATTGTTAAGAATGGACACTAAAGGGGACATGTGCGATGTCGGAGATCCCAGGCCATTGCAGAATACCAATTAGATGAAGACCATAACCTATAGGCTGTAGCTTTCACCCCATGTATTTGCTGGCATGAGACACCAAGAGGCAGAGGATGGATAAAGTAGCTGAAAGTCACTGGTGTACACAAAGGAAAAGTCCAGTGGCCCCACTCCTGCCTTCTACTATAATTCCTTCTGATAGAGTCCAGGAAAGTTCCAGAAAGAGAACTCAGTCCTCGTTTCAGGGGATATAGCACATTCCTATTCACAGATGTGCTCAGTGCTAGCATCCATGGAGGGATGTAGGACCTTTCATTTAACTTAGGCTGACACTTTCATAGATCTTAGGAAATCACGGGCCTTCCCCTGAGCCAGATCATCTCTGCTTCTATGTAAAAAGAAGTTCAGCCCGTGGGAGACACAGAGAGAGGTGGGCAGGACTGTAGTTTAGTATATTCATATTCAGAAGACTGCTTTCTTTCAGGGATTATCAGCATGGGCAGCAGAGTAAACAGGTAGCTCGACCTAAGCACAGAGGAAGAGGTCATCATTCCCTCCAACCAAGCCAAACTCCTCTGAGGGGATAATGCAATTGGCACTTGTCAATTTTTATCTCCATTTGTAACTGGTTCTCAAATCTGGCTATATACTAGAATCACCTTGGAAAATGTAAGCAAACATATACTGATGCCTGGACCTCCGAGAGATTTTGCCTTAACTGGGGGTATAGCTTGGGCACTGGATGTTTTAAAATCATCCCAGGTGATTCAAATAGGCAGCAAAATTTGAGAAATACTGTCATGGGTCTCTCCTTCCCCAATTTGCAAAATACTAAATGTTCATTAGGATCATTGGGAGTTAAAGAGGGGGATGAAAAATGTCAGCATCTGAATTTTTTTTTAAGTAGGCTCCATGCCCAGCGTGGAGCCCAAGGTGAGGCTTGAACTCCCGACCCTGAGATCAAGACCTGAGCTGCGATCAAGAATCGGATGCCTAACCACCTGAGCTACCCACGGGCCCCTCAGCATCTAAATTTTAGTTGGGATTCAGTAAAGATGTTATTTCCTACCTCTTTCACACCCCCTTCCTCCCCAGCCCAACACAAGGCAAAGGGGGAAATCCGGGGCTGTCGATAGCTTACTTTTTAACCAAAGTCGTAGAAGGTTCCAAGTCTATCAGTAACAACGATCAGTATTCTCATGTTCCCAGTTTGCCCTGGCCACACAACAGAGAGCACATGCCCTGAACCATGCAAAGACACCAGACAGACTCTAGCACAAGGAGATCTTTGCCCCACAGTTACCTAAGAAGCCGCCATGCACCACTGTCCACGTGGAAGCTTGGTTCAAAGCAAACAAGGAACGCCGGTAAGCTGTATTTCCTCAGAGAGGACTGTGCTTCAGGACGGACGGACAAGACAGGGCTATAATCTTGTTCACCAAAGCTGGGACCATCCAAACTCTGGTCAGTGGCTCAGACTAGATAGGACTTCAACCCATATCATACCCAGACCCTTTTTCATGCACAGATATCTCCTTCTGTCTTTCCTTTTGGACAAAGGCATCACAGATATGGAAAGGTAAAGGAAAAGTAAGATAGAGCACACTCTTGCCATTTTGATATGGGACAAATTTGTTCTCCATCAACTGTTGGTTCCAGAATTGCTCAAATAATAAGTTCTAGGTCAGAGACATCAGTACCTTCTACTGATTTCTAAAGAGAAAGAGAAAAGATTGTTACGAGGGGCTTCCAGAATTTGTTGAGCTTAGCTCGGAGCAGGATGGTAACAAAACCATCCTAGACAGAGAAAGTATCATGGAAAACACAGGCCTGGGAGCAGAAGACCCGGATTAAGCCCATCTCTCCCTCTTACTAGTAACCTTCAACAAGTAGCTCCACTTCCCTGGGACTTAGTTCCCTGCTCAGGCTCTACCTATCACACAAGTGGCGTGAGGCTCAGGTGAGACCAGGTTCGTGCTGTTGGGTAAGCCTAGATAGCTACACCTGCGTAAAGCTCTGATACGCAAGAGGCAGTCTTCTAGACTTCACTGCCTGCAAAAATGGAAGATGTACAAACTGTCCTAAAAAGGGTCTCATCTAACTGGTTCTGGGAATCAAACTAGGACAGAGTAGACTAGACAGTGTATTCATTTTCAGGGGTGACAAAAGAAATAAGCTGGGGTAAATGACAACGGGGGCTTCAGGTATGTGAACTCTTGGCTGTGGTCCTAGGTCACTGGACATTGTGCCTGGTGACCCTTACCATCAGTCTTTGGCTTGCCTGAGTAGTTTTTTTTTTTTTTTCCAAAGGCACAGAATGTGGTTTTAAGGTAACATCAAACTGATTTCTAGGTTTGTTTTTTTTTTTTAAGCATTACTAGAGAGCAAATTCCTCATGTGAGGGTTTTATTTTTTTCTAAGCTATAATTGATCACACACACAGTTTTTATGATGAGGCATCCAGCTCCGACATATATTCCAAAAAGATGACTGTACATAGTCCGTCACTGACACGATCAGTGATCTCTGGGAAGTCAGAGGACTGAATTTACAATCAGGTAGCACAGCCCGTACTTCCGGTTCCAGCCATCCCCGTGTCACCTGTCCAGGGGTAAGAGTGACCCTTGCGCTGTAGGAAGAGAGGCTTAGTCACCTGAATCCTCAACCTGATGAGGTCAGGGTCTGAACTGGATAAAGAGCGTTTTTTCACAGCAGGAGAATATCACAGGGATGGAAAGGATTCCCGGAAAAGTGGCCACTTTGTCTCGCATAGGCAAGGCCCAGAAGCTCTCACCTGTAGCCTGCCCTGCCCACAAACACGTCACCGGCGTGTCAGGCCTTCAGCATACTTGGTGGCAACCCACACTGTCAGCAGTGGGAAAGGAGCAGGTCTAGGGCCTGAGGAACCGATGAGACACACACACACCAGAAAGACAACAGTAAATATATTTCCAAAAAAAGCAAGCAGGGCCATCCGTCAATCATCCCCTGGCGGTGTGCACACCCCATGTCATTTTTAAAACTCTGCCACCAAGCCGAAGCCATGCAGAGCCACACAGGGTGGGGCTGCCATGCCCAAGCACACACGTGCAGCAGGAAGTGCTCACTTTCTCCCAACTGTTTCTGCAGCATCTGCAGCTCCTGCTGAGCCTCTGCCAAGGAGACCATGGGTGTCTCACAGCAGCCAAGGAGGGGAGGGCCAGTGGGGCTGAAAGGCAGGAAGCTGGGTGGAGCTGAGGGCATTGGCGCCTGGGGAAGGCTAACCAGCGTGGGTATGGAGGGAAAATGAAGGCCTAGAAACACAGAGTTGGGAAGAAAGGGGACACGTCATTAGAAAGAAAGTGAGAGAAAGGAATGGGGAAAAGATGGAGAAGATGAAACTATTTCTTGTCCAGATGTCTCCCTGGGGGGTGGCTATTATTCAGCGTGGTGGGGCTGACAAGGCGAAGGGCAAGCATTGTTACCGAGTGTTAGCTGACCCCTCCGCCTTCTCCCTTGCCAGGGATATCCGGCATACATATTCTAAGGCATGGTGGCATAACTGTACCCCAGGCAGCTATCCCAGGCACGGATAGGTCAGGACGGCTGTGCCTCGATGCTCCCAAGCCCCCCTGGGCATGAGTCGGTCCTTGCCCCTCTGACAAGACTCCCTACACCTAGAACCCCTCTGAGAGCATGCGGGCTCACCCTGAGGAGGGCAGGAGTGGCTAGGACTGCGGGGAAATGTGCATTCCTCACGCATGTAATTCAAGAATCTCATGGAAACAAACCTCAGAATTGCAAATCCATGGGTTCATTCACCAAATGAAAAATAAAGGTCTTGGTGAAGTGACTCAGACACAGTAGCTTGCATGCCTGTCTGGGCGTTCAAATCACTTAGGAAAAATTCTTAATACATGCAGATTCTTCAGGCCCTGATCTACTAAGTCACAAACTTTGGGAGGAGGGCTTGGAAATTTGCATTTAAAATAAATCTTCACAGATGACCATGATGCAGGCCATCTACGGACAGGTCTTTAGGGACCCTGGGATGTTCTGATGTTTGAATCTGTCTCCTCTTTCCTAAAAACAGTTATATGGCAGGTAGCCTATGGAGGGAGCAGAAACCAAGACCGGCCTGCGGAGAATGCCTCCCGTAAAAGACAATGAATACATTCTAATCACATCCCTCACCCCGGGATGCTGACACGCTCACAGAACAGCGCTGCAAGGACCCCCACGTTGCCAAGCAACATAGGCCAGGCATCCTTCAGGGAAGTGTTCTGATTTTAAAACCCCTGGCCTTCTGCTCTGTTTGACCCCAAAGCATTTACAGATATGTCTATAGTGCTAGGCAAATAGCTTTTCCCCATGACTTCCTGGGCCAGCAGCTGCCTACTGTGGCCCAGAAACTTTAAACCCCAGCTCAGAGTCAGACACACCCCCTTCTTAAGATGTTGGTTGACTTGTTCTCTGGAGAGACGGGGGCAGCAGAAGGAAAGCACTTTGCTTTCTGCAGGCACCGTACCACCAACCACACTGAAGGCAGCCAGCCAGTGGTGGCAGGAGGTAGGAGGCGAGGACAAAGTTTGCCTTTGCCCTGCCATCACTGGTGCGGGGCTCTAACTGAACAGCACACTCCCTGGCGATTAGGTTGGGGCAGGCAAATGAAATGTACCCCTCCAATTGGCTGCAGGATACGCACTATGTACATATCAAGGGCTGCCCAGCTATTCATAAATCCACGAATGATCATATGTAATTGCATTACAACAACGTGAACAGCATCTTGTAGAACACTAAAGCATCCTGAGCTGCTGCAGAGGCTCACCACGCAGATAAAATGGGTAATGCCTACAGGCGAGCAGTAGGAGTGACTTTCTTTTTGTTCTGTGGCTACTATAATCCTGGGAGAAACATTTTGCCTCTTTGCTCCCCGGAGTGAAATGAAAGAAACAAAGGAAAATGTTTACTTTAAAATGATTCACCAACTCCTGGTCAAAATTGGTATGCAGATCAAAGTCTGTTGCAGATCTCTGATTTGTCTAAAATATTTAAAACAAAGAAAATGCAGACACAACTGGTGAACTAGGATGGCCTTTTGATTTCGTCTAGGGGTTGATGCATAGAAGCCCCTGACAGGGGAAACATTCGTCCCTGAAGAAAAGTCATACAGGCTGCTGAGAGAGAGGAGACAGAGCTCCTGCCATGTTGGCTGTCGCATACCTGGATGGGCCTGGCTGGCCTCCTGGGGGGGGTTCTGGGGAGCTGGCAAGCTGATGGGGTTGCTGCTGGGTTCGGCCTTAACCCCCCGAGGTGCACTGGTTGCTGATGGCTTAGGAGACAGGACAGCGGAATGACTCGAATGATGGATGGAATCTACAAAACCCATGAATGAAAGAAAATGTTGGGTGGTCAACAAAGAACTGGAATCTGGCCTTATATTTAGCCAGGGGTACCAAGGCAGAGCCGTGCTTTCTGGGAAAGCACCAAGCACAAGCACTGTGAGCAGTGTTCATTTCTTTGCTTGCAGAGAGCTTCTTGAGTGAGGCAAACTACCTTTGAGGTGAGAGTGGGGCCCAGACCCGGAAACCGTGAAAATGGCGTTTCCAAAAATACCAGGCGGGACCAACAGCATCTGCGACCACTGACAGATACTCAGGGGTTACTGGCTCAGGACACGCAGTGAGCAGGACCACTGCAGGAGGGAGAAGATGTCCCGTTTTAAGAAGGAGGTCAGTCAGACAGTCTGTGCTCATGAGGCAGCAGGGAAGAAAAGTCTGCTAGGATCTTCTCACTCTTCCCACCGTGGCTCCCCTTGGGTCTACCAGCATGCACATCCAGTGGAGACCCAGTGACACCTTGCAGAGTCAGGAGCAGAGCAAAGATCCTGAGCCACTGGGGCCTGTGCTTGGTGCTGGGTCCCACAGCCACGTTCAAGCCTGATATACACCAAGATGGATCTACAAGGTCTGGCTATGGACGTCTCCTCTCCACCTAGAGAAAAGTGGTACCGCTCAGACAGTGGGGGCTACCTGAGTGACCAGGCAGAGCCTTCTTCTCTTCATAGTGTGTGTACTCGCTGGCTACATCCATGTCAGAGCAGGCTTCCAGCTCATCAGACAGGAAGGAGGAGCTGCTGGGAGAGCGCTGGGAGTCCGACAAGGCATGGCTGCTGGAGGGCGTGAGGGACCGGGCATCCAGCTTGGCCTGCAGGACTTCAATCACTTTCTCCTTCTCCTGCAGCTCCCTGCTGAGCCTAGTGGGGTGAAGGGGGACAACAGGTGAAGCCAAGGTCACCGGACCAACTGGTCCTGACTGAGGTACACGGGAAAAGCCACAGAAGTCAAGGGAAACATTCCTGCAAAGGATGATCAAAACAATCTATCGCTGATTAGGGGCAGAGGGTAGGTGGGGTGCAGAGGGAGGAGGAGGTGCAGTCGCCACCCAGGGCACTGGCCACGGGCGATGCTGGGAACTAGTGGAGACTCAGCCAGCCCTCTGAGGCACAGCTGCTCCAAGTGTGGCCCCAGCAGAGCTGCAGTCCAAGAACTGTTGGTTACCAGTCTCCAAGAAGATAAGTACAGTAACTGAAGGTAAGCAGTGAGAAACATACAGCAGCTTGGCATTGCCACTGACAACCAAGAGCAGGATGTGTGGAATCATCTGGTTGACTGAGGGTACAGCCCATGTATGTGTCTGTGATGGATTGGAAATGGAAACAAAACCAAAACACTTTGCTCATCACCACAGTATTCTGAGAAGCACTATGTGGTCTAAAGCACACTTCCAACACAGAGGGGTCTGAACTAGGGGCTACAGTGGATTCTGAGCCCATATTTTACCGCACGTGATAAGATTAGATGCAGTGACTCATTGAAAACTGGTTCCTGAGACGCTGTGTAGCCCCCCAGGCATCTGCAACATCCAGGCCTTTCCCCTCCTAGGAACTGTACTGTGGTTCTTTGATTCTTCCCGCCCCCCAGCCCCCCAAGGAAATTGGACGATTATTAAACTAGCTGCCAACTCAACTCAGGGTAAGCCAACTTAGTAGCACAAAGGAAGAAAGCAGAGGAGAAACTTGGGGGTGCCAAGGACCCCTGGAACCTGGTTAGTTTACTGTTGGGTCAGACTGACTCTAGGTTACCAAGCCTGGAGAATAAATACGCAAATAGAAATCAACAGAATTACAGCAAAAGAGAGTAAAGAATTAGGCTAAGGTGTTTTACGAATAAATGAATTCATTATAATCCGCATTTCCCTGCCCTCATTTGTAAAGTTACAGTCACCCTGGACCCCTTGGGCCTTGTTCCTGATTCCTTTACCAGATGCTATTTCAAATTACCTGAGAGCCAGCGGTTCAATTCCAGCTTGATCTTTCTCACTTTTATGATCCTCTGTAAGCCAAAATCAGAAAGAAATGGTAAGAAATTAAACCAGTCCCACTTCCCACATTATAAACGCAAGAGCCTCTGTGGGTACAGAACGGTAACTCCTCTGTGTATGTCCAGGACATGTAGGAGAATTACTTGGGAAGGCTGCAGATTGTATCCTCAGAGGGGAGACCTGTAGGCTCTCTTGAGCTCACCAGCAGACCTCCCCTGACTGGGTGATCAGCATCATGACTTCCTCTGCCCTAAATCAATGCAAAGAAGTTTAAAAGGCACTTGCCTAGCTTCTCTCTGGAACATTCCAGCTTCCAAGCCTGCCACAGACTGACTCCCAGGTGCATGCTCTGTGTCCCATCACAGCATTCATGCAGAACCCACTCTTGCTCTGAGGAAATGACAAACGCCCTGTCCCACCTCTGCACCTGCCACCAGCATGTGGGATGGTTGGCCCCCAAGACTGAGCCTGCCTTCGGGTACTCTCAGGAAATGTTTTCTAAGTAAAGAGCTCCAATAATAACCAATATTCCTGGCCCTTGCACTATGACATTCAATGTCCAAATCATGTCCAAAGGAAGGGTGCTTTACCCATACTGGGATTATATTCATGTATGACACCACGCAATAAACAAAGAGACAGACACTGAAAGGCTAAGCCATTGCCCAAAGCAAGCTAATGGTGGCATCTAGGCCACCGCTTGGGTCTTGCAATTCTCAGGTCAGGCTCTTTTCACTATGATAAGGTCCTCCGATCTCTTCTCCCTTTCTCCCCCTTAGCACTGGATGGACACAGCCTGCTTCCCTAAAGGTCACTTGCCACAAGTGCTCCAGTTTCTGCCACTGCAATCATGACCTCCCCAACCCTGTGTTCCTCCTCAATGCTCCCCAGTCCTGATCCTGTAATGGCCCCAGGAAATGAAGTGGAAGCAGGACCCTGGGTTAAAAGGCCGTGCTGGAGCTGTGGTGGCCACCTGGGCCTGGGGCTGTGGGAGTGACCGAGTGTGTGCCAAAGCTCTGTGGGGCCAACTTACTGGTGCTGAGTTTGCTGGTAAGCCTCTCTGTCAGCTGGCTTCCCTGGGCAAGCTGCTCCCGGAAGCTCTGCCCCAGGTAGTAGTCAATGTCATTACTCCTAAGAAGGTCCTCAAAAGATTTTACTGTATCTTTTGCATGCTGGGTGAGAAGATAACAGATACCTCTCCCTTCTCGTATCTTCTGGCGTAGGTATGACAGCTCTCGGGCCTGATCCTGAATCAGGGAATCATATTTCCTAATACAGGAAACAAGAGGAAAAAGTAAGAATGAAAACGAGTGAATGTTAAATTATGGGCCTTCGGTAGAGATTTTCGTGAGAACATCTCTAAGGAGCTCCCCCAGGCTGAATTCTGGTACAGAGACCAAAGAAGGTATTTAAGAGTAAATCCCACTCTAATACATGACATCAATTTAGTGTGTCATTGCTCTTACACTGTTTTGTATATGTTAGTCAGACATCCAGGAGAATCCTAAGTCCTGTGGAGGTAAATACAGTGCCAAATTTTACATTCCTCACAGGACTAGGAGAGTGTAGATTCACAGTTGATACTCAAGAAACACTAAATGTATTTACTGAGTACTCAATAAACACAATAAATAAAAATAAATTCAGTGATTAGAATCAATCCTGGGACACCTGGCTGGCTCAGTTGGAAGAGCACGCGACTCTTGATATCAGGGTCAGGAGTTCAAGCCCCACGTTGGGTGGAGAGATTACGTAAAATAAATAAATACATGAACTTGGGCGGGGGGGGGGGGAAGAATCACTTAATCCTAAGTCTAGATAGGCTCTTAAATGCCTTCTATTTGGAAGACCATCTATATTACGGCAGACTGTATTTTGCCAAGATGACCGCTAAGCAAGTTCCTGTGCCACACGATGTTTCGCAATGTGCCTTTGCCCCTTCTCTCATTAGCAGGTAGAAGCTATTCTCCACCTCCTTAAATGTGGGCAAGCTCTGTGACCACTGTGACCGAGATAATGATGGAAGTGACACTGTGCGAAGAACGGGAGTAGCTCTTAACTGTCCTGGCAACATCTACTTCCTGTCTGTTGGAAGCCAGCTGTCGTGTAGAAGTAGAACTACCCTGAGACCACCATCCCATGAGAGGCCCATCCCAGGAAGAAAGACCCTGGAAGACAAGAAGCCACGGGGGAAAGAGAGAAGCCAAGGAGCACCACATCTCCAGACGCGTGAAGGAAGAAGCTATGTCCAGCGCCAGCCACCATCGGATGGCAGTTCCAGGAGAGACCCCACCCCCCAAGCGAGAGCCATCCTGCCGGGCCCCCTCAATCCACGTAAATTATTGTTTGAGGCCACTAAGGTTTTGGATGGTTTAATACTCAGTAGAGATAACAAGGACAGAGACCCAGATAGAAGTCTACCCAGTGTTTTTCAACACAAAGTATCAGTAACAGTAACAGTTATGTAAGTAGTACTGAGAGCTGAATGTATGTTAGACAATTATAAGCACTTGTACTAATTCACTTAAATCCAATAAACCACCCACTGAGATAGGTTCTCTTACCCTCCTCGTTTAATAGGTAAGGAAAGAGGCCCAGAGAGTCTAAGTAAGTTGTATGGCTAGAAAGTGCCAGAGCTAGGATTCAGACCCAGGCAGTCTGGCTCCAGTCTTCCTGCTACACCACATATCCGGTCGCTTTACTAATAGACTCCTGAGAGGAAATCCCAGAGACTGGTGTCTCCTAGCAGGGCCTACTGACCTTTCTTTGGATCTAGGCCTAGCATTTATTTATTTTTTTTAAAGATTTATTTATTTATTTTGAGAGAGTGAGAATGAGAGAGAGAGAGAGAGAGAGAGTACAGGAAGGGGGGGGTCAGAGGGAGAAGCAGGCTCCCCGCTGAGCAGGGAGCCCGATGCGGGACTGGATCCTGGGACTCCAGGATCATGACCTGAGCCGAAGGCAGTCACTTAACCAACTGAGCCACCCAGGCGCCCCTAGGCCTAGCATTTAAGTAGGTGCTCTTCTGATCGCCCCAATGGGTTCTCTCTTCTACCTGCCTGGGCTAGCTCACCTCCAACACAAACTTAGACGTCACCAACCAAATAAGGGTCCAAAGAGTGCCCCCCTTACCCAGGCCATGAGGCTGATCTCAGCTCCTCTGCCAGCTTCCCTTCCACTCCAGTTTTCAGGAGCTGGGCCTCCAGCTGGGACACTCTCTGGATCAGACTCTCCAGATCCTTTTTAGCCTGAAGCCCCGGGGGGTAGAAAGCTCCAGTGCCATCAGACAGCCACCCCTCATCCTCGTCAGTGACACTATGAGGTGAAGATCCCTGGAGGGTGCCAATGGCCTTCAGCTTTCGCGGTCTCTCCAGACTAGATGAATAGTCACTTGTAACCGAGAGGGACCGGACCCGGCTCTTGAGGTTTTGAATGATCTTGTTGGCATTCTGCAGCTGGGCCTTCAGGTCTCTGATGTCCTTTTGTAGGACAGAGATGTCTTCCGACTTTCCAGATGCCTGGAACTCCTCCTGCTTCCCTCGAGGGCTCTCCAAGGGCTTCGTTCCCGGGGGGCTGGCCGCTGGTGAGCCCAGGCGCCCCTCCACCAGGGCTGTTTCCCTGAGGCTGTCGTGCTCCTCACACTCTGAGAAAAGACAAAGACATCTTCCTGAATAAAGCTACACCTCTCCTGCTGCTGTAGCTGGAGGTAGCTTTGGTGCTGGGGATAGGAATTACTAGAGCAGAAGTTGAGGTGGTTACTTTATTCAGGCCCGTGCTTTATTAGCGTTCAAACATGGTATTTCTTATCCCCTCAACAGCCCTGCAGGTCAGGTACAGTCACCTTCTACTGCACTAAGTGTTTTCTCTTTTCTCCATTTCAGTTTGGTGGGTGTCCCTACAGTCAAAGTCCTTCTATGACGGAAAAACAGGTTTTTTAGCTTAGGGTTTGCATATCTGCAAAAGCTCATCTGGTCTCTTCATTAAAAAGTCAGCCTTAGATGATCATCTGTTGGATAAAACTTTTCTTCTTTTAATTAACAGCAGTATGTTGAAAACTAATTAGAGACGTTCCAACTCATACTCAGCCTCGTGTTGGACAAGAGTTCTCTGCCAAGCTTCCCGTGCCTCACTGGTCCTGGGTCCCCTTCAGTCTACAATAACCCCTCAGCCCTACTCCTCTTCAGGTGTGGGACTGGCCAGCAGCTGCTGGATATGAAGGCCGACTCCAGGGAGGCCAGGTGAGCCCTGCCCTTGTGTTCCTACCGGGACTGGTGCTCTCCTCCCGCTCAGCCTCATTCTCACTTCGGCCGCAGGTCTCATAGCCCAGATCCTGGAGGTCCACTTGCACCTGCTTGCTGTCCTGCTTCACCAAGGATTCACCTGCTCAGGAAGAGACAGAGGGTGTCACAGAGGCTCTGAAGGTCCCACATACCCCCTCAACCTCAGTGGCACATGCCTTAGCCCTCAGGGGGCAGGGAGGTCAAAGGCAGAGTGGGATGGATGCTTCTTTGGACTCAAGTGGGAGAAGAGACCACCCACTCCAGACAGGACTTCTTCCACCAGGATGAGCCCATGTCTGCCACTGATGATCTCACTACAACAACTGAGGTTTTGTGGGGACCAGACATCTTTAGGTTGGGTATTATATATATTATCATCCCTAGAAGCCCCAGTGAAACTAGCAAGGGCTTTATCCACAGAGGCTCAGTAAACACGTGAATGGAGCTGAACTAATTTAGAGTCCTAAAACATCGAGATCCATACTGTTCTATAAGATAGCTACTAGCCAAATGTGACTACTTCATTTTAAATTAATTAAAATTAGATAAAACTCCCAAGTTGAACTAGCCACATTTCACGTGCTTCATAAGCATTTCCATCACCGCAGGAAGTTCTATTCAAAAGCATGGATTCTAAACCAATGGTGAGGATGTATTTTTGAAGAATAGGATTTGGTGCCAAGAGGAAGAGAGAAACCATCAGTATATGTTGAGAGACGTAAAGCATTTTGCTGACTATACCAGAAATCAGCAAACCTAGATGTTAGCCCATTTCCTCCCTATATGCTCACTGCAAACTTGCTTTGTTCTTTATTCTTCTCTGCCAGGTGCAAACACTGAAGTTAAATATCCATTTCCACAGTTCTAGGACCCTGGTCAGGATTAAATTTGTTTTGAGGCTGGGGAAGAAAAGGGAAGTCTGCAAAGCATGTAGCTTCTCAGTGAGAAGACAGACGCCCTGGTGATGGTGAACCTAAGACTTACTAAGCATGACTCTGTATTTCTCCAGCTGGTTGGCCTGGGCAAAGACCGTGGCTTCTGATATCAGCAGCTTCTCCTGGAGATCCTGATAGCGTTGTCTGCATTGAGCCAGCTGAGAGCGCAGGTGCTTGGTGGATTCCAGAAGGCTGAATTCTGACTGAGGCCCAGGGTCTCGGGCCTGGGACCGGTTATCCAGCTGTGAAAAGAGCCAGCACAGGGACCAGGCAGTCATGGCCCCTTCCCTTTCTGAACCCTGTGGACTTTATTCATGGGTTTGTTACAGCATTCCTCACGCCATTTGGTAGTGGCTTGCTTTCCAGCTCTGAGCTCCTGCAGAGCTAGGATAATGTTTTATTCATCTCTGTATCTACAGCACATGGTACAGTGCCAGTAGAGTCCACTGAGAAGCTCTCAGTAAACACTGGTTCAGGGGTTGAAAAGAGGGGGGGTAGAAACCTCTCCTCATCTCTCCCTGTGCTCCTGCCCCACCCTTGTTCCCCACCCCCGAATCCTCTATAGTCTCCATTTACTCAATACTCAGCAGAGCCCCTCCCCTTACAAGGATCCCGATAGCCCTTCCTGTGGCTCAGGAACAGACACCTGGGATGAGCTGTGACGAAAATGGCAGTGATAAGGAGAGATGTCATAACACATCACTTGTCTGGGCTGCCTTAACCCCCAGGCATCCCTATAAGCATCCCATTGAAATGATCTGTTTTGTGCCATCTTTCCCCACCGTACCGAGTACTTATGGGGCAGAGACCAGGGCTTGCTGCCTTCTGCCCAATGCCTGGTGCGTTATCTGGAAAATTAAGCGCTGAAGAAATATTTATGAAAAATTAATTACCCAAGTAATATTTATGAGATAATGCTGTAAAAACTTTTCTAAAGGCTGAACGTGTGAGGACCATTATTACCACTACTTGGGGGGCAAAGGTGCCCTTGTCTCAGTCCCTTCTGACCCACGGGGGCAGAACTGTTACCTCCAGCCCTTCTCCACAGGTCTTTCATTCCATCTAATCCCACACTTACTTGGTGGCCATCCACGGTGAGGGGAGTCCCAAGGTCAAGGCTCTGGGGTCTGGGGCAGGGCCTTATGGTCACGTGCTCCTCTTCTTGGTGTTGGGGCTTCTCAGGAGAACCGACCAGCTCTGTGTTCATTCTGTCGATCTCCCGGGCCAGGGGCGCAAGGAGCTCTGGACTAAGCTTACTATTCCCGTCCTTGCTGCTCAGCACCAGCTGTTCTTTGAGGAGGTTGATGATGTTGTGAGCATTCTTCAGTTTTCCCTGGAGCTTTCTGAACTCAGCCTGAAGGCTATTCTCATTCAGACCCCCTCTGGCTACCACAGTTTCCACTGTCACCTCGCCCTTCTCCTTGTCTTCCTCAATCTCCCATCCATCAGACATTGCTTCTCCCATCTGCTCTTTCAGCTCTGCATTCTCAAGGCAAAGGCTCAGCATGGTGTTCCTGCAGGAAACACACACACACACACACACAATGAGGGGCTGGCTCCTCTCTCGGCCTCAATTCCTGTAGCTCCCATCTCGGTCCAGCAGAGACTCAGAGACACCCCAAAACATGAAGCAACTTCAGAGACCAACAAGGGCTCCCTTATTTTATAGACAAGGAAACCAAAACTCAGGAAGAGAGACTTGCCCGCACTACCACAGCTACTTGGTGGCAACACAATCCCTAAAAATCTTGGACTCAACACACCTTGTCAAGTTGTCTTTGGTCATTCAGCCTCATTTTTTTTTTTTTTAAGATTTTATTTATTTGAGTTAGAGAGAGAGAGAGCAAGAGAGCACAAGTAGCGGCAGGCAGAGGGAGAGGGAGAAGCAGGCTCCCCGCTGAGCAGGGAGCCCAACACGGGACTCAATCCCAGAACCCTGAGATCATGACCCGAGTCAAAGGCAGAAGCTCAACCGACTGAGCCACCCAGATGCCCCCTCAGCCTCATGTTCTAATTTTCAGTGGCCTCTGGAATAAACAAGGGTACTTACAGTGTTAAGAAAAAAAAATAAGGAAGACCTTGCCTGGGACAAATTTATTATGGGTTCTACAATTCTATTAATTATCATTGGTCAGTTTTCAACCCCTGGATGAGAAATTGGGACCTAGGAAAATAAGAAATAAATAATACCAATCAGAACTACAATCAAATGTACTTCTGTAATTATTTGCTTTATGTCTAGCTCTTGTGATAGATCATCTTTATGAGGTCAGGGACTCTCTGCCCTGTTCACCCTGTATCCCCAGGGCCTTCACAGTGCCTACCACGAAAAACATTCATATTTGTATAAGAAATAAAATGGATAAACAACTAATTTTCACCAAGACATCCTAGACTCCATCCTTTCTTCCCACCAAACCCTTCACCAGGGTTGGATGGAAGTGATTAAAAAAAAAACAAAAAAACATGGCTTTAACAAGGCAATTCATTTAAATAGACAGTTCACTTAACCTCTTTGAGCCTCCGTCTCCTTTTATATAAAATAAGGATAACCCGTACCTAGTGGAGTCACTGGATGCTTAAATGAAATTGCATATATGGCCGGTCAGCTCAGGGTCTGCGGCAGAGGATCATTTTATTCTGCTATACCAGCTGCAGACCTGAAAAGTACTAACATCAGAATCCTATGAGGTGCTTGTTAAAAAAAAAAAACAAAAAAACTTTAGAGCTAAGGCCTATGGATCTACATTTTACTTAAGTTCTGCAGCTGATCCTTAAGCATGCTAAATTGAGAACTGCTGACTAGAAGAGGCAAAGGAGACTAGTAATTCACACCTGGAAGGATTAGCAGGTGGGTATCTCCCTAGATTGGGTGTCTTAGAATCCTGAATTGGCTGGCTCAGTCAGCAGACCATGCGACTCTTGATCTTGAGGTTGTGAGTTCAAGCCCCACGCTGGGCATAGAGCTTGTTTAAAAACAACAACAACTTATGCTTTCACTTAAGTAGAATTTCACTTCAGTAGAAAGAAATATCATGGGAGTGCCTGGGTGACTCAGTCGGTTAAGATCTGACTCTTGATTTCAGCTCAGGTCATGAGCTCAGGGTTGTGAGATTGAGCCCCACATCAGGCTCCGTGCCAGGCATGGAGCCTGCTTAAGATTCTCTCTCCCTCTCCTTCTACCCCTCCCCCTCCTTGCATGCATGCTCTCGCTCACTCTTTCTCTTAAAAAAAAGAAAAAAGAAATATGATAATTCAGAGTAAAAAAAAAAACCCAGCATGAAGGATGATCACAAGAATATTTCCAAGATTGTTCGACAAAGTATACAGCATAGAAGAAAAGGCTTAGATATTAAAAATTGGGAGGCAGGGGTCTAGCCATAGACTAATATGCAACTTTGAGCAAGTTGCTAGAACTTTTTGGACTGGACTTTCCTTGACTGTGAAATAAGGATTAGGCTACATGCCAAGGTCCTTTTCAGCGCTAATATTATTCTATGACTTGGGGACGTTTAAGTGGCACCTAATAGGCAGGGAAACAATAGGGCATGAGTTAGAAATTGTACACTTGCATTGCTGTGTTCTAAACAACAGGCCCACAATGATTATGACCCTCAGGGATGAATGAATGAATGAACAGATTAGCCCTACATCATCAGCATGTTCTCCAAGCATCTTTTGAAAAAATGCCATTAAAAACAGAGTGGCCAGGGACGCCAGGGTGGCTCAGTTGGTTAAGCATCTGCCTTCGGGGGCGCCTGGGTGGCTCAGTCGTTAAGCATCTGCCTTCGGCTCAGGTCATGATCCCAGGGTCCTGGGATTGAGTCCCACATCGGGCTCCCTGCTCAGCGGGAGGCCTGCTTGTGTTCCTGCTCTCACTGTCTCTCTCTGTCAAATGAATAAATAAAATCTTTAAAAAAAAAAAAAAGCATCTGCCTTCGGCTAAGGTTATGATCCCAGGGTCCTGGAATCGAGCCCTGTGTCAGGCTCCCTGCTCAGCAGGCAGTCTACTTCTCCCTCTCCTCCCCGCCTGTGTTCCCTCACTATCTCTGTCTCTCTCTCAAATAAATGAATAATAAAAAAAAAAAAAACAGGGAAGTCTGGGTGGCTCAGTTGTTGAGCGTCTGCCTTCAGCTCAGGTCATGATCCCAGGGTCCTGGGATCGAGCCCCGCATTGGGCTCCCTACTCCGCGGGAAGCCTGCTTCTCCCTCTCCCACTCCCCCTGCTTGTGTTCCCTCTCACGCTGTGTCTCTCTCTGTCAAATAAACAAACAAAATCTTTAAACAAACAAACACAGAGTGGCCAATCTAACCAATGAATCAGCTATATGCCACTTTTGTAAAGTTAACAAAACAGCAGAGATGATGAAAATTGCTATTCCATGATTTAGGGATTCATGCTGTTAAGAGAGAGCTGAGGGGAGATGAAGGGGCCCCTGTATAAATCCTCCTCTCTCATGGACTATTCTGGTTCCACATGCAGCAGTGAAGCATCATGGGCAGTAGGACCTTCCTCAATATGTTCCAGTCAGTGCAAAAGAGCAATACCTTGGCATACAGCTGGGAGATTTTCACTCGTGACTATGTGGCTAATAATGGGCACTATTAGACCGAATTAAGACCAGATTTAAATCGTTTGAATGATCACCATTATCCAGTATTACTGAGTTGTCTCTAAAGAATTTGAACCATTAACGCATGGAGTTTGGCAGGTGGACTAAGAAGCCCTACAGCAGCACAAATGCCTTGACTGCAGTGGGGTGAACTCCTTGGCTCCAGTGGCCTCTCGATGGGCAGGCTCTCCTCCTCTGGGCAGTGTCCTACCTGATGTGGGCAACAGAGGAGAATCCTGCTTCCTCAATTTGAGCCTTTAGCTCCTTCAGTTCCCCCTCAGCTCTCCTCTTCTCCTCTAAGTGCTGGTGGATCTCAGCCCTCAGGTGGAGCATTTCCTCCTGAAGACCTCTGTGACTGTCCCCTCCTGTTGAGGAAGGAGGGGGAAGACATGCATTCTGGGTCTCCACGGCTGCCAGGCTCTTCTCCAAGGCCACCTTGATGAGCTGAAAGAAAATCATAATTTAAAGAAGTTAGGTCATGAAAGAGGATCCTAGAGGAACATCAGATTGCAAAGGCAGCCTTTTTTTTTTTTTAAGATTTATTTATTTCACAGAGAGCGACACAGAGAGAGAGGGCACACAAGCAGGGGAACAGCAGAGGGAGAGGGAGAAGCAGGCTTCCTGCCGAGCAGGGAGCCCGATGCGGGGCTGATCCCAGGACCCCAGGATCACGACCTGAGCCGAAGGCAGATGTTTAACAACGGAGCCACCTGGGCACCCTGCAAAAACAGCCTTTAATGGGAACAAAAAAGGCAGCCCTAAAATGAGCTCACCCTAAGGACTTCTCAGCCATAAGGGCCCTGGAGACTGGCCTGGGTGGGGAGGACACAAGAGAGCAGGGGTGATTGCCGCCATGGGCAGGAAGAGCAGCATCCAGATGTGGGTGAGAAAAACACACAAGCACATCATAAATAAAAACCCAATGCAAACACATGATGTTTACACAGGACTGGAGAGTGTGGATGCTGTGATTCTTCTCTTCCTGGGGGACAGAGTCCCCTGAGAGGCTTCTTACAAGACAGGAAACTTCCTTGACGCCACAACATCGGAGTCCTTGACTACAAAGATCTCGGTTTGAGACACCAGCTCTCAAAGCATAAGACCAAGCCTGCACCTCAGGCCCTAAAAAGGAAGACTAAAATGGAAGGCACTCAGCTACAGGTAAAACAGCAGCTTAATTTCACCGGCAGCAGGAGAATCCCGCCCTGTAACTACGGAGAAGTTAAGTGAGACCACCTGCCCACTTGTTGGCTATCACCCTCGTGCTGATGCTGCCAGGCCAACTCTCTCTACAAATCTCAGCACCTGAGAGGAAAAAAAGGTGGAAATAACTTCCCAACACCTTTCTATGTTTTGTGGATACTCCTGAAGTTACTCTTCCGTGCATCAACTCAAGCAGATCACGTAGCTTTTCCTCAAAGGAGAGTTTTTTAAAGACTTTATTGTTCATCTTGGGTTCCTCTCCAGGTTCCCCCACACTTATAAAAGTTTAGAAACCAAAACCTGGGTCTGAGAACCCACTCAGTGTATGACTAAGTATTTTAGTGCAAGCATTTCTTGTCCATCCGTCCAATATTTATCTTAATACATCCCAATGCCACGTTGCTTCTTTCTCCTCTCCGTTAACTGCACTTTGGGGTTCTACTTAGCTTCGGGTCCATTTTGATCCCCCAGCTTCCCACCTCTCTCCCACAGCTATTTCTGGCTCATGCGGTTTCTTCTATCTGTATTAATACTGTGACTTGGGGGCGCCTGGGTGGCTCAGTCATTAAGCATCTGCCTTCAGCTTGGGTCGTGATCCCAGGGTCCTGGGATCGGGCCCCGCATCGGGCTCCCTGCTCTGCGGGAAGCCTGCTCCTCCCTCTCCCATTCCCGCTGCTTATGTTCCCTCTCTCGCTGTGTCTCTCTCTGTCAAATAAATAAATAAAATCTTAAAAAAAAATAGTGTGACTTGTACTTGTCACTGGTAAATTCATTCTGGCTATCCAGAATCATTTCTCAATGATCCAAGTCCTCAAAATATTTTATGTGCATCTCCACAAATCAAGTAGTAGCCACTCAGTTGGGGATGATTTGTAGAATTAATTATATGCTTTATACCTTCATTCAGGTCACAAATATATTGAACAGAACAGGGCCCTGAGCAGCTTCAATGGATCAATGATCGAGAGAGCTGCTTGGCCTGGCACAAAGCCACAAACTTCTGCTTGTAACTGAGCATGGTGAGACCTAGGCTGTATGGGTAGAGTCGATTCACGGCATGGGTGCACCATATGTATGTGCCATGGCGTTTAGTAGAACAGCAGTTGAGGTTGCAAAGAGATAATGAAGAAAGATGCATAGACACAGTTGCTCATTTCCCAGGCATTCCTAGGGTTCCGAGCCTGACATTTGTCTCCCTGGCTCTGCTGCCGGGCTCAGTTAGACTGGCCTATCTCCGCGTGTGCCATCAAGCACTTGGGACAAGATAAAGAAAGGGGGACTGGATAAGACCACTTTTGAAAATTTTGGACCTCAACCCTTCATTTCAACCATGTGATGTTACCTTTCTGTATAAACCCTTTCCAACTAATTTAACTAAAATAAACATTGCCGGGGTGCCTGGGTAGATCAGTCAGGTTAAGTGTCTGTCTTCAGCTCAGGTCATGATCTCAGGGTCCTGGGATCGAGCCCCACATCGGGCTCCCTGCTCAGTGGGGAGTCTGCTTCCCCCTCTGCCCCTGCTTGTGCTCTCTCTCTCTCAAATAAATAAATGAACCCTTTAAAAAAAATAAATAAACATTGCCATCAGCTTTGAATATGGGCACTTTATTCTTCTCTAAAACCTAAGTGTTCCTTCTGTTTAAAAATAACATCTCACTTCGGGGCACCTGGGTGGCTCACTCGGTCAAGCGTCTGCCTTTGGCTCAGGTCATGATCCTGAGGTCCTGGGATTGAGCCCCATATCGGGCTCCCAGCTCAGCAGGGAAGTCTGCTTATCCCTCTCCCCCTCCCCCACCCCCGTGCTCATGCTCTCTCTCTCAAATAAATAAAATCTAAAAAAAAAAAAAAACTCACTTTAATGATGCCTATCTTTTTTTTTTTTTTTTTAAGTAGGCTCCACACCCAGCAAGGAGCCAACATAGGGCCTGAACTCATGACCCCGAGATCAAGACCTGAGCTGAGATCAAGAGCTGGATGCCCAACTAACTGAGCCACCCAGGTGCCCCCGCTATACCTATTTTTAAACTGCCTTCTGAATGTATGTTATCTTCCATTGATTTAAATATACCTAGTTTCTTTAAAAAGAAAAAATTAAGAACCACAGAATGTCAATACCAGAAAGGGCCTGAAGGTACACCTGGTCTAATTTCCCCCTTTAAAATTAGAAAATAGAGCTATGATTTGTTTCCAGGCTAATTTGGGTTCTGTGTCAAAGGGAGCTTACTTTAGGCTAACTTATCTTTAAAGTTGAAATGTAAATGCATGAAAAATGACTCAGAATCTAGCTTTTTAATCAGTTTTTCTTTCTCATCTATAGAAAGGTGATATTTCTATATTTTCCCCAAATAAAACCCCAGGGCTTTCAGTATGTGTGGTGGTAGTATGAATCCTTTAGGTCTGTTGTTAATTATATCTCTTACAGGTTCCTCCCCACTGGTCATTTCCTAATTAATCTGTTCTATTGCTTCCATGGTATAATTAAACTTTTTGTGTGTGTGCTGGGTTTCCTTTTACCCTACAGAAATCTATGTGCACATCTGATCTCTTGTTTGAATCAAGTTGTTTTGTTTTTACCCTATGACATATGTCTCACAATGTAAATCAGTTCTCACATGCGTGAAGGGCATTCATGATTTTTTCTCAAGTTCTTCACACTAAGTCTACTGACTTTTTTCTCTTTCATTGCATTGGAATCTTGATTCTTGATTAACTTTTTTTCCACTGCACAAGTTCAGATGAAGAAAGGCAATGCTTGATTCATTTCACAGGCATTTCCTAGTTATTTATTACAGACCTTACATTTGCTCGAGAATGGGATTTTGTGGAAGATACCTGGGGAAAATTACCAACATAGCCAGACTTGAGACTTCCTGATGTGAGTGAGTCTAAAAATAAGGATGCAGCAACTTGCTTTGGCTAAAAGATAGCTCTTGCCTTAGAAGGAACACAAAGTGGGATTTGTTTGTTAGGGGAAGTCTGTGTATGCCTGAGGTAGGAAGGTAGCCTGGTGTTGAGTAAAGTTTACCTTCCAAGGACACAGCAAGGAGGAACTCAGAGCCTAATTCCCCGGAAACCAGCAAACAGAGTTTTGAGAATCTGGACACAAAACAGTTATGGCAAAACAAGCTTTATTTATTTGGCAGCAGGAGAGTCACACCCTCAAACTCCAGAAAAGTTGAAGTGAATTTACAATGATTTCATACACCATGGTTCCTCCTACCCAAAACTGGAGACTGATTTTCAAGGAAAGGTGATGGAAAGAAAATGATGCTTTCCCAAGATAGTCTTCATCCAGCAGGTATATAAATTTGTCTATCATGAGTCAAGCCCTAATCCAAAGGTTAACTAATAATTTATTAAGTAATTCTGCCACATAATAGGGCAGCCATTGCAAGGGAAATACACATGCCCCAATGTAAAGGTTTATTCCAGGGTTGAAATGACCTTCTCAGTATGTGGTCTGGTCATTTGCTCCATGCTATGCTATAGGAAGGAATCTGGCTGTCTTCACATCTGTGTCTCTGGTTCACTTTTTCTGAAGCTAATCCTGTCCACAGCAGCAATAACCACCAGTGACCAGTTGACTTCCCAATCTAACTCTTAGAGTGGACATTTGTTTATCTTGCAGATCCCTCTCTTCTCCCCAAAGCTCCTCAGTGACATTAAGGAGTGCAAGGCAGAGGGATCTGTCTGGAGAGGCAGCAGTATACATAATTAAAGTCACAAGCATTGGTTAGAAGGAGTTAGAAGAAGCTGTTCAAGCAAAAGGAGAAGTGGAACTCATGCAAGAATTTAAGGGAGAAGTAAGGGTCAGGTATGGCTAGAGTAACAAAAAGTGGATCTTGGTAGAAGGTAAAGAAATGGTGTTGAGGACATGAGGTAGCCCAGACAACTAACTGCTCATGTCCTCAAGAGCCAAAGACTATGCCAAGTCCAGTGAGATTTGAGGAATGCTCATGTAGTTCTTTTTGTTGGTCTCCTCTTTTTCTTGTACAGGAGATAAAGAGGCAGACCTAGAAAGCCTCATTTTCCCAGCAGTTTTTCTAATAGCTCCAAGGAAGCTACCACTGGAAAAGCCCAGCTACTTCTGCAGAAGGATGGATACCAATGATCCACTTTCTCCTTAATAACTCAGAGACTCACATGTAGGAGATGTGATTGCTAAGTGTCACTATGCAAGGAGGAGACACATAGGAGGGCCAGTGAGTGCAATGGGATCACTGTCAGTGACTTAATCTCTGAGGTCCAGGATATTCAACTCTTGAGCTTTCGAACATGCTGGTTACACCTTCACTGACGGCTGGTGGGAACAGTGTTTCAGCCTTGGTACCAAGTTCTGAGGTTTGATGGGGGCTTGCTCTTGAAGTGTCACCTGCTGGTCACTGATGTGTCCCAACCTGGGTGGTCTGTCAGGTTGCCCAACAGACTTCTCTTTTGTGTAACGAGCTTTCACCAAGACAGATCCCTGCTTTGGAAGCATTCCAATCCTCTTGGAGGTTCTCAGAAAGCACTCTCCTGAAGCAGGTCTTAGGCCTGCCACCTCCCCAAGCAGCCCTCCGATGACTCCCTGTCTTCTGTGGTGTGTTTCAGATACAAAAACCCAAAAGGGGAACTGTC
The DNA here is from genome assembly GCF_037043125.1 of Eumetopias jubatus. Lineage (NCBI taxonomy): Eukaryota > Metazoa > Chordata > Mammalia > Carnivora > Otariidae > Eumetopias > Eumetopias jubatus. The sequence continues at coordinate 5,694,016 of NW_028274810.1, forward strand.
CATGTTCTTGTAAGTAAACCTTCTTCTGAAGCTATAGCTATAGATGGCACAGAGGGGCAAAGGTGGGAAGGAGGGGTAAGACAGAGAAAGAGTAAAAAAAAAAAAAAGTGGATTGGAGAGAAAAGTGGAATGAGGGTAGGGGTTGGCTGGCAAGGTGGCTGGGAAGCTCAGGGAGGGCGGAAGGAAGACTGGGAAGTGGTTTTTATAAAAAGATAGCTTCTTCCTCTAGGCTCACAAGGGCTGCAGGAGACCACCAGACCCCAAAGGGCTCTGAGCCCTCCACCCTGGGAACCCAGAACCTGACTTGGACTTACTTGCTGGTGGCTATTGTGGGCAGCCTCCTCCTCGATGCTGTCCGTGAACTCGGTGCTAGCATCTTCAGTATCGTCCCCTGCAGCTGCACCTGGAAGTGGGTCCAGAAGAGAAAGGTGATTCCCTTCACAGGTGACTTTCAGACAGCAGCTAAAATTACACTTTTTGCCACCTGCCTCTGATTTCTTCCTTTCCCCATTGGCATGGCCCCCTAGCCAGCAGGGCTGAAGGCAGAACCAGGGTGCCTAATCTGTAGAAAAGCCTTATATCACTGATGCTTTCTTACAAATATTTAAGCTTACGCCTTAAAACATTCGTTGGCTTTGACTGCACAGACCTGCACCTAAGGAGCTGGCTGTTAGATAGAGTGCTTATCCCTCTCACCTATTTCCAGAAAGCCTGAACCATTTCTTGTCCTGCCAGTCCAGTTATGTAACAACTTTCTCTTTTGAAACATGAGCCCAACATGACTAACCTTTTCCCCACCCTCGAGTACTGAGAGGGTCCCTGATTTCCTGGGGATAAAGGGAGACCTGCTTTCCTCATACTTCTCCATCTCTGGGATCATAGGGTGAGTGTATCTCGAGGAACACCCCTCTAGGGGCTCTGTGTTCTACAGAAGCTCAGGACTAGCCAAGGCTCAAGGCACAGAATGGTTTGGGTGTTTCCTAATTCCTTCCTTTAACCTCCCCATCTCTCTCAAACTCTTGCTCAATGCCAACATCTTTTGCCTGAAGAGTGTCTTATAATTCTTTGTCCACGTGAGTTTTAACACATTCTTTCATTCCTTAAAGATGGACACAGTCATCCGAGGGCACAAACATCTATGTCTTGCACTAAGGGAGGACAAATAGCTGCAGTTTGTGGTCTGGGCAAAGGTCTGAAACAGTGTTGACCAATAGAACTTTCTGCAATTCCATGTATGTGCTGCCCAATACAGCAGACACATGTGGCTACTGAGCACTCGAAATGGGCTAGGATGATTGAGGAACTAAATTTTTTATTTAATTTAAATTAATTTAAATTTAAATTCAACTAGCCACACATGGCTCATGGCTGCCATATTGGACCGAACAAAACTAGGGCATTTCTTCCTCTCCACATCTGTTACAATAAAAGACTGTCCATCCAATTTTAGGTTAAGACCCGTGGCCCACATTACTGATTTCTTCTGAAAATGGAGGAACTTATGATGGTTAATTCATTTTAACACCAAAGAAAATCTACCATGACACTCCCCGGGTCTACAGAACAGGTCTTATAGAACCTGCCCAAGTTAGAGAAGCTTGAGATCTAGTTCTGACCCTGGCCTCAGCAACCAACCTATTAAAACTCCTCTTCTGACCACTGAGTAACTTGTGCCTGAAAGAAATTTATGGTTTGTCCAAGGTTACACAGCTAGTCCCGACAAGAGCTGTGCCAAGGAGTCAAGTCTCTGGACTTTCAGACAGAGGCAACTTCTGGTGACAAATCAGATCTTTATCTTTGTTTCTTCCTCCAAGACCAAAGAAACTGCTCCTGAGTTCAGATATCCATGGATGAATAATGAGCATCCACCATCCTCTCTGCAGATAACGTGAACAGGGGCAGATCACACCTTCATTCCATCTCTTGGTATCTGCAAGTTCATGCTAGAGTATTTGCAATGACCCAGGCCAATCTTATTAAAGTATTAAAAGGTAGTAAGCATGTTGCCCTAACAACTTAATCTTACGACTCATTCCATGGATGTTGTATTAACTTTGGACGAAGTTCCTATGCCCTGTTCAATAAGGTCCTACCTACAAGGAGGTACCTCCACTACTCAGCATTCTTAGAAATTCCCTGGCAGACTGTGTACAATAGGGATTTCCAATACTTTTTCAAACCAGCCCCAGAACCATTTCATTCACAATACTGGTTGCAGAGAGATGGATAAACATACTCCCTAAGCTTTGACAACTCACTGAAATCTAGGATGCTAATTCACTTGTGGACATCCATATCTTACTATGCTTATTTTGGAAAATCTTTCCCTGTACAACAGTAGAGATCAGAATCTTTCATTTTTTCCTCGCAAAGAAAATGAATGTCCCACACAATGACAGATTAAGAAAACATAGTTTTCACATTGTTTCTCCCCTGAGCTTTGAGCTAGAGAATGATCCTGTGGTTGAAGAAAGCTCAGCTGGGTGAGCTGAACTCATCTCCATTATTATTCTTGGTGGCTTGTGTGACCATGCTGCCCCACATCTCCTGAGGATTCCTGTGCTAGGTTCCAGGAGTAAGGTAAGGGAGGATTGGAAAAAGTGCCTGTCACTGGTCTTGAAGGCTTTCATCTCACACGTACTGCCCTCCACTTACCTTCGTTTGCCTTTCTGATACCATGTCTGCATTTTTAGATAATGTTCTCTCTTTAAGTGACTCAGGGACACAATACCATGTGTTAAATGGAGGGTAAATGGAAACAAATTGGGAGTTAAATGGAAACAAAGTAAGAATGCCCATTTCATCCCAATATTCTACTACATAGGAGTTTTGCTTTCCTTGTTTATTTTTAGTGAGCTTAGTCTGCTGCAGTTCCTTCAGGGGAGCTTCAACAGGTGCTCAGCCTTTTACCAATGTGAATTAGAATGCTGAAGGCTGGGGTGGGGGGCAGTGGCTAGAATAAAGTTGAAAAAATTTTATAGAAAATACTGGCATGAATAAGTTATCCCACATAAAGCCCTGTAAGTTGACACTAGAGACCTTTCTGTTACCATTGTTTTTTTAATCAATGACAATAAAATAATTTCTCTTTGCTGAGGGAATACCCTTTTCTAAGCTTTTACAAGGCAACAAAACACTATCTTCCAAACTAACTTGTAATGTTCCAAATCTCTAATTTAAAGGTACTATACTAAAAAAAATAGGTACTATACTTTATATTGGTGAATCTACTGCTTATTATTTTAGATACTCTGAAAAGTAAGAGTCTGTCACTTCAAACTTAATTTTCTTCTCCAGGTTTTATCTCCAGGTTAAGTTTCACATGTTAGCCTAGAAATTTTATTAAAAAAATTTTATTTGAGGCTTTGATGGTGGTTTCCAAATTGTGGTTCTTGCAAATTTCTAGGCTCAGAGCCATATATAATATAGGTGGTGCCCCAAACTCCCTTTTAGATTTAGAAAATTATTTTCCACCAGCTATCTAACTTGATAAACTACACAGAAATAAAAGCCTCTAAAATACTGTAAATCCTTCCATGAAAACTTAAGTGTTATGCACATGTATTCTTTTAGTCATTGAAACAAAAATGGGATAGTTTTTGTGGAGATTTTTAAAATTGAGGATGGCATAATTATTAAGAACATGGACCCTGGAGCCCAACTGTTTAGGTTTGGTTTCTCCTTCTGTCATTAGTTATGTGACTTTAGGCAAGCCACCTTTGTGTAATTGTTTCCTCACTTACTAAGTAGGGTTAACAGTGATTTCCACTCCATACGTTTGTTCCCTAGTGAACTTCAAAGGATTCGCTGCGTTTAAAGTGCTTAGAATGGCGCTTGGCACGCAGTGTATACTCAATAAATACTGCCTTTAAGCAATATTATTATTGTTGTTGGTAAACTGATACGGTCTATGGGCTGAAAAAAGTTGGCCACAGAACCTAAGTGCAATCTGCTGAGAGGAATTTTATATTATAACTGGATGATCTTGATTGCATCTATCTGCACTTCCCTACTTCTGAGTATCTGTTTCCCCCAACAGGAGGCTTGAAATAGTACTTTTTGGTCTCTCTGCTTCACAGGACAGTTGAAAAAAACAGTTGTCAGTAAAGTAGGATGAATTCTTTTGAACAGGGGTTTTACAAATAGGATTCATCACTATTATATTACAACTGCCTTAAAACTCCATCATGGATGAATAAGCCTTAGAAGAAAAGTCATATAGTGTTAATTCTTCAGTCATGAACCCAAACTGGGTTACAAGACCCTTTTCCCTGAATGCCACTCTCCAGTCATTATTGTTTCCCCTTTAAGCTATTTATATTCAACCAACAGAAAAGGAGTGATATTTCCCACAGAGTTACTCAGAACACAGCAGGAGTCCTATTTGACTCATTTTGAAAGGGGATTCAAAGAATGAAAACTGTACAACATGAGTAAGCGTGTGGTGCCAAAAGCCCCCCGCTGGTCTTCCCCTCAGCACCAGGCTCTCGTACCAGATCCTCTGGGCCATCTCACTTTCACTCTTAGGCACCTGCCATGTGCTGATTATTACGAGAACTCTCACATGGTCGTGTCATGAACCAACTAAACTATCCCTGACTTAAATATTATGATGCTGTATGACAGAATCAAACAAAAAGCTCTCCTGTCAAACTCTGCATCCATTCCCTTCTGGACCATAAAAGAACTTTAAGATTTCATATAGCTCTCCGTAAGCTTCTGCTGAGAAATAAAACTCTTCCACTGGACACAAGGAAAGAAAACTGCTGTCTGCAGTCGAGCCCCTTTAGGCTGTATTTTTGTCCTTAGACTGCAACATCTCTTAGGCAGCTTTTCTAGCTTGTACTTTATTCAGAAAGCAATTTTCCAGGGACTTAAAGTTCTATAATGTCAAGGAGTTCTTCCTGTTTGTGGCCTCTTTTTTTTTCCCCTCAAAGAACACAAGCAGCAGGCCTTTCTTACCAGGAACATTTACGGGAGGAGAACCACCCACCAGAACAACTGGCTCCTCAAATCTCCATCCTGTTTGCTACTGCTCTCCCTCAACAAGGAGAACAAGAAAGAGTTATTAAGGTAAAAGAGTTCCATTCACATTTCTGGGGGAAGTGTGATGCTGTTTCTTTAGTCTCACTTCCTTGAGAGAAGAACAATCCAGGTTTCTTCCTCTTCCCTCCTCTAGTTAAATAAATTACAAAAGCATTCACTCAGGGGCACCTGGGTGGCTCAGTCGGTTAAGCGCCTGCCTTCCACTCAGGTCATGATCCCAGGGTCCTGGGATCAAGTCCCTCATTGGGCTCCCGGCTCAGCAGGGAGTCTGCTTGTCCCTCTAGCTCTGCCTGCAGCTCCCCCTACTGGTGCTCTCTCTCTGAAATAAACAAAAAAATCTTTAAATTAAAAAAAAAAAAAAAGCATTCACTCATTCCAGAGCCTTAACTTTGACCTGGATTTTTAGTACAATGATCAATAGACTGATTCTCCTATAAAGAAACAAAGAAAAAGACATGAGCTTTCTCTACTTCTCTTCTCATCAGTCTTTTCAAGAATGAAACCAAGTGGTTACTGTATGGCCTTTGATACTTTTATTGGATCAGTAACAATTTTTTGTGTCTCAACTAAAGCAGCTGAAATTCTAACACTTAGGTATTAAAAAGCACACTCTCCATTTCAGCACAAATGTTCACACAGTTTAACACAGCACAGTGCCATGAAGAAATGAATTTCCAGAGGAAAATATACAGCTTATTTTAGTGGGAAAATAGTCCTATAAATAATCTAATGCCAAGTTACTGGATCATTTAACATGTCACTTCCTTCATTTAAATTGTTATGAAATTGCTTTACTTTTTCTCGACAGCCCTAGGATCAAAATTTTAAGTGATAGAAGTAAAATTGCTTTTATTATCAAACTCAATACTTCATGGAAACAGAAATTCATGACTTATAGAAAATACTTGTACACACACATGCCTCAAATTTTACAGATTGAGATGCTGGTATTTTAGAGCAATGATTTTGATAATTGCAAAAGGAAGCACTATATACTCATGTTATATACTAAAAGCAAAGCTACATGCATGTGCTAGACAATTTTGAGTTTTTAAAGGGAACAAGGAAGCCGATTTAGTTCATCTACTTAACACCCCTATTCTTCATATTATTTTCTATTGAACATTTTCTTGCTGAACTTCCTATTTTATCCTTTCAGTTTTAGCAAAAGGAAAACAAATGCAAAAAGAATTAGTACATCACTTTGTAAGTTTAATCATTCTTTTTTGAAATCTGGTAAAATTCGTACTGTCAGCTTTACATGTTGTGTTTTCCTTCCACTTCTCATCCTCTACTGGAAACAAATTACAATGCAAATTTTTTATTTGGGAAACGCATCCTGGCTCATAGAAAGAAGTTGAGGACTTACCTTTTGTCAATACTCAAGACTACTTAAAAGCAACATGCCTGTCTTTTAATTATAATAAAGTTGTTTAACAAAGTTATTACTCTAAATGTCTAGTGAGAAGGTGTCTTAAATCCATATTCCAAAATGTAAAATGTTGTAAGACTCAAAAACTATTAACCTACAGAAACCACTCTGATGTATTGTCCCATTGACTCATTCCTTCTATTTTTTTATTACCAGGTTGCTTCATATAAGCTTCGTATTCCTAGCTACTCTTTCTACAGTACTGATGGTTCTTCATGACCAAAGGGAGAAGAAAAGCGCTCTAAATTTTAACCTTAAAAAAAAAGAGAGAGAAAATATTCTACATGCTTGGATCTCACAGGATGTTAGTTTCTGAAAAAGAAAGCTAATTTCATTTATTCTACCTCTAATACCATTTTACAAGGCAAGATGGAAAGTGGACTGTCAGGGCATGGGTTACTACTATTTCTTCCTAGCTTCATGGGACGATTGTCACATTTCCCTGCAGACCTGTGGAATTACTACGGAGGCCTAGTTGAACAGGCAACTTGAGTTTTTCAGGGACATCAAATGTGGAGATCCTATGACTTTTTCATATAAAAAGACCATGAGGGGCACCTGGGCAGCTGGGTTGGTTGGGTGTCTGCCTTTAGCTCAGGTCATGATCCCATAGTCCTGGAATCAAGCCCCAAGTCGAGTTAGGCTTCCTGTTCAGTGGGGAGTCTGCTTCTCCCTCTCTCTCTCTCCCCATGGCTTGTGCTCTCTCTCTCTCAAATAAAAATAAAATCTTAAAAAAAAAAAAAAAAGACCATGAAACCAGAAAACAACTTGATCCTAACAAACAGGAACTAGAGTTTGCTAATACCAGGTGCTCAAGGAAAGCAAAGGAACTGAAGTATTGTCCTTTTACGGTTTACAGTCTAAACGGAAGTGACTATAGGTAGGTCAACTTTTATCCTTCAAAGAAAAGAGCAATGTTTGGTATAGTCTGATCTGCTTCTCCTTTCCCTAATTAGAGAACCCTAGATCAAACTGGAAGAGAGACAGAACATCAATTTTCTTGAATTGCTTTGCATCTGTGAACCAAACTTCCCAGCACCAGATACCAAATTAGCATAAATTAGCATAAAAGTGAAAGGTCTTTTATGTATATCTGTGCCAGAGGTCACTTAGGTATAAACTGTGCAAGTAGAATATACTAAAGAACCCTCCAGGAAACTTTTTGTGGCTAGGATCTACTATCCTGTATAGGTCACAATTTTCTTAATCTTTATAGATCTCTTACTGTATGTAATGACATTGACACATCTTTTTAAAATATGAGTAAGGAAGTAGAGGTACCAAAAATACTGCTCTTGTCCACAGTGAATGAAGAGAAGTGGGTGTGGGAGAGGGGTGGGTGAGATTCAGGATAAGCGCATACCTATCAAAGCAAAAGGCTGACAACATTAAAATAGCCCAGTCATCCTTTTCAAAAAAAAATGGTCACTTGGCTAAATGGCTAAGAAGAAAACACCAGAAAAACACTGACTTTTACTAGGCACTAATAATCGTCAGACTTCTGCAAAAGAAAAGAGTTTAAGGGAAAGATCTATCAAAAGGACTTCCATTTCACTCATTAAATACATCTTCTTAAGGAGTGCCTGGGTGGCTCAGTCGTTAAGTGTCTGCCTTCGGCTCAGGTCATGATCCCAGGGTCCTGGGATCGAGTCCCTCATCGGGCTCCCTGCTCTGCGGGAAGCCTGCTTCTCCCTCTCCTGCTCCCCCTGCTTGTGTTCCCTCTCTCGCTGTCTCTCTGTCAAATAAATAAATACATCTTCTTAGAGGTCCTTTTCAGCTCTAAGAACTATAGACTTCATCTCCCCTGACTTCCAACCATTACTTCGGGTATTTGCTATCATTCAAAAAAGAAATGGATGTAAAAACAAATCTATCAATATGGATTTTTCTCATTTTAAGTTCTACGCTTCTAATTAATCATGGCCTGGCTTTAATTCATTCAAGATTTTTTTTTTTTTTAATTCAAGCACAAGGTTCTACAAGCCCATGATGCTTTCTCTAAAATTATTCTAAGGCTGAAAAATGCCCGGCAAAGGTAGAATAATCCAGTAAAAGAAAGGGTCTATGCTCCTGAAGAGAGAATGGAATCATACTGTATCGTGGTAAATAAAATTCTATGAATGATGTGGCCAGTCATAGCATCATCTGTCTGTGGGTTACAGAACAAAATTCATCAGTCGAGTTCTCTAATGAGATGCCAAATTATCACACAAAATTGTTACACTAGCAAGCTCTCTCCAGATAGCACTGTTTGCAAGCATCATTCCAGATTTTAGTCACATCCATAGTATCAGGATCAACCTCTTAGTTTATTCTTTGCCACAAAAATCACTTAATTATCTAAAATGTTTCCCAAGGACCAATATGAAGGGTGATTAACTGTAGCACAAGTTGGTCTGTCTCTTCAGGATCCAAATCAGGAACAGAATTCACTTACTTTCTCCCCACTAATCTATTTTGATCATTGTTCTTCAATAGGAAGTTGGGTTTCTCATTATTCATCCAGCTACCTTAATATTTCTAACACTTAGTAACATGTCAAGGTACCAAAGAGAAATTCCTACTCTTGGAGGATGATAGAAGCAGGAGTAGTAATTAGAAATTACTGTAATCACTATAAGCCTTTAGAACCTAAGAATCACCCATGGTTGATTCTTAACAGGACACTTAGAAAGCTTCCTTGGTCTGTTAGCAAAATTAAGGGAAAACACCTCCTAAATGCCCTGTAATCATATGACAGACTAGTCTTTGCTGGGTTGACATTTCTGTAAGTTCAATTACCCCTTCTTTCCTTCCAGAAAATTACAAAAATCTTTGTGCAGGGAAGGGTCTCTAAAGATTGGAAGACTAAGAAAGTAGATGGTTCTGCTTATACTTCCCAGCCCCTTCCTTAAATGACTCCCCACCCCAAAGGCCATGAAAATTGGAAAGCATTTCATTAAGAGGAAGGCTTACGGCTATCAATCTTTTGCAAAATACTTCATCAGAAAAATCCCAGGGTGTTTCTCCAGTAGAACATTTTCTTCCCTGTCCACTTCGGTTTGACCGATGCTCTTATCTGTTGTTACAGGCATGGCTAAGGTTACAGAAGCTGGACAGAATTTAGAATGTAAGGCAACCCATGTCAACACATGAACGTGAAAGAAATTAAAGTATCATGTGAATAATGGGGGGAAAACAGAAAACTCTTTGTGCTCCCCCTCGTTGAGAAAGAGTACTCAGTCACCTTTATGATGCTGGAAAGCCTCAATCCCTGTTCACCAAAGTCCATGTTTAAAACCTGCCATCTTAGCTTCTAATGTAGGAAATTTATAACCAGCAGAAATATGAAACCTCATGGTGTTGAACCCGCAAAGCTCCAAAGTAATCCTGATTACTTGTTATACTCTTGACATTGAAGCTAGCAGAAATACAATCTCCAGGGCCCCTTTCCTTAAGCCTGTCGCGTTGCCATAAGAAAGCACGAAGACAATGACCCAAACCTACAAACCCAGGTCTACAACCTTTCTTTCTAAACTATTCGAACACTTCGAAGCCTATTATTTTAATGGAGTAATGTTTAAGCACTAAAACATGAAAAACATAGGACTCTATCTCATGCCACTACCAAATGAAAAACCAGAAGCAATACTTTCCTCTGGCTGCAATAAGCAATTTGGTGAAATGCTGAATTTAAAGGGGGAACATTACATTTGAAATTTTCTTTTTACATAAAGAATCATGATTCTGAAAGACAACCCCTGTTCACCAAATTCCAAGTTTAAAACCTGAAATGAGTTTTTATTGAAATCGTGTTGACTACATAATACTCTTGTGGTTTAAAGGAAAAATATTAATGGAATTTATAATTTCATTAGATTCCACCTAATCTAATTTCACTATCACTATTATTCAATTATCAACTCTGAAACGCTATCAGAGGAGAAGGTTTACTGTAAACACTTAGTAACTGTCTTTGCCTCCTCTCTTCGACTTGACCCTTCCAATACTTGTAGTCTGCTATGGCAAGACATGGCTTTGATTACCTTCTGATAAGGATTATACCACTTTTGCAACGTCATTCTTATAGACATTTAATCTCTTTCATCTTGAGACGTTTATTTGATTAAAAAAAAATTCTCTCAAAGAGGAGTTGGCTGATGGCAAAAATAACACACATGCATGCATTTACGACATGATATGGAACATATGAAATGGATGGTGAGAGTGGGGGAGGGATAAACTTTATTGGCCCACGGGGAGAGATGGGGGAACAAGGACGGGCCTGGGAAAAGTGAATATGGGTGGGAAAACTGAAATGGAATGCTTTAAAAAGGTGCACATACACTTTGTAACCTCCACCGTTCAACTCAGAGATAGATATGTACAGTGCCATACAGATAGACTAAAGTGAGTTTCACTTTGTAGTTGATGCTACTGGTAACAGTTCTACCGTTAGCAAGTCACCATTTAATTCTGCCAGAGTCAGACAAGGCTCTCGGGTTAGTGCAAACAAGGTTTTCCATCCTGGGCTGCAGGCTGACCCGCCAGTGCTCAGAAGGCATGCTTGTGACGAACTCGCACACTTTCCAGTTCCCCACCTCCAATGGCGGCCAGGGTCTCCAGCCTGCTTAAACGCTCCAGACTTCTTCCAAGAACTTCTTCTAGCCGACCGCGTATCACCTGGGCCCCTTCTAATTCCACCTGCAGAGTTCGGTCTCTCTCTGAGCTGAGTAAACATGCCACATGGAAGGAAAACGGATTAGCCATCAACTGTAATGAGTCTACGCATACTTCCAAAGAGCCATGATACTTTCTAAAGGATGCTCTCTAGCACACAGTAAGTGGACACAGTTTTTGTTTGGGCACTGTTATCCTTCGCTGCGGGCAGATTAGCAAGGCCTGCTCCTTTCTTTAAAGCTTGCCTCTTTATGCTAGATTGTGAGCCAATGTCACATAAAATTATAGTTCCTAAGACTTATCTCATACCCCTATAGCCAACATAAGAGAAATTTTACTTTTTGATGAGTATTAGTTTCGAAAAACCAAAACCCAGGAAAAACTAAATGCAAACTGAAGCAATACTGAGCCAAGGAGGGTCGCTATTGAAGATCTGTGTTCTCTCATTTGGTAACCAGACTGGACAGAGCTCTGAGAAGGAATCCAGTTCAGAGAGACCAAAGATCCAGAGATTCTTTAAAAAGTAATACAATCAACTGATCCTATTGTATCTTTCCTCTGCCTTCATTTTCCTAAAGTAGAAAGAAAAACAAGGCTTAAACTGAACAATCAACTAGAAGAAAATGAATAGTAAAAAAATAAAAATTAGGAAAGAGAAAAAGGGACAAGGGCAGAGGCAGAATGAGAAAAAAAAAATAAAGGGAATATAAAATGAACAAGAATGATACACGTGACCCAAAAATCAAGAATACAAGCAAATATATTCACCATGATGGCTATCAGTGATCCTGGGTTGATATTAGCCATCATGGCAAATAAATTTTCTTCAATGATACTCGCTGAGTATCAATACCCTTTATATCCTCACTCTTGGAACAGAACAGCCCCTACCAGGACATGGAGCAGAGGAAGGAAAGGAAAACACTGAGTGTTTAGTATACACAAGGCATTATTTTAGACACCTGACAAGTCTTCTCATTTGATCACTGTGTAGCTATATGAGATAGGTGCTATTCCTGACTTAAGACTCAAACACTAGGCTCTGAGAGATCCACACACAACAAATGACAAACAAACAAATGACAAACTGAGTAGTCCTAATAATTGTCTCTGTTTTTTCCCTCCCTGCTTTGAGATCATAAGCATCCGCACCTAAAGAGGAATAGAAGGACAAACACTGCCGTTACTCCCCTACCTCTCTGGATGGGCGTGGAACTTCACCAGACTGCTATAGAGCTGTCTCTCTGCTTGCAAAGCCTCATTGAGCCGACTCCGTTCATCTACCAGCCCTTCGAGCATCAGCAGCAACTGAGGAAAGAGCAGAAGCAATACACAAACGGACATGAGACATGAAGCACAGCAGACCCTGAGATAGCAGCCAAAGGAATGTACTCGCATGCACTATGACCAAAAAAACTCACTATTTTACTACTTGCTTAAACTTTCTATTATATTTTACAGTTTTCAAATCAATGTCACATTACCTTTAATCTTTAAAACTCTATAGGGCAGAAGTCAAACATGGAAGCAAGAAGAAAGAGGAGAGACAGGCCAGAATCACAGGAAAGAGCTAAAAGAAGGGAGTGGAAGGGAAAGAGAGGAAGGGCCAGGAGACATACAGCAGGACTTACTGGTACTCTTCATTCACTCAGTAAAGATTTACTGAGCACATTCTATGTGCCAGGCTCTGTTCTAGGGCTAAACTTACTACCTAGTGGGTGGAGGAGACACCATCAATCGCAGACCTGTATCACAGTGAGCTTTATAGTAAGTGATGTAAAGAACATGAGCCATGATGTATGCAACCAGCAGAGAGGTCTGTTTAAGTGAACTGCTTGAGTTAAAAGCCAGGACTGGAGTGAAACGAGGAGTTAGTGAGAGAGAGGATAACAAACAGGGAGTACAGGCAAGAAGGTGTTTTTTAAAAGTCTGGCACTGAAGAGAGGTCAGCTATGGGGTAGTGGCTCGAAAGGAAGTACCAATGTTAGGGGCATCTCTTGCTGCTGCTGACCAAGGCAAGGCAACTTAAGAGCAGATTCTCTATGAAGTTCCATCAACAGACCCTTTCAGAGATCACTGAGATTGACAGCTTTTCCATTGTTTGTGTCATAGTAAAAATAAGGTTTATATTCCAAAGACTTACTTGTTGCCTTCGATTTCCTAAAGTTTCTTGACCCTGTGATTCTACTGAAGCAACTTTTTCCCGAAGAAGTAAGACTTCTTGCGTCAGGCGTTCCATAGCTGGTATGTCTTCAGGATCAACCAGTTGCATCTGTAGGTCCTGAAAGTCAAGGAAAAAAACTAGTAATAGGAATGCGGGGCGCCTGACTGGCTCAGTCAGTGGGGCTTGCAACTCTCGATCTCGGGGCTGTCCAGTGCTATTTAGCAGAGGGGCAAAGAAGCAGATGTCCCTGAAATAGTCTGCTCTACTTTCAAGTGGAATATTGATAAGCCATATGAAATAATACATTCTTTGTGAAATCTCAGCAACTCTAATACAAGTCAGAAAGAATATGGTGATATTAAGGGGCTCAAACTGACAGTGCATCAAGGAAATAAGGACTGGCCAAGGGACTCAGGGTATCCAAATGTCCTTTGAAGATGCCCTACAGGTATTCTGAGCTGTAATCATTTCCAAAAATCTTGAAAAAGCTGTGAAAGACCTTTATGAGGTCTTCTTTAATCTGTATGTTCCTGGTCAGGGACTCCATGTCGGCAGCCTGCACCTGTAGCTCTTCCTCTTGCACGGCCACCATGGACTGTAGCGCAGAAAGTTCCATCTGTGGAGAGAAGAGATCCTGAAGTCGGTGCGCAGAGGACGCAATATCTGTCACACTCCCATTTTAACACTGAGGCCGAGGTTCTTCCATATTGTATCACCATGAGCCAGTAATGCAAGTGCCAACTAGAAGATGAATAACAGTGCTCTAGTGGGTCAGATCAATTAACCACGTGGTGTGGTACCAAAGGGTGTTTTATGGGAAGCTGTAATGGTAGCTTTCAGGATGTCCTCCAGTTTAATTGGCACTGTAAAACATTTCAAATTTGTTTAATTAATGAGTTTATTATGCTGCTTAAAAAAATGGGTCACCATGAGCAGAGGAGTGAATCCTCCCAACAATCCTAGAGGATCACTATTCTTCCATTCCTCAGTTTACAGAGGAGGTGACTGAGGCAGAGAGAAATTAAGGAAACTGTTCAAAGTCACAGAGCTAGGAAGGGGGAGATCCAGAATGTGAACTCAAGGAAGCAGACTCAGAACACGGAGGTTATAATGCCTTTCCTGCAGATTCTAACACATCCATATATTCTTTATGGTAATGGCAAGTTATTTGTAAGTACACGTAGTAAGGAGGGTTTTTTTTTTTTTTTTAGATTTTTATTTATTTGTCAGAGAGACAGAGAGGGAGAGAGAGCACAAGCAGGGGAAGAAGCAGGCAGAGGGAGAAGCAGCCTCCCCACTGAGCAGGGAGCCCGATGCGGGACTCCATCCCAGGACCCTGGGATCATGACCTGAGCCGAAGGCAGACGCTAAACCGACTGAGCCACCCGGCGCCCCATGTAAGGAACTATTTGGAGATAATTAAAGGAAACAGGTGTGACCAAAAAGACAGATGATACACACCTAGTTTAAGGTAGAGCCAAGCTTCCTAAAGAAAGCAGCACCTGTTTCTTTAAGAAAGTATAAAATGTAAGTTATGAGTAGTAAAAATTTTACTTCAAATTCCATCAATGATGATAGTTCACTATGTGGGCTGGTGATGATTTATAACTACACAAAGTTATTTGATGTTCTGGGCTCCTTTGGCATGTTAGGAAGAAATGCCTCTCCTGCCATTTTCTTCCATGTTGAAGGACCTCAGTTTAACTCCTGACCCTTCCCCACCCTTTTAGTCAGCCCCAGGCAGGTAAAGGGACTTATCTTAATGGTACGTTGGGGAAGAATAAACCAGGCATGCTTGACTTAGCTCCATCTTTCTTCTTTTTGGGAGGTACCTGCCTGCAGGAAGCCTGTTTTCGCCACTGCTTCTCCAAGAGCGGACTCTTCCTCACCATGTAGAGTGGTCTGCCAAGGCCCAATGTCGTCTGTGACCAGGTAGATAAGTCTACCTAATTCTGGGGAATTGGCTAGCATGCCCCTAGGTTCTTGCATTAAGTTCTCTACCTAAGCCTTTATCAGTAATGCAGCCGACAAAATGCCAAACCATCTGCCACTACTTTAGTTTTCTCTCTCCGTTTGTTCCGATCTTGGGTAAGGGAAAAGGAGTGCTACTTAGGAGGCCCTCTTCAGAGACCTCTGTCATTATATAGCCAGGTATTTGCTCCATATTAGAAAAATTCAAACACGAGGAAGAAAACATTATGGCAGCAAGATAAATGTCTGCAGTCAGGCAGACATGGGTTTTGGGTTTTAAATCTTGGTATAATCTCCCTACAAGGCATTTAAACTGAGCTTCAGTTACCTCAATTATAAAACGGAAATAATACCTACTTTTTAGGGCTATGTGAGAGGAGACAAAATGTATTTAAAAGTGCCTGGCAGGCAATCAGTGAATGTTAACTATTACTACCACTATTACTATGATTTCAAGACAGTAGGGAGAATGCTTAAAAATTCAGGAAAATCGACATGCCTTTTGGTACATAACTAGTATCAAAGGGAATGTAATTAATGAATATATATGGCACTGAACTGAGAGGTTGGTAACTGATTAAGGGCACAAAAGTAAGCAATATAGCTAAATATCACTTACTCAAAATAACCATTCATAGCCCTAATTTGATGATCCCCCAAACAATACAGAACCAAAAAGTAACATTACTCTTGAATTAAGTATATATGAGAAAAACAGAAACAGCTTATGGAAACCAAAATCTCCAACATGAGTAATCAGATAATGGCTAGAGTGGAACCCCAAAAAAGGAGGGGAGCTAGGGGATTTTTAAAACTGGTATTTTTAAAATGCCATACAATTTCATATCCTCAAAACTTGAGTCATAGAATAGGAGGCTGGTTCTAAGAAGAAACAGAGTAATGAGAAATTAAGAGGTACAATAAGATAATTTTACCACAAATATGAATACAGGTTTTATATTCTAGATCTAACTCTGGCAAAGAGGTGGACCAAATCTGAGAAGCCAAGAGGCTTGGGAGGTTGGGAGGATTCACTCATCTGCTCATGGTGACCCATTTTTTTAAGCAGCATAATAAACTCATTAATTAAACAAATTTGAAATGTTTTACAGTGCCAATTAAACTGGAGGACATCCTTAAAGCTACCATTACAGCTTCCCATAAAACACCCTTTGGTGCCACACCATGTGGTTAATTGATCTGACCCACTAGAGCACTGTTATTCATCTTCTAGTTGGCACTTGCATAGACTAGCCAGGTAAACTTAATGTACTGCTGACCCTCTAAAACAGATGCCCTGGTCACATAGAGCCTTTTAGTTTTAGTTGGTAACTGTTCTGTGGCCCTAATACTTCTTCCACATCACAGCTGAACATAACAATCAGCTGTAAAGGGAGGGAGAAGGAGAAGGGATTCTGTAAGGCCGAGAGGCCTCGTCTAAGAAACTTCATGAAAACTCTACTGCTAGAAATACAGCCTAATGGAAAAATGATCTGCTCCAAGTAATGACTTCTTAGCAAGTATTTTGAGTCACAAAAGACCTGAATTTAATTCTTAGCTTTGGTATGTCTTAGTTCTATGGCAATTCCCCACCTCCATGGTTTGGTTTGGTTTGATTTGGTTTTTTGAGAGAGCCTGCTAAGCAGGTGGGCGGGGGAGGAGCAGAGGGAGAGAAAGAATCTTCAATCTCATGCCCCTGAGATCATGACTGGGCTGAAATCAAGAGTCAGATGCTTATCTGACTAAGCCACCCAGGCGCCCCTTCCTACCTCCATGTTAAAATAAATAAATAAGTAAATCTGCATTTCACCTTCTTCATCTATAAAATAGGTCCAATACCACTTAGTTTGAAGAGCTGTAAGCCTTAGTGTTAATTTAAGTACCCAGTAGAGTACATTGCATATAGCAAGTACTCAATGAATTTATTGATCATCCCCCAAATTCTTCTGTTCCATATTTCTAAAGCTAATTTCATGGATCTAACATCATAATTCTAAGCAGCAATTATATAGTATCTCATTTTTTCACAGATCCTTTATAATGATTCCAGTTAGCAATGGGCAGAGAAAGCAGCCTTTGTCTTTTCAGAACTTAAAAGTTTAATGGTCTCCATTTATAAAAATAAGAGCATCTTTTGAGAAAAGGTGTACATAAAGCAATTTCTATGTTTCTCCAGAAAGAAAAAAAAGCCTTCCTTTGCATTTGGACCTAGCTTTATACTTGGACAACTGTACTCTTTTAAAAATAAACTATTTTGGCATCTCGGCTCTTTCCATAGTTTGGCTATTGTGGACATTGTTGCTATGAACATTGGGCTGCATGTGGCCCTTCTTTTCACTACATCTGTGTCTTTGGGGTAAATACCCAGTAGTGCAATTGCTGGGTCATAGGGTAGCTCTATTTTTAATTTTTTGAGGAAACTCCACACTGTTTTCCAAAAGTGGCTGTACCAACTTGCATTCCCACCACAGTGTTAAGAGCCGAGATGCCCCTCAACAGACGAATGGATAAAGAAGAAGTGGTCCATATATACAATGGAATATTACTCAGCCATCAGAAAGGATGAATACCCAACTTTTACGTCAACGTGGATAGGACTGGAGGAGATTATGCTAAGTGAAATAAGTCAAGCAGAGAAAGTCAATTATCATACGGTTTCACTTATTTGTAGAACATAAGGAATGGCATGGAAGACATTAGGAGAAGGAAGGGAAAAATGAAGGGGGGGAAATCGGAGAGGGAGACGAACCATGAGAAGACTATGGACTCTGAGAAACAAACTGAGGGTGTTAGAGGGGAGTGGGTGGGGGGATGGGTTAGCCCAGTGATGGGTATTAAAGAGGGCACGTACTGCATGGAGCACTGGGTGTTATACACAAACAATGAATCATGGAACACTACATCAAAAACTAATGATGTAATGTATGGTGACTAACATAATAAAATTAAATTAAAAAAAGAAAAGAAAGATAAACTATTTTGGAAGAAAATAATAGGAATTTTGAAATTAGGCTCACTAGAACACTCACCCGACTTTCTCTTTCTTTTTTAGCCATGAGCTCAAGTTCCTCTTTGGCATTACTCAGTTCCTTTTCCAGCCCTGCAACTGTGTCCAAATCTCCTAAAAATGACCACATAGCACTCGTTTTAATCACTATAACATCATATGACCTCGGCCACTTTGTTTCTGAGGAATTTAGTCTGAATACACAATCTCACAATGACAACAAAAATATATGCACAGATTGTTCTTTGCAGCATTATTTGTAATAGCAAAATACTGCAATCAATCTACATGCCTATAAAAAGAAGAGTGAATAAACTACAGTATATCCATGCAATGAGGTACTATATACAACTCCAAAAAAGAATGAGAAAACTCTTTATGAACTGATACAGAATAATTTCTAAGAAATGTTGTTAAGTAAAACAAGTTGGGTACAAAAGAATAAATCTAGTGGAGTCTGTTTTACATTAGGAAAGGGGGAAATAAGAACACACACATACACATCACATATAGACATAGGATTGCTCTCTTACTTTGCAAAAAGAAACATAGGAAGGATAACCCAGAAATGAAATTGGTTGCCTTCGAGGGAGGGGTGAAAACCAGAGAGAAATGTCAGAGAAGTTGATGGGTCTCCTGAGCATACGTTTTTATATATTTGAGTTTTGAACGTTAATATTTATTTTCAATGTGTAAAGTTAGCTCAATAATAATGGGGAAGGAAAAGCCTAAAACTGAATATTAACATAAATAAATGAGCCTATATAATAAATAGATAATATAAGCACCCAGAAAATTAAAAAATTAATCCAAATAATTTTTTGAACTCACTATTCCAACTGTATACCCTCAGTGGGAAATAGTCTAAGGATTAAAAAAATAAAAGAAATCTTAAATATTATTTAATAGACTTATTGTTGGTAGTGATATTCATGTAGCAATTCTAAACTACTTTAGTGTATTGTGCGAATGGGTAAAACATATTCATGTTAGAGGTAAGCAGGTTTCTCAAGGTCAAAAAAAGGCAGATACAGGGCGCCTGGGTGGCTCAGTTGGTTAAGCGACTGCCTTCGGCTCAGGTCATGATCTTGGAGTCCCGGGATCGAGTCCCACATCGGGCTCCCCGCTCTGCGGGGAGTCTGCTTCTCCCTCTGACCCTCTTCCCTCTCGTGCTCTCTATCTCTCATTCTCTCTCTCTCAAATAAATAAATAAAATCTTAAAAAAAAAAAAGGCAGATACAAATACAAGATAAGGCAAAGAACCTGTGGTGTTAAATTAGAATTAGAGAAATCAGTATCAAATACACACACACACACACACACACACACACCCTTAGCTCTGAGAAATCAGTATCAAATACACACACACACATACACACACACACACACAGCTCTGTTCACCTAAAAGGCCCTAGAAGCAAATGACATACCTGTGACTATGAACCCATCTCATGCCCAGATATGAGTACCTAAGTGCTATTACCCACTTCAAGGAACCAGAGCTCCTTGAAGTAATGGGCAGTTCCAGGGCTGAGGCAGGGAAAGGGAAAGGTGATCACAGAACATCTTATTGCGCAGGAAAGTGTGGAAATGCTGAAAAACTGATGGTGACGTATCAAAAGGACAGAGGAGCAGCTTGAAGGGGCTCCAACTGGCCAAATCAGGGGTAGTCTGGGCATCAAATGGAATAATGACAGAAACAGATAATAAAATTATTATTTTTTTTAAAAAGAATCCATTAGAACACATTGATATAAAAAAAATGGAGTGGGGGAGAATAGGGAAAGGGCAGCTCCTTATGAAAGAACAGGTGCTAATACACAAGGAAGAAATTTTAGAAATAGAAATCACTTTTTTAAACTACCAACGTAATTGCTGCTTCGGGCAAGGCTGAGAGGATGCTAGAAGCCCTGGGTGAGTGGCTGTGGGAAGACGGTCAACCTCTCAGGGTGCTGGGCGGCAGGTCACCAACACAAAGGGAGAAATGCAGAGATCTGGCAGATACAATCTTAACTAAGGAAAAATACAAACTGCTATCATGTGCTCCTGACGTGGTGCACTGAGAAAGACCTCACCCTTGTAGTATTCTTGCCGAAAATGTTTAACTTGAACTGAACCATGAGAAAACAATCAGAGCCAGACTGAAGGCCATTCGCTGGCCCAGAGTTTTCAAAAATGCCAACGTCAAAAAAGACCAAAAAAGTCTAGAAAACTGTTCTAGACTAAAGGAGACTAACGAGACATGACAACTAAATGCATGCATGGTCCCGGAGGGGGAGACCCAACCACCAGGAACGTTCCTGGGACAATGGGAACTCTAGATATGAACTGTACATTAGGTACCAGGACTATACCAAGGTTAAATTTCCTGAATGTGATCATTATACTGTAGTTATGTACAAGAATGCCCTTGCTTTTAGGAAATACAAAATGAAGTATTTAGAAATGAAGTGTCATGATATCTAAGTAATTTTTAAAAGGCTTAGAAAAAACATTCCATCCGTGTGTGTGCACGTGAAGAAATAGTGCAAATGTGGCAATATGTTAATAGGTGGTGAATCTTAATAAAAGTTTGTATGTGTATTCACTGTAGGATTTTTGCCACTTTTCTAGAAGTTTGAAATTTGCAAAATAAAAAATTGGAGGTACTTTTTGAAAAAAGGTAGATAGGGAGTAAATTAAACAAATCAAGCATTCTTTACTCTTTGACTGACAAAGTTTTCCTGCAAAAAAATAGCTACTTGCATGACTTACCTATGGAATTCCATTAATACCTTACACTATAACACAGACACAAACTTTCTACATTCTTCTCCTTTCTTTTTTTTAAAAGTAGCTCCATGCCCAGGCCAGCATGGAGCCCAACATGGGGCTTGAACTCACGACTCTGAGATCAAGACCTGAGCTGAGATGAAGAGTTGGATGCTTATCTGACTGAGCCACCCAGGCGCCCCCTTACATTCTTTAATATCATTAAAAAAATCATGAGTTAATTCTCCAAGTCCACAACCTTTCTTATAGCATTACAATTACCACTATTTCTACAACTCACTGGGTAAATCTCTTCCTTGAAGCTACCCTAGATCCCAACCTTTTGCTCTGTGAAAGTCAGAGACTCTAATCCCCAGCACTCATTTAAGTTTTTCTCCTACTCTTCAATGAATTCATTTGTTTTTAGGGAGTTCAAGGCCTACAATCATCTCTTAGATGGCTGTGATCTTGGCAAATAACTTAATGTATACTGCCTCCCCCTCCCAACACTGTAATTCAGGTTATGTCAAGTTACTGTGAGTAGCCTCAGCCTGCTTGTAACATACCCAGGAGAAGGTGTCAGCCCCATTGTCCTGTTGTGTAGGTTGGGAAACACACCTCCTCCATTTCTGAACCCATGAAAAGCTATCTGGAAAGAATGATCAGGAGGCAGTTTCCCTGAGCCAAACTGTACCCAGAACCATAGTCTCAATTCAACACAATAAGGATAGTTCTTTCTAGAAAAGACAGGTCTTCAGCCTTTCAGGGGCAATCTAATTTTTTCCCCCTTATTTTTTTCCATTAAGGTAGGAAAAGAGAGTCTTGGCCAAACCTATTAACAGAGTTACAGAAAGAAAAGACAGAAGATTCCTTAGTGAAATTAAATTTGATACTTACCTAATGAGGACCTGGGTATACTGGTATCCCCTTTGGCAGTCAACGAAATGCTATCATCTTTGGAGGGTATATGCACTGAACCCTAAAAATTGGAAGAGTCAGGGGATTTAGAAAGGTTACAGGAACCATGATCATAATGACAAGGACTTCACACAATTTGGTATTAAAATGATCACTCATGCCTCAGACACAAAAAGAAAAGGCAGTTGCCATGAACATCTATACAAGCATGTAATTCTTACTTGGTCAGTCTGCTCTCTAAGATGGGGGCTGCTGGAGGTAACTTCAGTGAGTTGGTTAGAGATGAGTGCTTGGGACATGAAGTCTTTCCCTCCTAAATACTGGCGCAGGGCCTGTAATTCTGAATTTCTTTCCATCAGGGCTTGTACCATCTTCTCTGCAGTGGCCTAGTAAGGAAATCACACATACCATTAGAAAGATACTCTAGAAAACAAAATTTGTGTTCTGAAGTTATTCGTTAAAAGTCAACTGTTTATGAAAAGCCAGTGGGGCCCCCCAAAATAGTTTCCTTGCTTTCAGTTTACAGGGAAAAACAGCTGATGAGTGGAAAGAAAGTCTCTCAGAGAAAGAACACTGGAAAAACTGAATATAACACATCTGTTACAGATCAAACAACCTGAAACTGGCTCTGCCAGAACTTGATCAGGCAGAGGTATTAAGATTCTGGTTTGAAGTGGGATAGCAGATGTCCTTTACCCTGGGATACATGTGCCTTTGGGCTGGATGTTCTTTACCCAAACATTTGTTTGGTTTGCGCCCTTTACATCTTTGCCTGCTGATACCTTATCGGATTGGCCTCCTCTGTATATCCTATCTAAAACAGCCATCTTTTCTCTACTCCCAGTTCTCTTTGTCCTGCTAAGTGTTTACAATGCACTTACCATTATCTGATATATGTGCATTGTCTATCAACTGGATGTAAGTTTCCTAAGGGCAGGTTCTATGATGTTTTCTTCAGCGCTGAATCACAAGCACCCAGAACAGTGTCTGGCACATAGTAGGCACTCAATGCATATTTATTGAATGAATCAATTACACGGAAATTTTTATCAGACCATACAATCATGAGAATCTGAACCTCAAAACCACCAAACCCAGTTTATTTAATTTCAAATCCCAGTTTTCTAAGACAGATGATGGCACAATTAAGAAAAGATCTAGAACATTGTTTGTAACCATTACCACATAGGAAGTCTGCATTTAATCAGAAAATGTGGAAACAATAAACTCAGACTAAAATTACTGGGGATAAAAGATGATGAATCTGTACTGTATTAGCTGTATCAGCATCAACTGGGGACAATTACTACTGTTTTAATGAGAAACTGAGCTCTTGTCATAATTTCTAAGGTAAATAAAAGAATAACCTTACATTTTTAGTAAGTAAATTTTGGGATCTTCAAGGATTTGGACATAACCATCTTAGAGGTTAACACTACATTATTAGTTTGCCTGAATAAAAATCTGCAGAAGTTACTATGGGAAAAAACATAATAAATAACATACAAGATCTCTTCTGTATATGTATATATGATCTATCTGGCTTGGTATTCTTTTTCTAGCAGTGTTGTTTTTAGCAATGGTTCTCCAACGTGGCTTGTGGACCGGCAGCATCACCATCACCTGAAAGCTTGTAAGAAATGCAAATTCTCGACTCCTATCTATACCTCCTAATTTCTGTCCCCAGGAGGAAGCCTGGGAATCTGTGTTTCTAAAGAGCAATCCAGGGGGAATTTCTCCTGCATATAAAATTTAAAAAGCAGATCTAGAATACAACCACTACTCTTTTTCTTGAGTTAAATCAATTTTTTGTAGTTTAGTCATCTGCTAGCTTCTACTTCTTTACTATCAGGAGTGTATAATATTTCTTTCTGAGGTGAAATAAACTAATTCAAGTTACAAAGGGGTTAAAAAGAACACTCATATAAAGACTTCTTTTAGCCTCCTGCCAAAGACTTAAATAATTCAGTGATTTTGTTAGGTCTTCTCTAGAAGCAATTTCTGCAGCTCATGGCAGAATGTTTCTAAGGAAATGTATATTCACTTCAGTGGGCCTAAGGATTAGAAAAGAGGATTATAACCATCCCATGATATAAGGAAGCATTAGAGAATATTATGGTCAAATAACAAAGGCAAATGAAAAGAATCTAGTCTACCCTGAAACTGGCTGGGGGGGGGGGATTGTGGGTGACTGGTCCCTGAAATGCAGCACACATCTCTAGGCTTGAAGAGAAAGATACCTGGGAATGAGCATAAATTAAAAATTGACTTTTGAGGGGCACCTGAGTGGCTCAGTCAGTTAAGTGTCTGTCTTTGGCTCAGGTCATGATCCTGGGGTAGTAGGATAGAGCTCCCAGCTCAGCAGGAAGTCTGCTTCTCCCTTTCCCTTTGCCCCTCCCCCAGCTCCTGCTCTCTCTCTAATAGATAAAATCTTAAAAAAAAGTAAAATCTCTTAAAAAAAATTGACTTTTGAAATACCTGTGTACCAGTATTGTAAGATTAATATATCCCATGTTACTATAAATTATTTATTCTCATCATGGCCTTTGAAAAAAACACAATCTTTTTCCCCTTAAGATAATTCAGATTTTAGGGGCGCCTGGGTGGCTCAGTTGGTTAAGCGACTGCCTTCAGCTCAGGTCATGATCCTAGAGTCCCGGGATCGAGTCCCACATCGGGCTCTCTGTTCAGCAGGGAGTCTGCTTCTCCCTCTGACCCCTCCCCCTCTCATGCTTGCTTGCTCTCTCTCATTCTCTCTCTCAAATAAATAAAATCTTAAAAAAACAAGATAATTCAGATTTTATAAGAATTAAGAAAAAATATGTCAAGTGTAAGTTTTCCCATAACTTGGCTAAAAATAGAAAATATCACGAGTCTTAAGAATTTAGAATCAAAATCAAAACACTCCAGAACCCTGTATTCCCTTCTGTCAAAATTATCAGAATATTAAAGAAAGAAAATGTACAGAATGAAGTTAATGGGTACGTGTGTTGTCTGGGCACCCTTCTCAATGCAAAGTGCCTAAAAATCTTGCATGCTCTGATGACAGATGTAAAACCGTAGTCTAGGTAACAGACTAAAGAACCCCTAACAGAATGGACTGCAAAATGACACACACATACACACTACAATGTTCAAACGCTCCCTATTCCCAGACTATAAATGCACTACACTCTTCTGGTCTCTGCATTAGTCCTTACTTGGCTCTCCTGCTCCCTGGTGCTCAGAGACTGAAGCAGGCCTTGAATCTCGATTTCATGTTCCACTGCTTGCTTGTTTCGATCGCTCAGCAGTTCCTGCAGCATCCTTTCCTTTCGCTGTAGGCGCCGGCACAGGTCCTCTGCTATCTCACTCTGTCCCGGTCCGAGCTTACAGAGCAACGTGGCACTAAGATCCTAACACAGAAGGGACACTGTAAGTTCTGGGGGTAAAGAATTCCCTCTACTACGTATCAAGGGGTTTATAAGAATCTGGGTTTTTTTCTTTAAATTTTTTTATTGTTATGTTAATCACTATACATTACATCATTAGTTTGTGATGTAGTGTTCCATGATTCATTGTTTGTGCATAACACCCAGTGCTCCACACAGAACGTGCCCTCTTTAAGAATCTGTTATAGAGGGGCGCCTGGGTGGCTCAGTCATTAAGTATCTGCCTTTGGCTCAGGTCATGGTCCCAGGGTCCTGGGATTGAGCCCTGCCCGCATCGGGCTCCCTGCTCCACGGGAAGCCTGTTTCTCCCTTGCCGCACTCCCCCTTGTTTGTTTCCCTCTCTGGTTGTGGCTCTGTCAAATAAATAAATAAAATCTTAAAAAAAAAAAAAGAATCTGTTATAGAAGAAAGAGCTATGAGATTCTGGAGAACAAGTATCATGTTTTATTCACTTTTGTTTCCCCAGATCTCGCACAGGCCGGGTACACAGAAGGCTGTAAGTACATGCTCAACGAATGAGCACTTAACAATACAGAAAAATACTTATAATGGCAACTTACATATTGTTTTCTGAAGTAGGCCCTTTCCTTATTTGCTCAGGGTACATAATAATCAATATTAGATGAGATGAATGGACATGCAGTCCATGTATTTATTTTCTCCCCAGTATAACTTTTGTAGGGGAAACACAAAATAATAAGCTCTAAAAGAATAATGAGCACTATATTTCTCAGCATGGTGATGAAGTTCCTACTTCTATACTGAGAGGTTGTAGATGGTGGTTAAAACTGTGGAACCACACTGCCTGGGCGGCTTACTGACTCTGTCACTTATTAACTATGTTACTTTGGACAAGTTATTTCATTTCAGAAGTCTGTTCCCTTGTCTGTAAATGAAGGATAATAATATATACCTCATAGACTTGTCAGGATTCAGTGAGTTAACATTCATCAAGCAATTATAACAGTGCCTAACAAGCATAAGCACCATCACTAAATAAAGGTTAGCTATCACATTATAGGTGGATGTTTTAGTTCTCATTAATTCTCACATGATTTAATTGAGAAAGATAATTGTCACCTTGAGTTTAGAGGTAGAGGAAAAAAAGTCCCAGTGAAAGCCAATGACTCACCCAGGCACAGGATGGAATTTAAGACTTGGGTCACTGGCCCCCCAGACCTAAAGAGTCCCAATCCAAGACTGAGATTATATAATCACTAAACCAACTGCCACTAAACCAATTAGCTAAAGTCTTGCCTCCACTTCTTTGTTCCTGTCATGCAGAGATGTCTGTAACTGCTGAATGATACTTTCTTGTTCCTTCTGCCAATGGCTAAATTTGGTTTCCCTTTCTTCTTTCAGCCATTGGAGGTTTTGACAGGTGGCAGATAACTGCTCTACTTCCAGGCCTTTGGCCCTCAGGAGACTCTCCATACTCTACAGTAACAGAGAAAGCAATGCAAGTCAAAGGACCACCCCACACTCCCCAGGATAAATAAGAAACTTGATCCACCTTCAAATTATCTCCTAAAGTATCAATTTTTTGCAAAAGGAGAAAACTTAGTAACTAATCTAACAATGCCATACTAATCTTTTCTTTGGTTTTAGAAACTCTCATCTAATTTGTTTAGAGAAATAAAAATGAAGCATTTTTGAGGAGGCAGGCTGTACTACACAGGAAGTGAAGGACTTCTTTAAGAAGTGGAAGATGCCTAAATATATATAAGCTCTAAAATACATATCCAAAAACAGCCCACAGTAAATATTAATAATCAAGTGTTCTGTGGCTATACAAGGATATGCATGTAATATTAATGAGAAAACAACAGTATAACAGTCGTATCCTGGCAATGCTTATGTAAAAGTATACAGATATTGACAAGGATTAGAAACAAATCAGGTGCGCCTGGGTGGCTCAGTCATTAAGCGTCTGCCTTCAGCTCAGGTCATGATCCCAGGGTCCCGGGATCGAGCCCCACATCGGACTCCCTGCTCAGCGGGAAGCCTGCTTCTCCCTCTCCCTCTGCTTGCTGCTCCCCCTACTTGTGCTCTCTCTCTGTGAAATAAATAAAGAAAATCTTTAAAAAAAAATCAGAAAGGATAGCTAGAAATCCATATTCACTACTTCCCCCTACAAAGTCCACAGCAGAAGTACTAACATTTCTCACTTCCTAATCTACAATGATGATAACTATTTTTGTTATTTTCATATTTCTTTTTCTTATAAAGCAAATACCTTGGTTTTCAGAAAATGAAAGAAAGGGTTGATGCTTCAGGCTTAGCATCCAAGTGGGAGAGAGCTATCAACCATGGCAGACTGTGCTCTTACCTGCATGGTAGCTTCATTAGAGGAGAGAATACCACGCAATCTCTCTAAGTCATGATCTCGTTCTCGCACGGCGAGATGAAGTTGACGCAGTTCTTTTTCCTTCTCTTCCAGAGTGGAGAACTTTTCATCTATAGCCCGCTGCAAGGAAAGTAAGGATCCTAAAGCTCCTTAGGATTCACTATTGTGATCACACTTATTCAATAAAAATATAAAGGAAGGGAAGACCAACTCCAAAAGGTAGCATATTAAGTAGACACATATTTCCAAGTACCTATGTGAACAGAACAATCCATAGTGCTGTAAACAAAACTAAGTTGCGTACCTCTAGAGCAACATCTCGATCTTGTATTCTCTGCCGAAGTTTCTCAAGCAACATTTCATCTGCTTCAAGGGTTTTGTCTGACTTATCTCGATATTGCAGGAGCTCCCGAAATTCCTAATGAGACCAAAAGATATTTCCCTTTATTTGTTTATCCAATATGCATCGAATTCCTACACTTTGCTAAACAATTTGTTATTCATGATAAAAAAACAAAATGTTATCACTCTCAAGGAAAACACAGGTTAACAGAGATAACAGAAGACATACAAATTGTTATTGTACACATGTGTATACGTGTGTGTGTGTGTGTACACATTATATATACATGGGTGTGTATGTCTGCATAGCTAGCTAGCTACTAGTGGAATACAGGATGCACTGTCTAAATCTCCCTGAAGGTGTCACTAAAGATCTCACAAAAGAGGTTACATTTGCTCTGAGTCTTACAGTACTGGGAGTTTCCCAAGTGAAGAGCACGTGGGGGTATTTCTATCAGAGAGAAAATGTATGCACAATACATGCACACTATGAAAAAACTATGCTCATCAGAATGTAAGAGATTCAATAGGACTGAAACTTAGAGCAGGAGACTGATCACAGTCTTCTTCAGTGTTCCAAATTCTCCCTCCGACGTTCATTTTATCATGTAAGTAACTGGAAATTTCTATACAGATGTCTTCACCTACTAGACTGAGAACAGTGGTCATATCTTCTGTCTTCCCAGCACTAGCATAGTATCTGGTTCACAGAGGTGTTTAATAACTACTTGCTAAATATTTATTGCTTAAGTCTTTCAGGTCTGTATTTATTATTTCCTACACTTGCTGGTTAGCATTGTGGTTCATGAATTGTACTTTCTACTTATTTTGAATCCTCCTGGTTCCCACCTCTCAATGTTCTACATGTAACGGGTACTCAACACAGGTGGACTAATCTGAGATTACATGAACAGAACTTTCAGAGCTCTGTGAGCCCAGTTTCAGTTAAAATCATTATGTAGACTCACCTGAAGCAGCTGCTCTTTGTGACTCAGACTGTGGTTTAGGTGCTGAATGTGTTGATCATGGGTTCTAATCTCGTTGTGTCTTTCAGTCTCCAGGGTACGAAGCTGTTGGCTTTTACTCTGCAATTCTCCTTGGAGCTGCTGCAAGGCTTTTCGTAATTCCTGAATTAAACAGATTCCCTTTTTCAAACAATCTAAAATTTTCACCTGGTTAGTAGTGAGGCCTTAAAACTTTCAAGGCATACAGAATAAAATATAAAGTAGCAGGAAAGTGCCATTCTTACAATTCCTTTGGAAATATTATACATGAACCAAACAGGATATGGGAAATTGTGGGAACTGTGAATGGCAGTAAGATGTAAATTTCATATTATATAGTTCAATACTTACTCTCTAGTTTAAAAATGATAGCTCTATATAACTACTAAGAACTCTGTCCCACTGTAACCCTGGATAAGCTCAAGGACAGAATATGTCTATCATCCTTTCACATCTTAAAAAAAAAAAATGACAGCATATGCTCTAATGTAACAAGATAAAGGAACCACCTAAGAATTTTTTTTTAAAGATGTGGCTAATTGTGCATGCCATTCCTTTGAGTTGGGTTATTGGTTCCCACTATTCTGTCTTGCTAATCTTTACCCACCCTTCAAGAAGAACCCCAGATAGCTCCTCCTCCATGAAGCTTTCCCTGCCTCCCTTCCTCAACCCCTCCTATATATTCCAATAGGACCCAAACATACTTCCTTTACCTCATTTCAGTATTTACACTAAAATTCTGTTTATGTGACTGTCTCATACTAAACTACAAGTAACTTAAGAGAAGAGAGCCTGTGAGACTGACTCCTGTATTTCCAGAACACAGCCCAGTCTCTGGCACATGATATGAGGGCAATAAATGTCAAACTGAATTACTCTGATTAAGCAAGTGACTCAAGGATTCAACACAAACTGTCCTGATAAAAAGTTATTATCAGGGCAAAGTCAGCATCTCTGGCCACAGAACAACTGCCAATTTACCTGGTTATGTTTCCAAGATGCCTCTTTCTGCTGTTCTCTTTCTTGGGCAGCAGCCTCTACAAATTGCACACATCGTTTGGCATCAGCCAGTTGGCGTTCTTTTTGACGTACTACCCTCTGGAGTTTCTGTATTTCAAGCTGGCTGTAGAACAAAGCACTCTGAAGATCAAGCAGAGCCACCTGCTGCTGAGCTGGGGACGTACCCTCTGAGTTCTGAAAAAAGAGGAAAAACCACAATCACAAGGTGGGCAAGCACCAAGCAGCTGAGAAGACCAACAAAAGCAAAACTGTGACTGAACGTGGCACTTCCTCAACTGGAGTCTCGCCTCCTGTCCTATGCGACCCTCACATACATGAAGTTGTCCAAGCTGGCTTTGGTGCAGCATTTCTCGAAGCTTTGCCATTGTGTCATTTTGACCTTCAATCACCTGGTACAACTCCTCGGTCTGAAAATGAGACGGGGAGTACCGAACATATTAGTAAACTAAAAATAAATTCCGTTCTCACCTGTACAGATTTTAGAAATACCAATTTAAAGATTTTTTATTTATTTGACAGAGAGAGACACAGCAAGAGAGGGAACACAAGCAGGGGGAGTGGGAGAGGGAGAAGCAGACTTCCCGCAGAGCAGGGACCCCGATGCGGGGCTCGATCCCAGGACTCTGGGATCATGACCTGAGCCGAAGGCAGACGCTTAACTGACTGAGCCACCCAGGCGCCCCTAGAAATACCAATTTAGATTACACTACGATTTCTCTAGGCTAACATCTGTTAGTCTGACGATCTGTTTCTACAAAATATAGAATACGTGTCTAAAACAAATCATTTCCTCACAGGTCCCTGACTACCAAATATTTACCTCATTTTCCCTGCTCTTCAGAGTTTCCTTGAGGCTTTGAATTGTACCGTCTTGCTTTTGAGATGACTCCTGAGCAGACTTGAGTTCACAGCTCATTTCATTCAGTTTCTCTTGAAGAATCTGAATTCGGCAAAGAAAAACAGGTCAATTTCTTTTAACCTCTAAATCAACTAGAAAGTCCTTCCTCAAATCTAGGTTTAAAGGATTTCCTAGAGAATATTACCGTGTTAATTTTTCCCCACATGTAGTAACCATTAAAGCCCTAAATCACTCATTAAGACAAAGTAGCAGGAAATATGAAATACTTCATTCAATATTCAACTGCTTCAATTCTCATGTACTGTGCTTTCTCTGTAATGGGCAGCTGTACTGGGCACTTGTCCACATGAATCACTGTGGATTCTATTTTTTTTTTTTTGAGAAAGAGAGAGTGCATGCGCACGTGCACACTTGCAGACTTGGGGTGGGAGTAGGGGCAGGGAGAGAATCTTAAGCAGGCTACTGCCCTGCACAGAGCCAATTGCGGGCCTCGATCTCACCACTCTGAGATCATGACCTGAGCTGAAATCAAGAGCCAGACGCTTAACTTACTGAGCCACCCAGGTGCCCCTCACTGTGGATCCTTTATACAAAGACCAAGGAGTTCTGTTATCTCGGACAGGACGGAACACTACAAGAGTACATCAGGCCAGAAGCTCAACATTCAAATTGTGGGCACTGATAAAATTTTCTTCTAAGCAAATGTTAGACACCTTGGGCTCTAAAGGGGTAAGAAGTTAAGCTAAAATCAAAAGCATAAACCTCCTATCTTGGTGCCTTATAGAGTTAAAGACTACATTCAAGTTTTAATTACAGATCTAAAAGGCACCAGAAATTCTGATCTGTGCACAGCAGGCTAAAATCTTGATGAGAGATAAAGAAAGGAAAGAACTACATTTTTAATCAAAAATATTCCTTAGAGCAACAGGAATACACAGTATCCATCTCCCAAGTCCTACGCAGAGAGGTTAAGAGCCTCAGCTAGAGCCAGTCACAACCTCAGGAAGCCCTGTGATCTCCAAGGGCCTGGACTGATCATACCTTGTTGGTGGCCTCCATTTGCTGGATTTTTTCCTGGAGTTCTGCCAAGTGGGAATCAGATACAGACTGCTGA
Organism: Eumetopias jubatus; assembly: GCF_037043125.1. Classification (NCBI taxonomy): domain Eukaryota; kingdom Metazoa; phylum Chordata; class Mammalia; order Carnivora; family Otariidae; genus Eumetopias; species Eumetopias jubatus. The sequence continues at coordinate 5,726,081 of NW_028274810.1, forward strand.
GTTATAATGGTCTCATCTGAATTCAGCTTTTGTTGTTTGAGTAACTCTTCAGTCACAGGCTTGGAAGAAGCAGCAAGAGAAGTAAGTTGAGTTAAATGTAGCCAACAATAAATTTTATCTTCAAATGTCTCTGGCATCTTTTGGCAGAGACTTAGAAAACCAAAATTGTTACACCGATTATCAGTACAAATTCCTGAAGACAGTTCTGTTCCTTATTGAGTACTGATTTACTTCCCCCCTTATGATACCCCCCTGCTCCCCTTCCTATCTTTCCCTGTGAACTCACACAAACACTATATATTCAGTTAAAGCAAATAATTCATAGTTTAAACAGAATTGAAGATTGAAAAAAGGAAATGCTTAAGATGACCAAATATGCATTTTATCCTATTTCTAATCAGGGAATTCAATCATCAAACCTCTACCAGCCCTTAGAGCTAGAAAAGGTACATTTCGACTATGCCCGTTCACATAACTGGAAAAATGGGCAGATTTTGAATATGGACTATACAGTATATTTTATCAATACCGTACTTCCTCAATTTGGTAATTATACTGTAGTTATGTAAGAGATGTTCTTGTCTTTAGGAAACATATGCTTATTTAGTATATAGACTCATAATATCTGCAACTAATTCTTAGATGGTTCAGGAATAAAGAAAATAATGTGTCTATACAGACAGTGGGAGTGAAACAGCAAATGTAACAAAATATCAGTAATTGGTGAATCTGGATAAATGCTAGCAATCTGTGAATCTGGGAGTTCCTTGTATTTGTCTCATGACTTTTCTATAGATTAAAAATGATTTTGAAATAAAAAGTAAAAAAAATTAAAAATAAATTTCAAAATCCATAATGGTCTGGGAAGGAGGTATGTTTATAGGAATATCAAGTCACCAAAAAGATTCAGGAGGAAAAAAAACACATATTGTTTATATAATGTAACAATAAATCAGGCTAAGATAAACCTACCGAACTGGACCTAACATTCATTATGAGCTAAGGGTACTAAAATAAAACTGTAGGAATTCACTGTGGCATTAAAATCCATCTCCTTTCTCCCTGACCCTTCCTACTCACCCCCCACACCCATTCCAATTAGGAAAAATATAAATCCATTAGGAAGGGAAAAAGGCAACTGCTGTTCATTTTCCCTTTCCCTCACACTTTCAAACTCTGACTACCACCTTCTAGGCAGTGGGATTAGAGCTTCCCTTAATGCCTTCCTGCCAACAACTGACTGAAAGTATAAAGCTTTCAGAAAAAAAAGTTTTTTATTCTTCCAATGCTATTTATCAATTTTTTAAAACATCTGTTAAGTATCATAATATGCAAAGCACTGTGGGAGTTGGGAGTGAGGAGCCATATAATAAAGGAATAAGGAAATACACAAAATACCAGATAGTGACACACCCTATGTTGTAAAACAGAAAAGCATTATAGAGTGGCAAAGTTACTGTAAGTTGGTTGACCAGTTACTTTGAACTGGTTAAATGGAGACCTGCAGGACAGAAAGCCAATCCTGTAGAACAATCTAGGCAGAAGGAACAGCTAATGAAAAAGGCTTACAGTGGCTATGAGCCCAGGACAGAAAGGTCTATGTGGTTAGAGTAGCACTTTCCAACAGAAATATAATGTGAGCCATGTATGCAAATTTAAAATTTTGTAGTACCTTCACTGACTAAAGTAAAAAACAGATGAACTCAATTTCAATAAAATACTGTATCTGAGCCAATATATTATATCCAAAGAATTATCATAGATAAAAATTATCAACCAAGTATTTTACTTTCCTTCATACTCAGTCTCTGAAATTCGGGGTGTACTTTATACACACAGCATATCTCAATTCAGGCCAGCCGCATTTCAAGTGTTCAACAGCCACATAAGCCTGGGGGCTACCTTGCTGTCTAGCACAGGGCTAAGGCCTACTGAGCACCGACAAGAGGAAGCCAGGGGCCAGGTCATTCAGAGCTTCTACAGCAGGGTTAAAGAAGCTGGAGTGCATTCTCATTGAAATGAGAATGGACTGCAGTGTTTTTAAAAAAGAAAAGTAATGCAATTGTATTTATATTTTTAAAAGATCACTATAGCTGTGGTGATTGGACTGGGGAGGCCAGTAGGAGCAGGGAGACCACACAGGAGACTGCTTCAGTACTGTAGGTGAAAGAGAACAGTGGCTGGGATGATAGTGGTAGGAATGGAGGGGGAGAGAAATAGATCTATTTGGACATGTTCTGAAAGGGGAGTCAACAGGGCTGGAGAGGGAGAAAGAGAAAAGAAGCAAAGATGACTCCTAGAAAAACTGAGATATTTGTTGCTGTGGGTATAACAGGCAGCCTTGCCCTGAAGCACTGTGAATTATGTCACGCCATGGGAGAAGTAACTGTATGAACAGATATTCACAACAATTCTAACTGATAAAGAAATAATTTTATCATTTATTTAATGATAAAACATTCTCTACAAAACTCGGCTTCTCAGTTCCTCACTGTAAAACACCTTTCCAGTGAAATCTATTATAAATATGTTTCAAATTTAAACCATAACAAGCAGAATTCAAGAAAATAGCTTCAAGTTTAAAATGGCAGGGAAGGTGGTCCTATTTATTCACTTTATTTAAAAGACTTTATTTGAGAGAGAGAGAGAGGGAGAGAGAGCGGGAGCACAGAGGTAGGGTGGGAAGGAGAAGCAGACTCCCCACTGGCAGAGAGCCTGATTGTGGGGCTTGATCCCAGGACCCTGAGATCATGACCTGAGCCAAAGGCAGACACCCAATGGACTGAGCCACCCAGATGCCCCTATTCGCTTTATTTTTTTTTTTAAGATTTTATTTATTTAATTGACAGAGAGAGAGAGACAGCGAGAGAGGGAACACAAGCAGGGGGGGTGGGAGAGGGAGAAGCAGGCTTCCCACAGAGCAGGGAGCCCGATGCGGGGCTCGATCCCAGGACCCCGGGATCATGACCTGAGCCGAAGGCAGTCGCTTAACCAACTGAGCCACCCAGGCGCCCCAACCCCTATTCACTTTAAACCAAAGAATCTCAGAACTGTGAAGGAAACTTTATAAACTATCTGGTCTAATCCCATCGTACATTGGAAGAAACGGAGACTTAGAGAAGATAAGCAATGTCTGAAGCTACACAGGAAATCAGGAAAAGGGTCCAGTTAAACCAGATGCACTGAAGCTGCGAATTTATCTTTCAATCTCTATAAACCCACTGGCTACCATATTGCCTGGAATGTTGTAGGGACTAAAAGTTTCTGTTTAATAAGAGAAGAACAAAAAAAAACACAAATAAAAACAGGCCTGTCTCCTAATGCCCAGTCCAATGCTCTAATCCTTCGGTGGCTCTTTAGAAATAAGACCAGATCGATAGATATTTAACAAAGACATTTCAACAGCAACTTTAAACCCAAAGAATGCCACAGAACAGTACATGACGAATGTGATTTAATCTGAACCCATCTTGGCATTAATAATCGCAGGAAATCTCTAAATCTGTAAATGTAATGTACTGACCTAAAGGCTGGAAGATGTCTGTTTCGTTTTTATTTATAACACTTTATTATTGAACATCTCAGAAAAATGTCCTTTCAGACAGCGGTGTGTCTGCCAAAAGACCACTTAGCAAAGTCCCCTGAGTTAATGGCTCAGAATGAATTCTTGAGAAATATCAAGTACATAAACCAATATCTCCTAAGACAATTTTATAAAACCTGAAATCAGTAATACTCAATTTGGCTGAATCAGTGTTAATTGCCAGACTACAGGTTACTAAAATCATGTTAACCATACTAATGTAATTTTAAATTAAACTGTCTTTGACTCATTTAGGACAAAAGCTTCCCAGCATCAGAAAAGAGAATTGCTTCCAGGCCTGATGTTGCATAAAATAAGACCTTTAGCCTAAAAAGGCAGTTATTTAGATCTGTGTTAACAGCATTTTTCTTGGCACCTCCTAGTCCTCACAATAGCCAAGTCTTAGATCTGGAACTGCTGTGGTTTTCTATCCTATTGTTAATAATGGGAGATACAAAAGGGCTATCAACTAGCATAAAATTAAAGGCCTAATCTTTGAGCAGCATCTAATGCCTACACCTTCCAAAGGGCCTGATCTAGGTTATGTAGCTAAACTGTGAGAGGGATAAATACTCCATAGCCACACAGGGGCAGACCCTGGTGTTGCAAGGTTTAGAGCAAAGATCTCTTGCTCTGTGAATTTAGATAGAAAAGGAAATTGCACATGAGCCAGAGCTGAATTGATGTTTACTAAGTGACCACACCCCTCCTATCATCTCTTCTAGTTCAGGGCCACACAATAAAGGAAATTACCAACTAGCATAAGGCTTCAATCTCTTTCTGTAGATATTTAAACTACCTTGGGTTTTCAAGCGTAAATTCTGTGGAAAGCAAATAAGTCAATTTGCATAATGCCAGAAAATTAGTAAGCAGGAGTACTGCACTGTTGCTATTTTTCTTTAATATAGAAGGAGCGCCTGGGTGGCTCAGTCGTTAAGCATCTGCCTTCGGCTCAGGTCATGATCCCAGGGTCCTGGGATGGAGCCCCGAATCAAGCACCGCATCGGGCTCCCTGCTCAGCTGGGAGCCTGCTTCTCGCTCTCCCTCTGCTGCTCCCCCTGCTTGTGCTCTCTCTCTGTGAAATAAATAAAATTTTAAAAAAAGAAAGAAGAGAAAGAAAAAAGCAATCAGAAGGAACTCTGATGATGACATTTAATAGTGTATAGAATAGGTACGTGGAGGATTAAACAAAGGAATCAAAATGACCTTACAGAACAATCTTGCTCTTTAGGATGGGAGCTGTTCTTTGTATTTGTAGTAGAATTTAACTAAAGAAAAAATTTTTTCTTTCATGGTTTTTTCTTTCTACAACCTAAAAACATAAGTACCAAACTAATTTACATTGATTTCTACTCTTTCCACATTTATTCAGAGAAACAGACAAAAACCAGTCTGCCTTTGTCCCAGTTAGCTCTGTTCGGACATAAACCACAACAGGCCCTAAGGAGCTTAAAAGTCAACCAGATTTTAACAACAGATCAGAGACCCCTAATACAGATTTTATTTACAAACACCCTGAGCCCAATTTAATCTATATCCCCCCACATCCTTAATTACTGGAGAAAGTGGCACAGCAATTAAATGCCATTATTCTTTAAGCTGAATGTTTTCTCCCTCCTCTCAATGTTTTATTACTCTACAAACAGTAAAAAGAATGTAAGCCAAGTGACAGCAGAAAGATTACACACTACAATTTAAAGGTCTATTTTTTCCAGTGTCCAAATGTAATGAAGCAAAGGAACCTGATCTAAAGGTACAGTTACTATAGTTTAAATGTGCTCATTAGGATGACAATTTTCTTCACTGACTCCCTAAAGAATCTCCTTGAAATCTTTAGGTTACAGAAAGAAGATTCTTTATTTAAAATATTATTTAATTCAATGTACATCAGGAAATGTGATTTCATATACAGAATAATAAAAAGGTTCTGGCTGAGAATGGTTAAGAATCTTTGACTCGCCTAAGTTATTTAAACCATGAGCTTTCCTCTAAACGGAAAGGCTGCATGAGACAGTCTTTAAAATCCTTCCCAATCATAAAATTTGTTGAGTCCAAGCACCAAATGATAGTATTTTTAATTAAGTGTGGAGAAACAAACTCTTGTTTTGCCTGTAATTTCCTAATTTTCCTTACCTTTCTACAATATTGGCCATATTTGAGGGGGAAAGGGGTTTATCTGCCATCTACCCTGTCCAGATTATCTGTAGATCCTAATATGAAAACACCATGTTTAATTTGTGACATCTATGTCTGGTTGCAGAAATACTGTTAAAACCCAAATTCAACTGTGAAGTTCCACTGAAAGAAAAGGAAGCAAAAGAAAAGAAGTATGGAGAATTAGGCATTCTAAACATTTTATACAAATGAAAACACAATTTAAAACTTTTTGTTATTTATCCTTTTTCATAATACCTCATATATGTTTCTGACAGTTTTATGTAAATTTAAAAATATTTCTCCCATTTTTCTGCTAAGTTCTAATAATCTGTATCAAGTAGAATATGCCAGATGTTTCACAAAGTTAAGTGAACTTAGCATTCACTGTTGCTGCAGAAACAAAATAGCACCTGTCAGGTCCCCATATATAGCTGAATTTAAAAGGTTGGTATGAAATCAACTGGGCAGAAATGAATAGCTCAAATTAAGATCAAGTGCCATCTTCTAGTCACTAAGAAATTCAAGAGTATAATGGAGGAAACCTTTCAAGAGGATGTCAAACATCCTCTTAACAGAGCTCTGTAGGCAAACTGGCTGTGAACAGTTTTTGCCTTAGTGTTTTAAATGACACTTGAATTCCCAGTTTCTTTTATGAGCAAGTCATTAGTCCTCAAATGACTTATTTATTATAAATATTGCCCAAAAAGTACAACACTTTGGTGGATTAATAGGTTTTCCCCAAATCTTTATCCTATGCCCTAATCAGTTGGAGACACACCTCTGGGATGAAACACTTGATGCTCTAGGGAGAACTAACTAGAGAACTCCCTCATGGACTGGGAGAAAACATCTATAAATCTAAAAATGAAAACAAAGCAAAAAAAGAAGGAGGTGGGAGACAGAAAAAGAGGCAAGAGGAAAGAGTTCTAGGGCCAGATATAAGATTAAATGTTTTTTTATAGGGTAAAAGTCAATTAAAAAGTCTTCTTGCCTAAAATTTCTGTGATTTTGATAATTAACAGAAGGCCAATGGATAATGTTACAAGGAGGACTGTGAAAAGCCAGTTAGTTGAGTGTGAATCACATTTACTAAAATGAGACACAAGCAAAGATGCCGCAAAAATGGGCTCAGTGATTAGTTCTCTCAAGTGTAGAATATTAACCTTCACCTAGGCAGAAATCATGTGAAGCCTGAGGCCAGCTAACTATAATCAGAAAGGCACTATGTAGCCATTTTGTATACCTGGACCCGAAGTGGCAAATAATCTTCACAGAGATCATCCCACAGCTCCTGGAGGTCTGAAAGCTCCAAGGGATAACTCACAGGTGTCTTGTAAAGGGGTTTCAAAGGCCGGTTATGGAAACCGGAACTAACTCCATCTGTCATGATATGGCCAGGCCTGGCTCCAGGTGGGCTGGATTTCACTGGAATAGGAAGCTTGCTCCCTCGGGGACTCTGGATAGGCTTATAATCGAGACCTTTAATCATGTTAAGAGCTAGCTCCAGCTTGTGGTTACATATATGCTGTGGAGCCTGTTCATCTGAACAACAGTCACACTTTGCAAGTTCCTTTGCACTTCTCTCTGTTTCCTCATCCTTTTGTTGTGGAGGACTAGCCTGGACACTTGCATCCAAAGATTCCACAGAGGATCCTGGTGTCCCTTCCTCCATGCTTTCTCCATCTGGGGGTACCTTTGTACTTGGTAAATCCGATGGCCCAACCTCAGACAATGCTGGTTCTTCAGTGCAAATGCTGGTGGACCACCTAGAAGAAGGACCACACGAGATACTTCTGGCCACCTTTCGAGGCACCTTACAAATGGCTTCATAGTCAGAATCAGCGACCCGCAAGGCTGCACAACCACGGCATCTCCTGGGTCGGTTTCCAGGACCTTCCGAACCATGGCAGCTGTGTAGCTCCTGAATCTGATCCTCGTTTTCTACCCAACACTCAAACCCTGAATAGGCAAAGTCTTCCTGGAGCAGTGCAGAGTATCTTACATCGGGTAAGCCGGAAATGTCAACCGTCCCAATCCCCGCCTTGGTTTCCGTGCTGGAGTCATCGTTATTCTTACGATACATGCTAGCAATGCAGAACTTGAGGCGGTCCTTCTCCAGCAGCAGTTTTTGCAAACGCTCAATAGAAAGAGCTTCGATCCGGGCAATAACGGTGTCGAATCTATAGATACGATCAAGCATGAAAGCACACTTGCTGCAAGCAAATTCGGCTTTGCCATCGCGGGCGACATCCTTGCCCAGGACGTGCGAAAGCAGAACCTGGAGGTTGAGCTTAGATGCCGTGTGGAAGATCCAGCGCCGCTGGTTTCCACACAGCTCCCGGGCACAGATCCTGCAAATCTCCTTCATCTTCTCTCCTAGCGATTGCCGAGCTTCCCTGAGGCGGCTGCTGCTTGGTGTTCAATCACTGACGCTTCGCTGCGCTCCGTCTCCCGCCTCGGTGGCCTCCGGCCGGCATGGCACAGTCCGGTGGGGTCCCCACTCTGCAGGGGCGCACCTCCGCCACCCGCGCGCTGGCTCTGGGTACCAGAGTGGGCAGCCCCGCCCCTCGGGAAGGGGGCGGGCGTAGAAACGCCTTAGGGGGATGCTGAGTGACAGCAGCGCAGGCCACGCTCGAAACCTGCCCTGTCCCCTCCAGCTGTCTCTCCCGCCTGCCGCCGCGCCCCCAACGTCCTCCCTTCTAGCAGGCTGGGTTCGCGGTACACTAGCAGCAGCCCGCTGCTGACGCAAAAACTCGGAGATCGAGGATCAGATTTCAAGATGGCGCCAGCGCCTCGGCGCCTGCGGCCAGCGGCGGGTTCCTCTGGGAGCTGTAGTCCGGGAGGCCGCTCCCCGCTCTGCGCATGCGCGGTGGCGAGAGTGTTCCCCTCACCCCAAATCGGGTCGCAGCTCCTCGCGGTGGAACCGAGACCTGGCTCCTTGTGGGTACCGGTGGACAGCAGGACGCGCGCTGGCCACTACCAGGCTCCTTTCATCTGCTAAGATTTCACCCAGCGAACGCACCAGTTCCCTAGTGGATCGTCCCTCCCGCCCTAACGGGATGACCCGAGGATCTGCGTGGGGAGGAGAAAGTTGAATCCCCTCCCCCTCTCTCCACGGCTAGTGCCACGTACTCTGGATAGAACAGCCTGGCAGCGCCACTAGGTACCGCTGCGCGTCGCCTCCCTCCCGCCAGCAGCCCCACCTCTTCTCCCTACCCAGTCGGGTGCCGGGATTAAAAGGCCCTGGGGCTGCAGCGGCGGGCGGGGAAACAGGGTTGGTAAACCAGAGGTGGTAGTTAGGACGGATTTTAAGAGGGTACATTCAACCTCTCCCTCGACAATTGGGAGTATCTAGAGAAGAGGACAAGTGTTTCTCTTCCTCGCAGTGCTGGGGGTGGGCGGTGGATTTAGCACTGCTGGACGATTTGCCCTTTTTTAGAAAAGAAAAGAGGACACAAAGTCACCTGAGAAAGAGTCCGGCAAATACCACGTGAGCGCAGCTGGTTAACCAAGATTTTTAAAACAGGGGAAAATGGGTTTTTTCAAGAATGTAGACACCTGAGAGCAGATTACCATCATCAAATTCTCTTTCAGGTTCAGGTGGACTGCAGTCCCTGTTTTGGGGGTGGGGAGGGTACGCAAAGTTTAGAACAAAAGACATAGCTTCTTTGAGCAAGAGTGCAGAGTGCCAGGGAGTACTGAGGTCTGCAGAATTAGGGCTGGACATTTCACTGACTACAGTTAAGTACCCTGTCTTATTCAACAATATACAGTTGTCACCCCATCCTTGGGTATAGAACTTAGAATGCACACAAACTGGGGGGAAGCTGGAGCTCTGAGTAGGAGGAATCCAGGTGTCAACTTCCATTTATAATAGAGAATTCCCTTCTTGGCTTGAGAGGCATGCAGACACCAGACAGGAAGTAAAACAGCCCCCCCCCGGCAATCACCTGGAGTCCCCCCAGAACAGGACATTTCCCAGTTACAAAAATGCTAAATTTCACTGGCTTGCCGTTGGGAGAGGTTAAGGCCAGCAACAGTCTGAAGTATTTCTCAACGTCATCTCTAGGACAGAGCCCATACTCCTAAGCAGGAAGACATTAAAATGCCTTCAATAAGAACCCAGAAAAAAACACCAAACTTCCTATGGAGAATTAAAAGAAATGATTTAGAAGTGTTTTAACAGTGCTTGGCTCATTGGATAATAGCTTATACTGTTATTTCAATATTATAATGGAATATTTTAAGATGATTTTAAAACTTTGTGGGGCTCTGCGCCCTTAAGATTGTATTGTTCTCTTATTTAATCACCAAAACAAAATCTTAGTAGCTCCATCTTGAGAGAAGAACAGTCCTTTGTATCTTTGGGTTTGGGAGGTTACAGAACTTTGCATATGTTATTTCACCTAAATATGCATGTTCTGGCCCTAAAACCAAGAATGTAAAATAGACTTCCAAGTAAAACTCACTACAGCTGCATTTTTGCCTGCCTCTAGGTATATGAACTTCAAAGTCAAAAGAAAGTAAACAATAATCTTTGAAATCTGTAGTGATCTATAGAGAGGTAAAGAGTTTCTGGACTCACCTACCAACAGACAGCGTCAGGACTATACCCTGCTGTACCCTGTCTGATGTGTAGTTCTAAAGAGCTGAAAGAACTCAAAAGGTCCATAGAAGTGCAAATTAAGTCCTCTTCCTCAATTGTCAATGCAAGCCGCATTTTCTTACTGGGGAAAAGGCTAATGAAATAAAGTAATTAATGAAACAAAGTGTTTTTCAGGAGCAAGTTAAATAATACTTTTTAGTATTCTCTATTCCTTAATAAGATTTTGCATCTGATTAATAGTTTCTAAACTTTAATGACAGTATATAGGTAGCTTGGTGTAGAAGTGCAAATGAGTATAAATGGAGAAAAAGTAGTTTTATCATTGAAGAATAGGTTCGCTAGATATAAGTAAAGATCAACATACAGAGAGAGCTATACATATCTAGGCTTCCAACAACAGATAGGAATAAATCACTCAACAATCACAGAACATTTGGAAATAGCACTCTACTCACTCCTAGAAAATATATTTTAAAAACATTATTTTGAAGTGTATAGTAAACTATTATAGTACTAGAACTGGTCCTAATATGATTATTTGGTATTACAGAATTTCATCCCAACTAAATTTCATCCCATCTAAAAGATCACTGGTGTATAGATAACAAAACTTGAACATAAAAATTAAAAAATAAAACTTACAGGGGCACCTGGATGGCTCAGTCGGTTAAGTATCTGACTTTGGCTCAGGTCATGATCTCAGGGTCCTGAGATAGAGCTGCACTGGGTTCCCTGCTCAGCGGGGAGTCTGCTCCCCCTCCCCTCTGCCCCTTCCCCTGCTCTTGCACACACTCTTTCTCTCCCTAAAATAAATGAATAAAACTTAAAAAAAAAAACTTAGAAAAATCAGGTGATAATAAATTCAGAACTTCATGGTCCTTATCAATATCACCTTGGTTAATATTTTGCATTTAGTTAATACTGGCTACCTATGGGGAGGGAAATAAAACTGGGGGTTGAATAGGAACATTTACTTTTTTTATATATATACTATGTGTCATTTGAATTTTTGGAAATAAATGTGTATTCATGTATTTAAATTTTTTTTAATTAGAAAATATTCAATAGTAAAAACTAAGACTTGTGCCAATTTAACACACTAATATCAGAGTCTAAGTGGTAACACTTAAACCTAAAATGAGAATTTTTTAATATATATGGTAACTACATGTATTATATATGTGGACAACTTATATAAACAAAGATTCAAAGGGGATATACAAGTTATTAAATAGTGATTATGTCTGAAGAGTGGAATTATGGATACTTGTTTTCTTCTTCCTTCATTTGTATTCTATAATTTTCTGTATTAAGCATGAATTGCTTTTGTGATAAGACAAAAAACTGTTATTAAGAAATAGGTAAGATAAACACATTTTGATATATTTATACAATACTAGTTGGCAATAAAAAAAAAATCTGATACCCACAACATGAATGAATCTCAAAAGCATGTTAAGTGAAACAAGCCGTATACAAGGCAGTACATTCTGTGTGATTCCTTTTAAGTCTACCAATGAGAAAAATTGAATCCACAGTGGTAGAAGTGCAGAAAGTGGTTATGAGGGATGACATAGGGTAAGAACTGGTTGCAGAGGAGCACAAAGGAATTTTCTGGGGTGATGAAAATGTTCTATATATTGTTTTCAGTGATGGTTACATGGATGTGTACAATTCTCCAAGTTCATTGAACTGAATGCTTAGATCTGTAGATTTTATATATGTTAGAATAGTTCAATAAAAAATAAAAAGGAAATAAATATAAAATATGTATTACCCATAAACTTTTAATCTGAGAGTTTTTTTTGTAGTTAGGAATTAACCCCCACTTTATCATAAGAATAGCTTTGAAAATTGGGAAGATAAAATATGGCCTAGAAAAAATTCTAATAAAAGCCCAACTGCAAATTCAAAACTTTATAAATACTATCCATAGGGGCTTTGAAAAACATTTTATATGCATATGCACACCACACATACATGATTGAAGCAAGGCATGCCGATAAGGTAAGACTTGGCGCTTCTGATGGGCGCCTGGGTGGCTCAGTTGGTTGGGCGACTGCCTTCGGCTCAGGTCATGATGGAGTCCCGGGATCGAGTCCCGCATCGGGCTCCCTGCTCAGCGGGGAGTCTGCTTCTCCCTCTGACCCTCTTCCCTCTCGTGCTCTCTATCTCTCATTCTCTCTCTCTCTCAAATAAATAAATAAAATCTTAAAAAAAAAAAGACTTGGCACTTCTGAGATGATTTAGAATAGGATAATTACTTCTAACACTTATCAAAGTTACATTTTAAGGGAAAATTGGACTGAGAACAGGTTTCATAGTATGATAAGCTGTTACGAATTAAATTGTTAATTTTATATATCAGCAGCTTGACCTCAAAATGTGTTGATAAATGCATTCACAGCACTTATTAGCTATATGTACTAGTTAAATCATTTATATCTGGCCTTTAATTTCCTAGTCTACAAAGTAAACTTGTTGAATTTAAACAGTAGATTTTAAATTTTGGCAGGCATCAGAATCCCCTGGAGGGCTTGATAAAACAGATTGCGGGGACCTACCTCCTAGAGTTTCTGATTCAGTTCGCCTTGGGGGGAGCCCAAGAATTTGGATTCCTAACAAATTCCTGGATCTTGCTGATGCTGCTGTCTGGGAATCACACTTTGGAAAATCACTGAATTAGAGCTATCCTAAACTGTATTCAGAAAAATCTCAGTCAAAAGATTAGAAGTTCTGCAGAGTAATAAAAAACCCCATCAATGAAGAACTACTTACAGATTGTCGAATTTAGAGAACTATATTCTCATTTGAATCAAAATTCCTAAGTAGTATTATGGTAAAGATCTTTTGCACTATCTCTATTTTGACCTCTAGATTTTGGGGCCTGGGAAGTATCTCTTAGAACCATAGCCACTTTTGTAACCACTATGTTGTAGAACTTCTAAGACCTAATTCTGGGGTGGTGAGTTATTTCCAAGTGAATTAGACGGAAAATTCCCATGTCCCAAACAGTTGTGTTAGGTTTCACTGCCCTAGTTATGACATTGGAAATAGTTGTTCTAATTACTAAAAACTATGCCTCCCCCCCCAAAAAAAAGTGATTTTGGCAGATAAGCTAAAGCAGATAAGGAAATGTAAGAATATTAAAGTAAGGCCAGTTAAGCTTTATGGAAACACAAGCATGTGCATGACTCCCCTGTGACGGTTGGAAATATTTAAGAAGCCAGAAGCAATCATGCTTTGCATTAATTAATAACACAGCATTTTGAAAGACTTGTTTTAAAACCAGGAGATTACCAGTTCAACTACAGATTGCAATATGGTCATCAGCAGAATCCATCTTAAAATAGTGAAGAGTCTTTCAAGTAATTAAATACCTATAGCTAAAATAAAAATAAAAAATAAAAATAAACACCTATAGCTGTTTAAGTGAATATTATTTTTTTATTTTTGAGATTTTATTTATTTGAGAGAGAGAGAATGAGAGAGAGCACATGAGAGGGGTTAGGGTCAGAGGGAGAGGCAGACTCCCTGCCGAGCAGGGAGCCTGATGAGGGACTTGATCCAGGGACTCCAGGATCATGACCTGAGTCAAAGGCAGTCGCTTAACCAGCTGAGCCCCCCTGGTACCCATTTTTTTAAATTTTTTTAAAGATTTATTTCAGAGAGAGGGAGACAAGCTGATTCCCCACTGAACGGGGAATCCCATGCTGGGCTCCATCCCAGGACCCGAGATCATGACCTGAGCCGAAATCCAGAATCTGAAACTCAACCGACTGAGCCACCCAAGTGAAAGGCACCCGAAGTGAATTTTAAAGTACATGTTAAGTAAACCAACCAATGAGCAAGAATTTGCACAAACTCAGTATGTCTTTTCTCTGTCTTTAGTGAGCTTTCAGTTTAGTTGAAGGGGAGAAAATGTGCATGCCAAAATTAGTGCAACTGACTGGCAAATGAAATGGTACTGATGAATTCAATAAGAGTGCAGAAAAAACTGAAATTAGTATGGGCTGAAATAGTTGAGGGGGACGAGAGTGGCACTTGAGATGGGTCTTAGGATGAAATAGTTGAGGGGGACGAGAGTGGCACTTGCGATGGGTCTTAGGATGTTGGAAACAAAGAAAGGGACTTCAGAAAAAGAAAAGGGCATCAATAGTCTTAGAAGTGGGTTGGATACATTGCTAGCCTATATAAAGGGAGATGTTGGGGATTTTGAGGGGCATCTGAATGGCCTGGCTCATCCTACTTTATACAACTTATCCTCTATAATTGTTCATTCAGAGAACACTTATGAAGAGCCAACTGTAAGCCAGACACTATGCTATGGTGCTGTGGAAGCTCTGGCAACTAGAATTTATGTTCAGCAAAGGCGAAAGAATTTGGACTTAATGTTATGGACTTGAACAAAGAATGGCATGGTGAAAACTTCATCTTAGGAAGATTAGCCAGACAACAGGATGGACTGGAATTTCTGGGAGAGATTTTGGGACGGTTATAGGAAGACCTGCTAAAAAGCCATTGCAGTTATTCATATGTGGGGTAATAAAAAAAAAAAAGTCTGTGGGAATGCAAGCTGGTGCAGCCACTCTGGAAAACAGTATGGAGATTCCCCAAAAAGTTGAAAATAGAGCTACCCAACACCCAGCAATTGCACTATTGGGTATTTACCCCAAAGATACAAATGTAATGATTTGAAAGGGTGTCTGCACCCCAATGTTCATAGCAGCAATGTCCACAATAACCAAACTATGGAAAGAGCCCAGATGTCCATTGATAGATGAATGGATAAACAAAACGGGACACACACACACACACACACACACACACACACACACACACACACACAATGGAATTATTTCGCAGCCATCAAAAAATGAACTGTTGTCATTTGCAATGACATGGATGGAACTAGTGGGTATTATGCTAAGTAAAATAAGTCAATCAGAGAAAGACCATTATCCATATGATCTCACTGATATGTGGAATTTAAGAAACAAAGCAAAGGATCATAGGGGAAGAGAGGAAAACATGAAACAAGATGAAACCAGAGAGGGAGACAAACCATAAAAGACTCTTAATCTTAGGAAACAAACTGAGGGTTACTGGAGGGGTGGGGAGTGGAGGGATGGGGTAACTGGGTGAGGGACATTGGGGAGGCTATGTGTTGTAATGAGCACTGGGTATTACATAAGACTGATGAATCACAGACCTGTACCCTTGAATATGTTAACTAATTGAATTTAAGTAAAAAACAGTCTGATGTAGAAATGGAAAGAAAGTGGTAAATATGAGAATCATTTTGAGGGAATGAAGAGCAGGACTTGATGACACAAACATAGGATGAAGGAAAAAAGGATTAAAGATGAAAATTAGGTTTTTGGTCTCAAAGACTGGTAGAAAACATGGTCCAAATGAACAGAAGTGTGAGAGTTGAGTCCATTTGCAAAAAGATAGCGAAAAATTTGATTAGGAACATGCTGAGTTTAGGTGACTGAAAAAACTAAGCGGGGGCGGGGGGCGGAACTAAGTGGTGCTCTTCTGCAATCAAAGCCCAGGTGAGATGGGGACAGAGTTTCAAGAATGAGAGGGACAATTAAGGTCAAAAGCTAGGGAGAGATTAGTAGGCGAGATAAGGTCAAGCATATCATTTTCTGTAACTGTAACTTGTAAACTTGTGACTTGCAAACTTCAGAGTTATTACCTTTAGTTCCTCAGAATCCTTCCCTATCAGGTTAAACACCAAATTTGGGATTCTTTTTCTGAACATCTCTAGCATGTTCAGAAATGTTGCTTTAGGGCGCCTGGGTGGCTCAGTTGGTTAAGCGACTGCCTTCGGTTCAGGTCATGATCCTGGAGTCCTGGGATCGAGTCCCACATCGGGCTCCCTGCTCAGCAGGGAGTCTGCTTCTCCCTCTGACCCTCTTCCCTCTCATGCTCTCTCTCTCTCTCATTCTCTCTCTCTCAAATAAATAAATAAAATTTTTAATAAAAAAGGTATTAAAAAAAAAGAAATGTTGCTTTACATTTTCACTACATATTCTATTTCCGATTCTTGAAACCTAAAACCTGAACCATGTCACTAGGTTTAGAAGCTTACCCCTCTAATCATCCTCCATACTATTTCCAGAACATTCATAGTAAAGATCCGTCGTTGTCCACTATAAGATGAAGTCCAAAACCCTCGGCTTGGCATTTCAATATCTCTACAGAAAATTCCTAATCTACTTTTCAGCTGCATCTCATACTCCCTCCCTAATCATATGGTGTGGTGACAGGACATAAACTGCTTTATTATCTGTATGACCCACCTCCCTCTTTTCTAATCTGATGGTCAGGCCCTTAGCATTATCTTAACTTGGGAATTTTTGCAGAGCAAAGAGCAGAGGCTTAAGTCAAATGCATTTCCTGACTTTAATAAAATTCTAAACCAAGTGAGAAGATTAAGCCAGGTGTCCCAGTGGGGAAGAGGAGAAAGAGGTCTTTGAGGTTAACAGAAAAGGAGGGGGTGAGATTTCACTCTGATCAGAAAGAGACTGGTTGGGCCGGGGGTGGGGTGAGGGGGGGTGGGGTGCGTGCCTGGGTGGCTCAGTCGTTAAGCGTCTGCCTTTGGCTCAGGTCATGATCCCAGGGTTCTGGGATCGAGTCCTTCCTCGGGCTCCCTGCTTAGTGGGAAGACTGCTTCTTCTTCTCCCACTCGCCCTGCTTGTGTTCCCTCTCTCACTGTGTCTCTCTCTGTCAAATCAATAAATAAAATCTTAAAAAAAAGGAAGAAAGAAAGAGACTGGGGATCAGAGAGTAACAGGGATCCACCTCCATTCCATATTAGTGCCCCAGAGAAGCAGTAGGACCTGAGGGGGAAATGCAATGGGTGACTTGGAGAGGCTGGACTCTATATCAAGGGGTTCTGGCTCCATAAAAGACTAACATAACAAGCTGTCAGAGTTGGCAGAACCATGCTTTTTGGGGAAGGGGTACTTCAGGGGTGGACCATTGGTAAGAGTAATCCCTTGATTCTTTGGCACCTGATAAAAACCATCACTTTCACATAACAGAGAGTAGGGAGCGATGTATGTACCAAATGGATGAAATTGAACTTCCTGCTAGCCTGATTAGGATAGGGACTCAGGGTAACATTCAATTGATTTAAAGAAAGTAAAGAAATGTGGTATTTCCTGCTTAACTGAATTTGTTTTGTTTTGTTTTTTAAAGATCTTATTTATTTATTTGACACAGAGAGACACAGCGAGAGAGGGAACACAAGCAGGGAGAGTGGGAGAGGGAGAAGCAGGCCTCCCGCGGAGCAGGGAGCCCGATGCGGGGCTCGATCCCAGGACCCTGGGATCATGACCTGAGCTGAAGGCGGACACTTAACGAATGAGCCACCCAGATGCCCCTTAACTGAATTTGTGAACAAAGGGTCATACCCACTGCGAACCTTCTGTAGGTGTTCACTGAGGCTCAGTCCTAGACCCTTTCACCTCACTATTTTTATTTTCTTTCAATATCATCTCATCCTTTCCCATCTTTATACCGGTAACTTTCCATTTATATCTTTATCCCAGAATTTCCTCTGAGTTCAAATCTGAAATAGCCAACTACCTATTTGTATCTGCATATGATATGTCAGAGACATCTCAAAATTACGCTCTTCCCCTTACCTATAATACCCCCCACACTCGTCCCTCCTAACTGTCTACTAGAGGTCAGCAAACTATGAACTGTGGGCTAAATTTGTCCCCCACCTGTTTTTTTAAATAAAGTTTTATTGGAACATACATGCCAACTCATTTATGTATTGTGTATGGCTATTTTTGTGCTACAATGGCAGAAACCTAATGACCTGCAAGGTCTAAATTATTTACCATCTGGCCTTTTACAGAAAATTTGGCTAATCCCTGCTCTTTGTTTTCTTCAAAGTACTTATTACAATTTGCAATTAGCTATTTGTTTGATTACTTGGTTATTTATCTATCTCCCTTATTAGATACAAGCTCCTTAAGGGGAAGAGCTCTTGCCTTTCTTCTTTTCAGTATTTTTAAAACATTTATTATTGAAATATAGTTGACATGTAATATTATATTAGTTCCAGGTGTATAACGTAGTGATTCAACAATTCTGTACATTATTCAATGTTCACAATAAGTATAGTCACCATCTGTCACATACAATTGTCCCTATGCCATACTTTTCATCTCTGTGACTTACTTATTTTATAACTGGAAATTTGTATGTCATAATCCCCTTCACCTATTTTGCCATCCCCTCACCTCCCTTATTTGGCAACCACCGGTTTGTTCTCTGTACTTCTGAGTCCGTTTCTGTTTTTTTTGTTTTGTTTTTGAGATTCCACATATATATATATGAAATCATACAGTATTTATATATATAAAATGTATACATATAAAATGCTCTAGGTCTATCCATGTTGTTGTATGGCAAGATTTCACTCTTATTATGGCTGAGTAATATTCCATTGTATATATATACTGCATCCTCTTTATCCATCCATCTGTTGATGGACACACAGGTTGCTTCCATATCTGGGCTAGTGTAAATAATGCTGTAATAAACAAAGAGGTGATTCATCTTTTCAAATCAGTGTTTTTGCTTTCTTTGGGTAAATACCAAGTAATGGAATTACTGGGTTGTATGGTAATTCTAGTTTTAATTTTTCAAGGAACCTCCATACTGTTTTCCACGGTGGCTGCACCAGCTTGCATTCCTACCAACGGTGCACAAGGGTTCCTTTATCCCCACATTCTTGCTCACCAACCCTTGTTATTTCTTGTGTTTTTGATTTTAGACATTCTGACAAGTGTGAGGTGATATCTGCCTGTGCTTTTGATTTGCATTTCCCTGATGATCAGTGATATAGAGCATCTTTTCATGTGTCTGTTGGCCATCTGTCTGTCTTCTTTGGAAAAATCTCTATTCAGGTCTTCTGTCTATTTTTTAATTGGATTATTTCGGGGTTTTGGTGTTGAGTTGTATAAGGTCCTCATATATTTTAGATATTAATATTAACTCTTTATTAAATATATTATTTGCAAATATCTTCTCCCATTCAGTAGGTTGACGTTTTATTTTGTTGATGGTTTCTTTTGTTGTGCAAAAGCTTTTTATTTTGGTATAGTCCCCATAGTTTTATTTTGCTTTTGTTTCTCCTTGCCTAAGGAGACATATCTAGGAAAATGTTTCAAGACCGATGTCAAAGAAATAACTGCCTATGTTTTCTTCTAGGATTTTTATGGTTTCAGGTCTCAGTCTTTAATCCATTTTGTGTTTATTTTTGTGTATGGCGTAATAAAGTGGTTCAGTTTCATTCTTTTGCATGTAGCTGTCCAATTTTCCAAGCATCATTTAGTGAAGAGACTATCTTATCCCCACTGTATATTCTTGCCTACTTTGTCATAGATTATCTGGACTCTCTATTCTGTTCCAGTGACCTAGGTGTCTATTTTTGTGCCAGTACCATACTGTTTTGATCACTCTACCTTTGTAACATATCTTGACATCTGGAATTGTGATACTTCCAGCTTTGTTTTTTCTTTTTCAAGTCCGCTTTGGCTATTCAGGGTCTTTTGTGATTCCATACAAATTTTAGGATTATTTGTTCTAGTTCTGTGAAAAAAACATTGTTGGTATTTTGATAGACACTGCATTAAATGTGTAGATTGCTTTGGGTAGTATGGATATCTTAACAATATTGGTTTTCCAATCCATGAGCATGGAATATCTTTTCATTTGTGTCATCTTCAATTTCCTTCATCAATGTCTTATAGTTCTTGGAATACAGGCACCCCCTTGGTTAAATTTATTTCTTGGTATTTTATTACTTTTGGTGCCATTATAAATAGGATTGTTTTCTTAACTTCTCTTTCTGCTACTTCATTATTAGTGTATAGAAATGCAACCGATTTCTGTATATTAATTTTTTATCCTGTGACTTTGCTTAATTCACTATCAGTTCTAATAGTTTTTTAAAGGTGGACTCTTTAGGGTTTCCTATATATATTATTATGTCACCTGCAAATAGTGAAAGTTTTACTTCTTCCTTATCAATCTGGCTGCCTTTTATTTATTTTTTCTTGTCTGATTGCTATGGCTAGGACTTCCAATACTACATTGAATAGAAGTGGTGAGAGTGGACATGTTGAGGTATGTTCCCTCTAAACCTACTTTGTTGAGAGTTTTTATCATGAATGGATGTACTTTGTCAAATGTTTTTTTCCTCTATTAAGATGATCATATGGTTTTTAATCCTTTTTCTTGTTAATGAGAGGTATCACGATTGACTTGCAAATATTAAACTACTCTTGCATCCTAGAATAAATCCCATTTGATGGTGGTGAATGATTTTTTCAATGTATTGTTGGATTCAGGTTGCTAATATTTTGTCAAGGATTTCTGCATCTATGTTCATTAGAGATATTGGCCTATAGTTTTCCTTTTTTTGTAGTGTTTTTATCTGGTTTTGGTATCAGGGTAATGCTGGCCTCGCAGAATGAATGGAAGCTTTCCTTCCTTTTTTATTTTTTGAGGTAGTTTGAGGATAGGTGTTAACTCTTCTTTAGTGTTCAGTAGAGTTCACCTGTGAAGCCGTCTGGTCCTGTACTTCTGTTTGTTGGGAGTTGTTTTTGTTTTTGTTTTTGTTTTTTTATTGCTGATTCAATTTCATTGCTAGTAATTAGTCTGTTCAAATTTTCTATTTCTTCCTGATTCAGTTCTTGAAGGTTATATGTTTCTAGGAATTTATCCATTTTTTATAGGTTGTCCAATTTGTTGGCATAAATTTTTCATAATATTTTCTTATAATCCTTTGTATTTCTGTGGTATCAGTTGTTACTTCTCTTCTTCTTTTCTGATTTTATTTATTTGAGTCCTCTGTCTCTCTCTTCCTCTCCCTCCCCTAACTCGTGCTCTTGCTCTCTGTCTCCTCTTTTTCTTTTCTTTCTTTCTTTTTTTTAATAAGTCTGTCTAACTGTTTATCAATTTTGTGTACCTTTTCAAAGAACCAGCTCCTGGTTTCATTGATCTGTTCTACTGTTTCTTTTGAGGTACTTTGGACAGTATGTTTCTAGATATCAATAAATAATCATTGAGTGACTAAATGAATAAGTCAATGCCTTTCCTTTTCATCTCTTATTAAAATCTTATTCATTTCTTACAGATCACAATCTTCCCTGCCTACCCCAGCTCATGACCTTTTGTTCTTTCTCTACTGCTTTATATTTTGTTTCCATCAGCGGCTTCCTTACCTTCCAATTAGACTATCATCTCTAGAAGGCAGAGACTAAACCTTATGCATCTTTGTGTTCTTTTTTTCCTTCATGTTAACAGTACTTTGTGCACTGGCTCAATAAATACTTTTCATGAAGCCGTAATGAAATCCCTTATTTTTCCACCTCCTTTGCTGCTCTAAAGGGTCAGGACTACAATTGCCTTAGATGATAAGGCCTTTTTCTAAGACATGTTACCAATGAAGGTTTTATCTGGGAGACAGTGAGGGTGAATGGGGGTTTATAAATGAGTCTGCACTTCAACATTCATCAGCTTAATGAAAAGGATACTGAAGAGCTGCTTTTTTTTTTTTAATATTTTATTTATTTATTTGACAGAGAGACGGTGAGAGAGGGAACGCAAGCAGGGGGAGTGGGAGAGGGAGAAGCAGGCTTCCTGCTGAGCAGGGAGCCCGATGTGGGGCTCGATCCCAGGACCCTGGGATCATGACCTGAGCCGAAGGCAGATGCTTAATGACTGAGCCACCCAGGCGCGCCTGAAGAGCTGCTTTGAAAAACATCTCCTTATATGAAGTTGGCTGGAGCTGCCCCAGCTACTAATCCCTGCAAGGTCTTCAGTCTCTGCCTGGAGCATTTGGAGTGTGTTCTTGCCTTAACCTCCACGTCAAAGCTCTCCATGGTAACACTGGAATGTTTGCTATTTTAAGAAATATGCCTCACTGCATGCAGTGCTGTTTACATTAGGTTCCAAACAAGGCATAAATGCAATAGTTTGAGTGTTTGCTGATTAGTGTGAGTGGGAATGTCCTGATTGCTTAATGGATGTCTCACCCTAATTCTGTTGTCCTGTTTCATTTTTTAAGGCAACCATACTGAAATTACATGTTAATAAATATTATACTTAGGGAAAACTGGACAATAGAAAAATGAAATAAAACAAGAATTCTTCCAGACTTTCCTTTGCAAGTAAGTACATCATTTCCCCTTGCGTTCACACCCTCTAGGTCTGGTTTCATTTAAAAGGCTCTTTGAAATGAAGCTTCTACTCTCCTGAAGAAGGGAATAATGTCAATAACTGGAACTATCACCAGCTTTTCAGAGTGCAGGTCTTTCATCTGCAACTTTGTGAATATACTCACGAAGGAAGAGAAAAATGCTTTGTAAAACTTCACTTTTATTAGATTTTCTTTTTACTAAAAGATGTGGACATGTTGCTTCAGCATGGCAGCTTTATCAGAAAGCTCCTGAGTGCTCTGATCACAACCACATGCTCTCGATCTGAATGGACATGGGGGATTGGAAGCAAACATGGAGTGATGTCGATCGGTGGCATGTCAAGTTTATGGCTTTCCTTGTTGCTGTTCTATGGAGTTAATTATATGATAGAAGGTCATAAGTATTGTGTAAGTATGGCTAAAATGAATGTACAATATTTTGGTGGAATGGAAAAGGAAAACAGCTTGAGCGATAGTAAAATCAATTAAATCAAATAATCTTGATCAAAACTGTCTCTTATTTGAGGGATGGAAGGCTCTGAAGTGAAACTTCCTATACTCAAGAGATTATACCCAGTCCAGACTTTCAGACTGAGATCACATGAGAAGTACTGATCTATGGGAAATGGGATAAGAGGAGTGTTTTCACTTGGACGAGTAAGGTCTGTGAATTCTCCTTCTTCTAAAGCCCAACTGTGGTATTCTCTCAGCTGTGAGGGGTCAGGGGAGGTGGAGGAAGTGAGTCAGTCTCCAGAACTCTAGGGATGGCTTTGCTGGAGATGAGGGAATTCTTAAGTCTCTCCAGAGCAGGCCCAGAGCTTAGAAAATGAACCTGTGCCGGATGCCTGGGTGGCTCAGTTGGTTAAGCGACTGCCTTCGGCTCAGGTCATGATCCTGGAGTCCCGGGATCGAGTCCCGCATCGGGCTCCCTGCTCGGTGGAGAGCCTGCTTCTCCCTCTCCCTCTGCCTGCCTCTCTGCCTGCTTGTGCTCTCTCTCTCTCTATCTCTGTCAAATAAATAAAATCTTTAAAAAAAAAAAGAAAAGAAAATGAACCTGTGCCTTCCACATTGTGGGGGTGTGGCTTCTGTGGTTAGAGATGTCATGGCAGACAAAGGTTGAGGATACAGTGGGAGTAAGATGCTGCTACTGTTGGCAGACAAGGATGACGCCCACAGCGAAAACTTCAAATGTCACAGAGAGCAAGAGTTGTCACACATTACTGTAGACAGAGGGGGGAGACAAAGTACTTTATAATTGGTTTTATAATGTTCTTTGCCTCTAATTCAAGAATGGACTAGATGAATAGTTAACTATTTATATATTAACTAGTTAATAGTTGTGTCAAACCATGATTTGCTATCTCATGAGATGACATCGATTATCTGCTCAGTCAGTCCTCAGTCTAAACAACCCCCAGGATTGCCTTTCTAAAATGCAAATCATATGCTTTTATTCCCCTTTGCTTAACTTTTTTTTTAATTATCTGTTTTTTATAACATGAAGTCCTTAGCTTGACACTTATGGGATGTCCCTGTTATGTATTCTATCATTTTCTAACACTTAGCATATATTTGGTAATACCAATTTCTCCCAATTCCTTAACTATGTTCCATATCACTTTATATACTGTTCCTCCTATAATACACTTCTGTTTTCTGCCTGGGGTCCTCAGCCTTTAAGGCCCAGGTCAAGAGTAACTTCCAGGTGAGGTTTCTTTGACTTTCAAAGGTAGAGTTAATCCCTGTCATCTGTGGGTTCCTTTTGCACTACACATAAATTTCTATCTCTTCATTTATCGTCCTGTATTTTAGTTCTTTGTTTACATGCCAATCTCTTATTGGACTATAAACCCTTTAGAAGCTAAAACCCCCAGACCAGTCGTTCTTACTGAGCAACTATACCATCTCCTAAAGTGCACTTTCCAAATTCATGGGGTGTTTCTTGTTTTTATTGTCATCACAATGATGACTGGAGCAATGGGTGCTACATAACTAGCAATGGGCAGGGCAAAGCATTGTTCCAAATTCTGAGTGACATCTATCTATCTATCTATCTATCTATCTATCTATCTATCTATCTATCTATCTAATTCCAGTTTATATGAAATGCATTAAATAAGCAAATTCATTAAGGCAAATTCATTAATTCATTTTAACAGAGGTTATCAGGACCTGGGAAAGGGAAGAATGAGGAATTATTGTTCATGGGTAGTTTCACTGAAAAATTCTGGAAATTTTGGTTCATTGATCTTCTGAGAGCTGGTTTTGAACTTTGTCAATAGATCTCATTTGGTCAGTGACACACGTGTACATTTGTGATACTAGCTCTTCAGAACAGCAGTGGTGAATATGGGTGTGAACCCAAATAAATCTATGTTCAAATTCTGCCTTAATAACTTGGGTTACGTCACTTAATCTAAATACTGGTTCCCTACTTGCCATGGGAGGTTTATACTACTTAGTTCAAAGGTTGTAATGAGAGTTGAAAAAAACTGCATGTTCAGTCCTCCACACAGTGCTTGGAGCAGGATCAGGACTCAGAAAAAATGGGTCCTTCCTCTTTCCCCTTCCTCTTTCCCTTCACTGGCTAGCAGCATGACACTGTTTCATGGACACTCAATAAAAGCTGGGTCTCCAGGGACACCTGGGTGGCTCAGTCAGTTCAGCATCTGCCTTCAGCTCAGGTCATGATCTCAGGGTCCTGGGATCAAGTCCCATGTTAAGCCCCACATCATGCTCCATGCTCCATGCTCAGCCTCTCCCTCTCCCATGGCCCCTCCCCCACTCTTGCACACGTGCACTTTCCCCCTCTCTTTCTCTCTCTCAAATAAATAAATAAAATCTTAAAAAATATATATTTTCACTGTAGGGGTCCCTGGATGACTCAGACGGTTGAGCGTCTGACTCTTGATTTCAGATCAGGTCATGATCTCAGGGTTGTGAGGTTAAGCCCTGTGACCTGCTTGGGCTAGATATGGAGCCTGCTTAAGATTCTCTCTCTTTCTCTCTCTCTCCCTCTCTGCCTCTTCCTCCCACCCCCGCTTGCACACTTGCACATGCACACACACACGCCTATACATTTTCTCTCTCTTAAAAAAATTCTTTTTTCACTTGCAATAAAATTATGTTGCTTTCCATTACCAACATGTTACCATTATGATTGTAGTAGGAACAGTATTAGTATTATTAGTAACTCTGTAGGATTAAAATGTGAAGTTTTGTTTTGTGCTTTCATTACTGAGTGACTTTTTTTTTTTTTTCATTACTGAGTGACTTTTAAATGTTCCATGGGGCACTGGTGAGGTAATATAACTTTATATAATCACCTGAACCTAGAACTGAGTTCTGCTATATATATAAACACAATGTTAATATACAGTGAGTTTTCCATGAATTGCTATGAAAATGAAGAAAGGGTTGATTTTTGTTTTGTTTGGAAATTTACCAAGAGTTTTTCACCTTGGCGTTGTCACCCTCATTTACTAATGCCATTCCCCTTGCCGTTTTTGAATTGCCAATATAACATGACTGTATCAGGCTACATTTGAAGCTATGACATTCACTTGATTTGCCATACAGATATAAGCACCTGACTATGTCTGCTAATATAATTGTGCCCATTAATTTATATATTAAAATAAACATTAGTTTATAATAAATTATTCTTGTTATGTCTCATGTGTTACTATACCTCACAGGGTTGTTTTGAAGCTTATATTAATTTGAGTTAATATATATGGTTGGTAGAGTAGCACCTGGTGCACAGAAAATGCTACAATATGTGCTGAAGTTACTACTATTGAAAAGTTGTTGAGTATTCATTGATAAATAGTTTTAAATTGCGCTTAGAATATGTATCTAAGAAATCCTATGAATCCATTTCTAGGTTTTATATTATAGTAATGTGAACCATTTGAGTGTAACTAAATGTTCCCAAGATGTTATAGAAAGTGCTTCAATATTTCTTTTTGTCTAGGAGGTTAAAGTGAGATATAATTCTCATTTCACCAGTTTGCCCTGTACCATTCACACTCTGTTGTGGTCCTCCTGGGGAGCAATCACAGAAATTGACAACTTTGAGTTGAGTCTTTGCCTATAAAACAGTCTTTCTAAAAAGAGACAAACAAAAAAGCACACTCTTAAATACAGAGACCAAAGTTGCCCGAGGGTAGGTGGGTGGGGGGATGGGTGAAACTGACAAAGGGGAATAAGAGTGCACTCATCTTGATGAGCACTGAGAAATGTATAGAATTGTTGAATCATTTTGTACACCTGAAACTAATATAACACTGTATGGTGATCACGCTTGAATAAAAGTCCCTTCAGAAACTTTACAGGTATTTCAAGATGTATCTTGTAAAAAGCCTATGAACTTTATTTTCCCCTCCTATCTGCCTAATTCCATGTTTATACATCATTTCCTGAATTTGTCAACCAGAGCTTTCTAACCAAAGTGAAGCCATAGTCCAAGAAGTTTACAAGTACAGCTGAGATAGTGATTTCTTCTGCCCTCATCGCAGCCCAGGCACCCAGACTGACCACCTCCAAGTAAGAAGCTCCATCCACTTACCACTGTACCTCACAAATATTATCATTTTCTATTGTGCCATGACACAGGGAAGATGGGAAGCTCTGCTTTAGGCTAATTCTTCTCCCTGTTCCTTTTATCCTGACTCCAACCTCTCTATATGTGAACCAATAAGTTAAACCTCACAGCCTGCTTGATCACTGGTCTAAGACCTGTAAGAATATCCAGTAATTGTTTATGCTGCTTGGGCACAGATGTATTCTAGGGTTCTTTTATGAAATACCTTTCTAGAAAATTAAAAGTTGAACAGAAGAGGGGAGTTTCCCCTGAGGTAACTCCCAAGAGCAACAATATAGACTAATACAATTATTTTTACCACGGTAAGAGTTCTTCAATATTAAAACCACAGTATGCACACCTGAAACTAATATAACACTGTTGGTTAGTGACACTGGAATTAAAATAATAAATAAATAAAAACAAAATTAACTGAGAAAGAACCCACATTAAACATCCTGTATAGTTATAAATCACTCAGGGTGGTGGGCAAAATTCTAATGGCCCCAATGCTTCCCAGCCCCTGATAGCCGCCGCATCTTTGAGTAATCCCTACCTCTAGAGTGTGGACAAGAACTGCAACTTGTTTCTAAGGAATAGAACATGGCAAAGATGATGGAATATCGCTACCCAGGTATGCTACGTTATGTGGCAAGTGAATGGATATTGCACGTACAGTTAAGGTCCCTACTCAGTTGATCTTCAGTTAACCAAAAGGGTTATAACTGTGGGCCTGACCTAATCAGGTGAGCCTCTTAAAAGAGTGTATAGAGGTAGAGAAGCCACGGACCCCCTCTTTCTCTCCACTGCTGGCTGTGAAGAAGCAAGCTGCCACAACCCCTACAGCCACCCAGAAATAAATTCTTCCAACAACCTGAGGGACTTAGAAGCCGATCCTTCCTTAAGTGAACCTTTGGATGAGAAAGCAGCCTGCTCACACCTTGATTTCAGACTTGTGAGACCCTGGGAAGAGACCCAGCAAAGCCATGCCTGGACTCCTGGCCCACAGAAACTGTGGGACGATGAACGTGTATGTTGTGTTAAGCCACTAAATCCGTAGTCATTTGTTACACAGCAATAGATGACGAACACCAAGGCAAACAGCTCAGGAAGCACTGCTCACACCTCACCTGCACGTCCATGCTGGTTGGGCCCTCCAACAGATGGAGCAGTTGTTGTTTCTCTCGAGACAGCTGTTCTACAAGCTTCGCCTGGGCAGTCAGGCTCTGATTCAGTTCTTCAATTCTTCTGGAGCAAAGAAAAAGTCAGAACAACACTTATGGTCCTGATACTATTATTGCCTTTATTTTTCAGGCCACTCCAAAGACAGCATGATCGAGTCCAGTCAGTTTTTACCTTTTTGGGTCATTGAACTCTGGTATTTTTTCTCAGACGGCCATGTATTCTCTGCCCTAGTGCCCTACTATGTACACAAAATGACTTTCTGCTTCCATTTTCACCAGGTTCACAGACTTCCTGAAGCTGACCCACGGATCTATAGATCATAGGTATGTAACTCTTGGAATAAGGGCCCAGAAGTTGTGTTTCTAGTTGTTACTGTTCCACTCAAGAAACAATTCCTGGGTAGCCATTATGTAAACTCAACACACCCCACCAAATGCCTGGGAATATAAAGTTAGAAAACACACAATCTCTGCTCTGTAGAAACTTTTTTTTTTTTAAGATTTCTTTATTTATTATTTTAGAAAGAGAGCAGGAGAGAGGGGCAGAGGAAGAGGGAGAGAAGGGGTTTCAAGCAGACTCCCAGCTGAGCGCAGAGCCTGATGCGGGGCTCGATCCCACAACCCTGAGATCTCACAACCTGAGCCAAATCAAGAGACAGACGCTTAACCAACTGAGCCACCCAGACAACCCTTTGCTCGTAGAAGCTTAAATTCTTTTGCTGTGTGTGTGTCAGGGGTTTGGGGAGTGGGGAGACTCAGCGACAAAGGAAACAAAAAAACAAAAAACAACAAGTAACAGGAATAGAATGTAGGGAGTGCTACCACGACAGAGGTGTCTACTATAGAGTACACTGAGTGCTGCCATGGAACTGTAGGAAAAAAGACAGAGTCATTGAGCTTGGAGCAGTCTGTGGGACGTTTAGGAGAAGAGATTTGGAAAACTGGACTATTTTCCAGGTATAGGGAGGAGCTTGAACCAAGGAACAAAGGCATAAAGATAAAAGATATTTTGGGGGAAGAGTCACTGGAACAAAGGATGGGGGGAAGAGGTGAGGGCTAGAGAAGAGGCTGGAAATTCAGCCTTGGCTTTAGGTTATCAGACTGTGCACACCGTGCTAAAGTGTACAAACCACAGGTTCCCATCAACAGCTATTCCTCATCTGCTATGTGCAAGGTATATCTTGCTGTTTCTCTTACGTCTTTAGAGTACTAGAGA
The DNA here is from genome assembly GCF_037043125.1 of Eumetopias jubatus. Lineage (NCBI taxonomy): Eukaryota > Metazoa > Chordata > Mammalia > Carnivora > Otariidae > Eumetopias > Eumetopias jubatus. The sequence goes on from NW_028274810.1 coordinate 5,755,650, forward strand.
TACCTGTCCTTGGAAAACATGCTGGTACTAAATGAAGTGTTTCCAATTGTCATTATTATTCCTATGTAGGTGTGTAAGACAGTGATAGTAGCTTGGGAGGGAAATAGTTGGGAGAAAGGTGTGGGGTACCAGAAAGTCAAGTAGGAAGCACAAGGCATTTGCTTATAATTTATAAATTAATTTACAAATTATAAATTAATTAAGATTTGTGGATGAGAAAGAACTTTAAAAACTTAAAAACATCATGCAACTGCAAGCTGTAATGGTAATTATGATGATGAGGGGCGCCTGGGTGGCTCAGTCGGTTAAGCATCCAACTCTTGATTTGGCTCAGGTTGCGAGATCTCGGGGTTGTGAGACTGAGCCCGCCCCTCATCAGGCTCTGGGCTCAGCTGGGAGTCTGCTTGAAACTCCGTCTCTTTCCCTCTTCCTCTGCTCCAAGTCAGGGTCCACGCTGGGTGTGGAGCCTGCTTAGGATTCTGCTCCTCCCTCCTGCCCCTCTGCTTGTGCTCTCTCTCTCTCTCAAAAAAAAAATAGTAATTATGATGATGAATGTGGATTCCATATCAAATTCCTCATGGTATCTATGCTAGAACATTTCTTTTTTCTCAAGCCTCCAACTTTACTTATCCCTTTGACCCTGAGTCTCTACAGATGATCTATTCTCCTACTTTACAAAGTTGGTAAGGCCATTTGATATAAACTCCCTAGCTTTTTTTTTTTTAAGATTTTATTTATTTTTTGACAGAGAGAGAGACAGCGAGAGAGGGAACACAAGCAGGGGGAGTGGGAGAGGGAGGAGCAGGCTTCCTGCCGATGTGGGGCTTGATCCCAGGACCCTGGGATCATGACCTGAGGAGAAGGTAGACGCTTAACGACTGAGCCACCCAGATGCCCCTAAACTCCCTAATTTATTGGTCACGTGTGCATATGTTTTCTTTTGTTTGTTCAACAAGTGTTTATTGGGATATGGACATGAGACAAGGGTCTCAGGGAATCTAACAGGGAAAACCTGAAAACAAATACAATGCCACACTGAGAACTGTACAACAGTGGATGTGTATATAAAACATGGCAACAATACACAGACTTAATTCTGCTGTCATAAAAGCATTCACAGAAGTGACGATTGATGCCTGAGTGCGTTTTGAAGTATGAATAGGAGTTCACCAGGAAGGAAAAACACAGCAGATGTTTTCCACAGAAGGAAGAGCGTGAGCAAAATTTGGGAGACCCGACATAGCATCATTTGCTTCTGGAGGCGATGTGTGGATTCAAGGTTTAGATTCCGGCAATGCCTGCGGCCACATTACACAACTCCCTAAATGCCAGTTTCTTCATTTATAAAGTATAGTAATCCCTACCTCTGGGGTTGTTAGGAGAATTAAACAACATTATAGTACTCAGCTCAGTTGTATAGTAAGAGTGAAACAAACTTTAGTCATCATTACTATTACTAGTCATGCATCAGTGAAGTGTGAAGGGGTCATGGTGGGGATGAGTCTGGGAGAAATCAGGGGTCAGATCATAAAAGGCTTTGATGGCCATCGTAAGGAAAATGGACCTTACCTCCTGAAGGTGTCGTAGAGCATTTTATTTTATTTTTATTTTTTTAAAAAGATTTATTTATTTGAGAGAGAGAATAAGTGGGGCGAGGGGCAGAGGGACAGAATCTTCAAGTGGACTCCCTGCTGAGTACAGAGCCTGACATGGGGCTCAATCTCATGACCCATGAGATCATGACCTGGGCCAAAACCAAGAGTTGGACGCTTAACCAACTGAGCCACGCAGGCGCCCCTGGAGAGCATCTTAATGACTCTGCCATGTCAGTGATCAGATCTGTGTCTCAAAAAGATCACATTACTCATTGTGAGTACTTTGTGTGTTTTTCACCTATCCAGTTAAAAACTACTAAAGGCTTTTTATGCCACCATAGTACCATGCATCTAAGAGCCTAAATTATGTGCCAGTTTGATACTGATGAATTTTCCACTTCAAAACTTCTCTGAATTGTTAGATTGCAATAAAATAGAGAGGGCAGGTCCTGGAAGTAAAGAAATAACTAGGAAGTTGTTGCATTAACCTAGACAGGGGTGACCTCAACAATTGTCCAATTACCGTTAGAAGAAAATTCAAGCTCCTTACGGCATACAAAGCCAGCACAATCAGACCTTATTCCCAGTATAGCCTGCCTCCCTCTAGTCTTTCCCAGACCCTCTGCTCTAGTTATGTAGAACTATTTGCTCGTCTTGAAATATGCCTTTCCCTCTGTCTCCCTTGCATAGTTTCTCCATCAGCACAGAATTTCTCCCTTTCCCACCTACTTCCTACACTATTTCTTCAAACTCCTATTCATCCTTCAAAACCCAGCTCAGATTTCAACTCCCCCAGGAAACTTTCAATGGCACCTTGCTCTTTTAGACTGGAATAGATGACAATCCTCTATGTTCCAGAGGGCATCCCATGTTACTTCTATCAGAAAACTTATTGAAATCACGTAACATGTTTCTTACCAAGAAGACATGGGTCTTTCATCTTTGTAATCTTTGTGTTTAGGCCAGTGTCTGGCATGTAGCAGATGCTCAATAAACATGAATAAGTGAATCCATGTCTCTTGTTTGCCACCATTCGACCATTGTTCTACTTATACCTACTTGGGCTCCTTACGGCTCAGAAGTGAGTTCTGTTAATGGATACCATTGAAGACTTAACCCTAAAAAGAAAATCCTTGGTTATGGGAGCTATAAAGTCTTGGAAATTGTGAAGGTCTACTCTAGGGCCTTAAAAGGGAACAGCACAGCTGGTATATGCTTTTGTAGCCTCGAGAACAGGCAAAAGACAAGTGACAAACAGAGCACAGGAGGCACCTACTTGTCCCGCTGGGCCAGGGTCTCAGTGTATTGGTCAGGATTGACCCAGTCCGTTGGTACCTCGTCCCTGTCCTTGGTGACTCCCTTCAGTTTCTCTGAGAGCTCCAGGTTACACTCTTTCTCTGCTTCCACCAGAGCTGCCATGCGCGCAGCCTCATTCTTTGCTAGCCTGGATTCCTGCAAAAAGAACAACAACTGAGAGACGGTGAAGTCCCCGCCTAGGTTAGGAGCCCAAGACTGGAGATACTTGGATGAGTTGGGGAAGGAAAGTAGGGAGAGAAAAGGTGAATGCCAGGAGGCAGAGCAGTAGGGAAATAGATGGAAGGGGGCCCAGGCCCATGGATCTCTGGAAGTCCTGCTCACCTCCTGCAGAAGCTGGATCTTATTCTCCAGGAGCTCGTAAACATGCTCCGTCTCCTGCTGTCTCTCCTCAAACTGGCGCCGGAGCTCAGCTTCATTATGGCTGTTGAGATTCTCCACATCAGCCCTGAAACCACAGAGCATTCGCCAGTCAGAGCCAGCCATATAATTTAGCAAATGGACCCGTTAAGGTTGTTTCAATAATTCAGAGTCACAGTGATGAGAAAAAAAAAAAAAAATGAAGCATTTTTCCCTCTGCAATTATTTGTGGAACTGCTTTTTCCAAACTTTTCAGGTAATCTTTCAGGAACTCTATTTTTTTTTTTTTGTTGCTTGTCAATCAGAATATACTTGACTTCCTAGAGGAGGCTTCATTATTGCTATCGCTTTAAGAGGAAATTAATTTGGGAGGTGGGCAGTCATCAAATGGTTCAGAATTCAACATCCATGTTCATCTGTCCCTGGTCTCTTCCGTTTAGACTGTTCCCCCAGAGTGCTTTGCTAATTCCCTGTCTTTCTTGTTATTTGACTTTAAAGTGTTCCTTCCATTTAGGGTGCTGGGACAGAATATCCATTTGGACAGCCACAGAAATGCTCTCTTCCTTTATAGCTAGTAACCCACAGACTATCCTGAATCTGGGCTATCTATCCAGTTTTCCCATGGCCCCATGCAGAGAACAGAAATTTAATCTATGAAGCTCGGGGTTCTGGCCCAGCTTTGCTTCTCTGATGTCCTTAGGAATGAGTGTCCAGGCACTAGCATGAAGCGGGTAAGGTGTCACAAGCTTATTTATAGCTAACAACAGCTGCCCTTGATGTCTGAGGATTAACAATTTGGAGGCAGTATCAGGTGCTGAATGATCTTAATTCCGGTTTGGTTTTATTCCTGTTTTAAGCCATTTGTTGAGAATCATGGACCATCTTCTTGTTCTCAAGGCAGAGAACAATATTATGCCTTCATAGATTCATGATAAATCAGAGCTGCTCTATCCAAGCCCAGTCGCACTTTAATATTTGACCCAGAAGTCTGTGTCTATGAACACCAAAGGGGGCTTTCCCAAAGATTCTAGGATTCTTCCGTTGATAATGGACACTACTCAGCACCATCTCAGAGGCTACATTTTCTTGAGTTCCCATATCATTATACAGATTGGGGGTGGGTGTAGAGGGTCTTGGTTGTACAAGGGACACAACTCAAGAAAATAACTCAAGACCTGTAAATAGGCAGACCTCAGGAATCATCAACTTTGACTTCATATTCCTTGACAAATGCAACAGACAACAGCTAACTACAATATCTTGAGAATGGAAGTTATACATTTTCTGAGTAACTCGGCAGGGAATGCCTGATTTAATAGGCTACAGCTGTTGTAAAGTCATAAGGGCGTTGAACTTGATGCCAGAGATGTAGGCTCTGCCACTCATTTGAGAAGACTTTAATGTACCTTAGTTTTCTCATTTCTAAAAATAGGATAATGCCACCCAATTAAAAGTTGAACGGACATAAAACATGTTTTAAAAGCATTACATGAATCTCAAAATTTATTTCTCAATTGTAAGTTTTCCTAAAGTCTATTAGCTCATTTAATGACTTATTAAGTCTTTAGTAATATCAGCATCATGTGTACAATTGAGTCTGGTTTTGAGTATTCTGATCTTGTTGGACTGCCATCCTAAATATCAAGAAATACTGTAGAGACAGAAGGAATGCCAGATCAGATTAAATGTATACAGATCCCAGAACAGAATCTAAACATTATTTTTAATAGCAATTTTAACAATACTTGTCATTGAAAACGAAGGGGTTTTTAATGATAAAAACTATAAATTATAAAAGTAACCATTTTAACAATACAGAATTACATAAAGAAAAAAAGAAACAAGGCTTCTCCCCAACAAAAACTCTAATCTCATTTCCCTGATACAAGTAATATTGAAGAGTTTGGTAAATAGCCCTCTAGTTTTTTTTTTTTTTTAAATGCATAATCAAGCAAACACATGTAGACACAGAGGGGACTGTTTGTCTTTACACAAAGGGGCTTATACCATAAATATCACCCAGCACTTTTCCCCCTTGCTTAGTCTATCAGGGACTTCCCACCAAAATAATAATATAGAGCTAACTCATTCTTTTAAATGATTGCATAGTATTCCACAGTATGTTTATATCAAAATGTCTTCAACCATTGCCCTCTTGATGGATAGCTATTTCTAGTTTTTTGCCATTATAAATAATGATGCAGTAAACATCCTTCTGCATTTATTTTTGAGGGATAGATTCCTCCTAGAGAGTATTTGGTCAAAGGTAGTATGTATTTTTCACTTTGGTAGGTAGTGCCACATACCAAAAATATTGCCATAATTCAAACTCTCACCAGCAGTATATGAGAGTGCCCACTTTCCCCCAAATCTATGTCAACCCTTAATGTTATTAGCCAATTGTTGAATAGGAAGTTTATAATCTTAGGCCCAGTGAATTTCCAATCCACCTCAATGTCTGTCAGATTTAGTAATAGAGCCAAAGGGAAAGAAAGCACATTGTTTCAGTTTCTCAATTGGCCACAGCATTCACAGGCCAGAGTTAAGGTGAAGGAATTTGGTTCCAAATCTACTGTTCTCAGATTAATAAACCAGGCTCTGGAAAGAACGAAGAGCTCAACTGGTTCAAACTACAACTCACCATGTTTTATCTAGATGCTGTTTCTTGTCCTGGAGTTCTCGTTTCAGACTCTCTACTTCAACCTTCAGCTCGATGTTCTGAAAAGCACACAAGCGTTAATCGCCATTAATTGCCACAGACCCTCTATCCTGGAACCAGGTTCCTACTTAAGTCTTGCCTTGGTCCACAGCTTCTCATCTTATCCCAGACCTCTTCATGACCCATGACATAAATGAGATTCACATGGATCAGTAACCCAGTCAAGGATGAATGGACTATATAGCTTTGGGATGTCCCTGAAGCTACTTATCTGTTCTCCCAAGCCATTCATTCTTGCCCCTGGATGATGAACACCACCAAAGTCTGTTTGTTCTCTAAGGCATCAGAGGATAGCGTGTATATTAAAATAACTTTTTCTTACTCATGTAAGTCTGCTTCTGAAAGCCAAATTACTGTATATAGAATCATATCTTACATATAACTGGGGACTTAATTATTTAAAGAAATCTTGTTGCAAACGTTTTTGAAAACAATATGCTGCCTTTATCGTTAAATTGAATTTTCATAAATTGCATTTGCTTAAAGTGATAGGGGATTCTTATGGTAAATCTATGAAGGAGACAATTTTTGTCGAGATGAAACAGCAACAAATTACGACTTGACAAACACAAAAAGGAAATGAAAACATCCCAGGAGAAGTAAAGTATGAACAGAGATTTGGTGAAATGTTGTCCACAGAATGTCCAGTACAGCTTGAATGGCCTCGTGTATGGTGAAGAGTGGGAAATCAGCACAGAAAATGTTCACAACTAGTTTGTGAAAGCTATGCTAAGATGACTGAATAGTAGCCAGTAGAGAACAAGAACTCATCAGGGAGCTTTAGGCAAAATATTGCCATGATCAGGTCTGTGTTGGGGAAGGAGTTCACAGTAGATGTAAAAAAGATGAATGAGTCAGGAGGCCACTGCTCAGAATAGAGACAGGGACTGTCTGGGGTCAAAGAGGTACAGCGAGCAAGACTCAAAAGGCATTTCCAAGGGGGAATCTGTGGGGCTTGCTGATCTGTAAGAGAGAGAGAGGAGCAAAGACAATGCTGAGATTTCTAGCATGTGGGTGGTAATGCATACTATTAACTAAAATAGGGAAGAGAAAAAGAGGAGCAGGTTTGTAGGGGAACCTAACGAGGAGTCTAAAAATACTAGTCAGGGATTTGCTTTATTAAGGCTTAGAGCTGAGTACACATAGATGAGTTGGTCCCTTCCCTGAATACACAGTATGAAACAGGAAGAATTTCATCAGTACTATGTTATGGACTTACCATGTGCACCTCAGTCTTCCCACAGGTATGTTACGGTTGCTTTTTTTTTTTTTTTAATGAAGATAATAATGTCTACTCCACAGGGGGCTTTGTGCAGATTCAGTGGGATAAGGGACATAATACCCCTAGAAAACTTAGAACTCTGCCTTGCACACAGCTGCTCAACAACCTATGTTCACTGGCTAATGAATGCCAGTCAAGAGAGCTCCGCCCCACCAGGAAAAATATTTAAATCTAAAGGAAATAAAAATGGAATGTTAACCACACTGGAATTAAAAGAGAGAAAAAGAAAAAAGAAAAAAATGGAGGATGCAAATTCTGTGGGCTCTCTCCTAGATAAGAAAATGAAGTCAGTACTTGAATTAACTTGGCAAAAGTTTCCAGGTCCCTCATTTTAAAGGTAAGGAAATTGAAACTCGAAGACTTCCTCTAAGATAAAAACAATAATTGAATGCAGCATTCCATTTGTGCTCCAGCATTTCAGCCAGAGACCAGCCCAGGAAGCACTGCCAATTTTTGCTTGATTTAGTAGAATGTGGTAAATTATAGAATTAGGGAAGGTATTAGGCAGTTAAGTATAGCGGTCAAGAACATAGGCCCTGAAGGTGAGAAGAGGAGTTGGCAAGCCACCTGCCCTCTCTAAAAGCGTCAACCTCCTCCTCTATCAAAGGAGGATCATAATGGCACCTCTCTTATTAGGGTGTTAAGAAGACTGAATGAAATAATGCTCAAAACGTATATTGCGCAATCCATGACATGCAGTAAGCATTCAGCCAATGTTAGCTGTTATTAACTATAAAAACAAAAATGTACCCTCTCTGACTAGGACTGCTGAACTTCTCAACCAATCACATGTTAAGCTAATGTCACGTCATGGAAAGGAAAGAAAATTACTACACCAAAGGCAGGCTATCCCAGACACCTGCACACAAATACATGCCCAATTTGAACAGTCTGCAGGTGAGCTATATCCTTCTAAGATAAGTAGAAAAGACAAAAGAAAAGCAGGGAAAGAAAAGAAGAAGTAGGAAAGATGAAAAATAGAATTAATTCTCCAGGCTTTGGCATTTGGTCCACTCAATCAAACAGACAATAAAGTTTATGAGGCTCACACAGAACTGCTAAAACAGTCTCATTTCCACAAGATTAGATCCAAATCTTATGATCAGTTATTCCAGTGGATCAAAGTACTTTCACGGGTGTTAGAAAATCTACCACATGGAAATGCGAGTACATAACCAATTGACAGCACTGTAGTCTAACCCTTCTGTAACCTCTTTCTGCAGAAAAATCTCTGCATGGTTTATCACATTTATTCATTATCCATTAGCAAATATTCATATGTAAATTGTCCAATTCTAAGTACAGCTGGAGTGGATCCCAAATTAACTCCATCTGCTTATCACCAAGTCTTGTCAGCTCTTGGTCAAGATATCTGAGGAAATTTCTGTACTCAAGAAAGGGGCAGCTGGGCTGGCAAGGAAGAGAGCCTTTTTACATGTCCCCAGAGGAGTATTCACCTATCTAATTGAAGAAAAAGTTTCACTGATGAAGCTAAAATTAAATGACTGGAAATACAATAAACCTTCATTATGTTAATAACTTGAGCTTGAGAACTTGGCTAATGATGAGTTTATAGATTAACTGTGTTTCATCAGACTTTCTCTGTGTCGCAACTTGTCTTGTTTCCGGAAAAATCACGCCAGTGATAACCAATTACCTAACTCCTCCAAGGTTTCAATTTTAACTCTACAAATCGATCCACTGCTCATAACTTCATATTCATGCAAGTGTGTGTGTGTGTGTGTGTGTGTGTGTGTGTGTGTGTGTTTTAATTACTCTTCAAGCACCTTGAGGAGAGGAACTATGTCTTATTTTGTATCTCTCATAATTTGCTTCTGGGGTAAGTGCAGGCACTTAAAAGAACAAAAAGCTTGACAGCATACAGTCATTGATAAAATAAACAAGCAAAGTATGTGTTAGAGATTAAAGGTTGCTGGAACCAAAGTTCTTCCCATTGAAGTTCTTGACCTCAGGAAGTTCTCAGTGTAGTAAGATGTGAATTGGGATCAGTGAGTGAGGGAAATGGATATCAGGTCTTTGCAAGACAGTAGGTTATAAGCCAGAGAGGAGCACAGCCTTCCATAGAAGAGTCCTTATTTGACACAAAAAATAAATATGGCCAGATCTCACTTTAAATCAATTCTGTAAACTAAAATAATTCAAGAAGAAATAGGTTAGCAGGAAGAAGAGTCTCAAAATCTGTGAGCAGACCCTCTTATAATTTGTGATTATTCAAAGTGAAAACTAACTCTAAGTGGGTGAGTTATTTTAAAATCTTTTCTTTTTAGAATTGTATCCCTTCTAAGGAAAAGTATAGTTCGTAAATATTTTTTGCATACAGAGTAAATTTGTTTTCCGGACCTCTCTGATACCCCTGGGGCAAAGCCGTAGCTCTGTAAAACAGTGTGAAGTATTGACTATTTTCATAAGGAGTTCAATGTGTCCTGACCAAGGGACAAATGACCGGTCCCTACAAATCCCTAGAAACGCATTTTAGTAGCTTCCCAGTGAATTATTTGTAGATGAAGCTGCTTTCCATTCACCCAGGTTTTATTGTTTATTTATTTAAAAAAATTTTTTTAAAGATTTTATTTATTTGAGACAGAGGAAGAGAGCATGAGCAGGGGGAGAAGCAGACTCCCCGCTGAGCAGAGAGCCTGACATGGGACTCGATCCCAGGACCCTGAGATCATGACTGAGCTACCCAGGCACCCTCCATTCACCCAGTTTTAAAGGAAAAATAGAACTCTAGTGAGTCTAAATATTTGGTTCTGTCATTAACTAACTGTGTGACCTTGGACAAGTCATCCCCAAAGCTTTCTGGTTTTTATACAATTAATTTAAATCAGAGCCTCTCCCTCCTGCCCCATAAGAATTATAATCAAACCCCATTGCTCATCTCAGTTGATGTGAGACACCTAGCCAGAATGTGTTCAAATGCAAAACGTCAAGTCCTTGGACCATAGGGTAGAGGAAAGACTTTATTCAGTCCCTGTCTTTCTACTGTCATCCACTAGCACAGTGAAGCCCTAGATTAGACACACAGGTTGCCCCAACATGTGACAAGTGTCCTTCATTGTCAGGGAAAGGACAATAAGGCAGTGTCTTCAACTTCAATAACCAGAAGATTACAAGCCAAGGGCACTCTTCTGTCAGAGACCGCCTTAGTGTCCAGTCCCCCAGAGAGATGGAAAAAACCAAGCGGAAAAGTTTCAGCTTAGGGCGCCTGGGTGGCTCAGATGGTTAAGCGTCTGCCTTCGGCTCAGGTCATGATCCCAGGGTCCTGGGATCGAGTCCCGCATCGGGCTCCCTGCTCCTTAGGGGCCTGCTTCTCCCTCTGCTTCTCTCTCTCTCTCTCTGTCTGTCATGAATAAATAAATACAATCTTTAAAAAAAAAAAAAGTTTCAGCTTATACAATACAAAATACAAGGATCCACAACCAAATAACAAAACCCCTCCATTCAGGTCACTCTTTCAAGCCCTACCCGTGTCAGTCCTTACCAGAGGCCTGAAAACAATACCATTTCCTTCCTAGCCCAGTTTACCTTGGTTAGACAAACACAGACTGAATCCACACTGAGGCCGTGGATGGGTTCTCAGGTGATCGGGTATTTGGCCAGATGCAGCCAGCGTTCGTGTATGTGTGTGTGAAAGAGAGACAGAGACAGAAAGGGTGCTCATTGGGAAGACGACAGGGTAGCTGACTTGTGAGATTTGTATTTTCAGCCAATTCTAGTACTCTAATAGGTACTAGAAAGAGCAAGGTAGTCACAACCATGGTCCTCAGGGAATTTGCAGCCTATAAGGGCAATTAACCAGATTATAATAAAGTGTGATAAGCAGAGGAGACCTACGGGCACGGGGCTGGCTCAGTCGGTGGAGCGTGCAACACTTGATCTCAGGGTTGTGAGTTTGATCCCCATGTTGGTATAGAGCTTACTTAAAAATGAAATCTTTAAAAAAAAAAGAAAAGCATATTAAGTGACGCCGTGGGTGGTACGACTGCAGCTGGAGGGCAGAGGAGGCGGCGCGTGAGTCCTGTCCTCGCCATGAGGCTGCAGCAAGCGCCGGTGTCCGGGAAGGTATTCATTCAGCGAGACTACAGCAGTGGCACACGGTGCCAGTTCCAGACCAAGTTCCCCGCGGAGCTGGAGAACCGGATTGATAGACAGCAGTTTGAAGAAACAGTTCGAACTCTAAATAACCTTTATGCAGAAGCAGAGAAGCTTGGGGGCCAATCCCATCTTGAAGCCTGTTTGGCTTGTTTAACAGCATACACCGTCTTCTTATGCATGGAAACTCATTATGAGAAGGTTCTAAAGAATGTGTCCAAATACATTCAAGAGCAGAATGAGAAGATACATGCTCCCCAAGGCCTCCTCCTGACAGATCCCATTGAGAGAGGACTTTGAGTTATTGAAATCACCATTTATGAAGACAGAGGCATGAGCAGTGGAAGATAAACCATAGAATTAAAGATCCCACCTCCAGCTGGGACCCTCATCTATCCACTGGCCGATCGCAGAGTGTCCTCTCCAGAGCATCATTCCTTTGTATCTGCTGCCAGAGCCACGGTGCCATTTACTCCAGGGACTAACTTTCTAAAATTCCACACCTGGAGTGACCTCTAATCGCTCAGCATCCACTTTGTGTCTGCAAATTGTGTAGGACTCTGTAATCTTTTGATTCGTTTCTTAGAAAACACAATGACGCATTTCACTTTTTTTATTCAAAGCCATTAATAAAATAGGCCGTTGATTAGCCCAACATGAAGTTTCTTTCTTATCTGCCACCAGGATCAGTGGTTCTCTTCATTCCTTGGGCCAGCTTCCCAGGTGGCTCTCGACTTCCACGTCACATCTCAGCCAGTGTTCAGTCTTATTTCCCCGAAATTCATAAAATGCTTTCCTCCAGGATTTTGGTGAAAGGTAGCCTGTGTCTGTGGTTTTGCTAATGCATCTCCCAGATTTCAAGGAACTACCAGTTTTGCCATGACTAAAATCTTAAAGATCTGTTTCTGTTCAGTTTCTCAAACTGAAACTCATTGGAAAAATAATGTACAGTGTTATTTGTTTTATGATAGCAATTATTCCTAATTAAAGCAGTATTCAATGCAATTTCCAGTTATTTTTCTTTGGAGAATCTTGTTATTATTGCATTACCGCGAATGTTGGGAAGATGTAGTATGTGTTGCGTGTTCCTTACAAAAATAAGTAAGCACAATAAAGTGGATGCTAAACCATCAAACATAAATGTCCCTGCTGTGTCCCTGAATGTGTAATAAGCAAGTATAATACATATTTTAATTATAATTTTGTTATAAATATAACTTATGAGAAAAAAAATTGATAGGAATAATACTGTAGATTGCTAATTTTTAACTGTCCCTACTGGCAGTTCAAATCTTATGATTCATAGACTTTGCTCATATACAGTATTCAGTGCACAGAAATCTTATGATTGGTTCAAGTACAGTAAGTTCAGGGATTTCCAACTAAAACTTTCCAGTCTGAGTCAGTGTTTCTAGTTCTTTTGGCTGTATGTTCTTAGTATCCGGGTTTCTTATGCCCTTCCTTCATCTTTGGGGTTTGAGAGCACTGTTTTGGGGAGAAAGTTCAGAAATATATTAGGAAAGAATGAAACCGTTAAAAGTTTTACTTTCAGAGATACTGTAGGTGCTAATACTGGATTTAATCTTTCAGATTTAGCTTATTCAGTAAATCCCATTGGTCTGTGTAATATTTTAAGCGTATAAAATTCGTTTGTTACTTTAGAGCCTGTAATAGTGTGTCTGTCTGCAATAACTTTGCTGAAATAAGAACACATTAGTAAAATTTTTCTTAAGAAAAAAAACTAAACACAGAGGAGACCTAGCATCAGATAGCTGAACGGGAATGCACGCAGGTGGGAGGTATAAATGGCAGCAGATACACAATTCCTGTTAACCCCTAGCTTTAGCCTCCAAAGAAATTACTCCTAGACTCAACTCATGTACGTCATAACTTGGGTTGCCCTTCCTCTCAGATCCCTCATTCTAATCTTTCAGGGAGGAGGCCTATAAATCAGAAACTACAGAGCTGCCAAGGGAAAATAAAGGAGGTGGTACTCAGGGCAGAGTATGTCGAGGCCGCTGGTAGGCAATAGGCTCAAGTGATGGAATGTAGAAAGGGCCCGCAGCGACCCCCTGGCCAAATATAGACAGGCCCCTCAGACGACCTACCTCAACAGAGCCAGAGGCCCTCACTGACCGTGAGCTACGTACAGCCAAGCACAGTTCCCAAAAAAGGGAAGATTCCATAGGTTGCCATGCCTCCTTACCTTCCCCCTTTAAAAACAGCCCCGACCACTGCCTTCTTGCAGAGAGTCTCTCCTCTGCTGTCCTGCCCATGGCTCCCTTGCGGTGGAGTCAATAAACTTCTATCTCCTCTGTTCTGCCTCAGCTGAATCCTTTCCCCATCTGTGCCGCCAGCTTCCACCCAATCATTGCCCTACATCTGGAGGCTCCCGTCCGATCAAGAGACACCCATTTAGACACCACAGTGTAGAATTTAGAACTAAACTGTCCTGGGTTCAAATACAAACTCTCTCACATTCTATTAGGTTGAATCACATGGAAGTGCAAATATTCAACCATTTTTTACAGTTTCACGTAGTTTCACATAGTTCATCCTCTGCATTCTAGAGGTAAAACACGTAAGCTAAGTTTTAGTTGCTTCGGGTGCTAACAGCACTACCTTTCAGGGATATTGAGAAATTAAAGGAAAAGATGTAAGTGAAAATACTTGACATATGGTGGGTGTTCGATAAACATTAGTTTCCCGAAGGGAGTAAGATGCATGAATTGGGAAGGAGAGAGAGCTCTTTCTGGCTAACCCTGAGTTTAGGAACCCAAGAAAAGACAGATGAAAATGAGGTGTCTTGGGGCGCCTGGGTGGCTTAGTTGGTTAAGCATCTGACTCTTGATCTCAGCTCAGGTCTTGATCTCAGGGTGGTGAGTTCAACCCTGCATTGGGCTCCCTGCTGAGAATGGAGACTACTTAAAAAAAAAAAAGTGTCGGGGCGCCTGGGTGGCTCAGGCATTAAGCGTCTGCCTTCGGCTCAGGACATGATCCCAGCGTCCTGGGATCGAGCCCCGCATCGGGCTCCCCGCTCAGCGGGAAGCCTGCTTCTCCCTCTCCCGCTCCTCCTGCTTGTGTTCCCTCTCTCTCTGTGAAATAAATAAATAAAATCTTTAAAAAAAATAAAAAATAAAAAAATAAAAAAAAGTGTCTTTGGATTTTGATGGTGGGGGAGCCTGTGGGGGTGAAGGGGGAGTATATGAGAAACCACTGTACCTTCTGCTCATTTTTGCTGTGCACCTAAAACTGCACTAAAAGACAAAAGTCTATTTAAAAATATCGGGGGGGGGCGCGCCTGGGTGGCTCAGTTGGTTAAGCGACTGCCTTCGGCTCAGGTCATGATCCTGGAGTCCCGGGATCGAGTCCCACATCGGGCTCCCTGCTCAGCAGGGAGTCTGCTTCTCCCTCTGACCCTCTTCCCTCTCATTCTCTCTCTCAAATAAATAAATAAAATCTTTAAAAAAATAAATAAATAAAAATATGGGGGAAAATAGGAGAGGTGTCTCGGGCTTGTTTTATTTAGACTCTGAGCTCAGAGGTCCCAATATACACACTGCCTTGGCGTTCACACTGATCTGTAACTTAAACCTTTCTCAGCCACCCTTTAAAAATCTTGGTGGAGTCCCAGAAGCCTCAGTTGATCTGACCCAACTGAGCTGGCAAGTGAGAAAACATTCACAAATACCAATGATCTCAGTGATTATCTCCCCCTCCCAGCACATTCCTTAGCAGGACGAATCTCTCTCACTTGGCTGGAGCCTCTCTGTTCACAAATAGGCCTGGCTGGGCTTAATTTAGCAAAGTGCAGTCCTCTTGTGAAAGCCAGGGGTGAGGCTAGAGCCCCTGCGATCCCCAGGACACCTTGTGTAGAGACAGGAACGCAGCCCCACCAAAGCGACTGAAAGGATTATTTAAAATGATCTGTTTCCCTCAGCTATTCAGGAACAGGAGTCCAGGGGAGCCATCCTGTGCATTCTTTGACTTCTCTTTAGGCAGCAGGTACAGAATTGGGATAAGTAAAAATTTACCCTAGAGTAAAAAGTTTAAAAACTATACTAATTTTTCTATAGATACATTGGTGCACAGGACACCAATGGCTTACTAAGTATTTTAAAGTTATCCATGGCTTCTAACATGATCTGACATTCATGTCCAAATTCAGCTCTCAATTCTGGATTGACACTTGCTTTGATGTATTCTCCAAAAAGGATAAAGCCACTCATTGGTGTTCTGCAAAGTGCGGGATGGAGTCCATTTCTCACCCTGAAGCTTGCATACAAACTGGAATCGAAATTCTAACACCAGGCAGTCACTCCTCCGAAACCTCGCTGTGTCCTGAAGCCAGGTGCTCTGATCAGGCAACTCTTCTGAAATTATACCTCTGCTTGGGACCAGGGACAGTGCTTAGACTGTAGACCCCAAGCTGTGTGGTGCAGGATGGCAACCATGAGCCACATGGAGCTACTGTACCCTTAAGATGTGACTAGTCCAAACTGAGATGTGCTGTAAGGATTTCAAAGGCGTAATACACACTGGGTTGCAAAAACTAGCCACAACGAAAGCATATATAAAATCTCAATAATTTTTAAATATTGACTTCATGTTGAAATGATAATATTTTAAATATATCATTAATATTCATGTCATGCGTTTCTTTTTACTTTTTTTTGTAATGTGGCCACTAGAAAACTATAAAGTACGTTTATGGCTCCTATTACATTTCTTTTTTTTTTTTTAAGATTTTATTTATTTGTCAGAGAGAGGGAGAGAGAGAGCACAAGCAGGGGGAGCAGGAGGCTTCCCGCTGAGCAAGGAGCCCAATGCAGGGCTCGATCCCAGGACCTCAGCCAAAGGCAGACGCTTAACTGACTAAGCCACCCAGGCATCCCTCCTATTACATTTCTGTTGGACAGTGCTGCTCTGTAAGATGTTAGGTAAAAGATGTACTGGTTTCAAGTACATTGCATGAAGACATGCTCTGACCTGCATCACAGTTAGTTCTGCGGCATAAGAGCACCTTTCAGAGTTTTTATGGGTTATGGCATTCATCAACCAACAAAATACAGAAGTGACTCCAGCTAACTACAAGTGGAGCAAAACTATCTAGGGGGGTTGATAAGAGTAACTGAACAAAAATCAGATCACAGGGGCGCCTGGGTGGCTCAGTTGGTTGTGTTTACTTTTGGCTCGGGTCATGATCCAAGGCTCCTGGAATCTAGCCCTGAGTTGGGCTCCCTGCTCAGTGGGGAGCCTGATTCTCCCCCCCCACCCTCCCCTCTCTGTCCCCCCTTGTGCTCTCTCTCACTATCTCTCTCTCAAATGAATAAATAAAACCTTAAAAAAAAAAAAAAAGCCAGATCACAGTACTACCCAAACTACGTTCAGACAGTAAACAGCAAATGTCAGGAAGGCAGGGCCCCCTCTGTCTCCTCACAATTGTGTCCTCATCACTAGCACAGTGTCCATACACAGAGGATGATTATATATTCATCAAATGAAAAGATGTTGTTCAAAACAGAAATACAACCCACTCAAACAATTCTCACTGTCAAGAATTTCCTTGTCTTACACTTTCTCAGTTCGCTGGCTTTCCACTTCTGCCAACCCTCGGAGAGACTGCTCAGTTCTAGGACGTTCACCTGGAACACGAGCCTCTGGACCTCTCAAGGGGAGGAAATAGCAAAGGTGGTCCCCCTTCCACCTTTTCTGTACAGACGGGCCTCACCCGCAACTTCTGGGTGTTTGCAATTGATCAACAAACTTACTAAGTTTCTATGATTGGGCTCAGCACTGTTGAAGATTATGTTGAAGTTACAGAGGAAGTTTGAGATCAATCCAACCCACAGAGTGTTTCTAATCTAGAAGGAGATAAGAAATGCATACATGGAAAGATGATCACCAGCTGGGGATTAAATAACAGGTGCCAAATAATGCATCTGAACTGTAATTTCAGGAAGAGCAGAGAGAGTGAAAGATGATTTCAGGCAATAAGGATGAGGAAAGGCCCACCCGAGCAGATGTAATCTGAGTTGGACTCTGAAACCCAAGCAGGGTTTGGATAGGCAGAGAAAAAAGATACAGGTGGTCCAGGTGTGAACAAGGATGTGTCGGCAGGAATGAGCACACACGAAAGGGAGTGACTCACTCCAAGAACACGTTTGCAAATACACAGTGTGAGAATAAAGCTTGCTTCCTGCTTCATTAAGAATATTGAAACAACTGGAAGAAAACTGACAGTCTCCTACCACCACATCAATCCATCCACCAGCATCTGTGCTCACACACTCTTTCCACTTGTGACCTCGGATCGACTGTCCATGCTCCTGTCTAAAGCCAAACCTCCTACCTACGCACTAGGTCTCATTCTCCCTACTGCTCAAAAACAACATCCAGAAAGTCTCCCTTCTCTCCTCTACCAATATTTCAGTTTCTACTGGAAAATTCTGTTGGTATACAAATGTGCTGTTATCCCTCTATCTTTTAGAAAAATCTTCTATGGACCCCCATACTGTTACTAGTTACTGTCCCGTTTCTTTGCTCTCCTTTGCAACAAAACTCCTCAACATACTGGGTCACACTCACTGCCTCGACTCCTCCTCCTTGTTGTTAAACTAATGCAATCAGGCTTTTGCCTCCACTAGTCCACCAAAATGATGACTCTAATCAAGATCTCTAAGGGCATTTCTGTTGTTAAATCCAAACGTCAATTCTTACTCATCATATTACTTGACTACCATTGGCATTTCAAAAGGTTGATCCCTCCCCCCGCCCCCATTACACACTTCCTTCACTTGGCCTCCACAGCTCCAGACTCTTGGTTTTCCTCTCGCTTCACTGGTTGCATCCTCTCTCTCCTTTGCTGGTTCTCCCACCTTTCGCCCAACTGTTAACATTAGAATGACCCACGGCTTAGCCTTTGGTCTGTTTGTCCTCCCCCTTGGTAGGTCAAACTCCCTTGGTGATCTCATCCAGGCTCATGGCTTTAAATACCAACTCTGCTGATACCTTCAATATTTATATCTCCAGCACAACCCTTTTCCAACTGCTTACTTGATATTGCCACTGGCAATGTTCAACAACTATCTCAAACACAAAATGTCCCAAATTAACTCCCACTCTCCACCCTCAAACCTATTCTATACAGAGCCTTCCCTCTCTCAATTATAGCAGCTCCACCCTTCCATCTACTTAAGCCAAAGCCCTGGGGTCTTCCTTGATTCCTTTCCTTCTCTCATTGGCTCCTTTCACAGCCAATCCATCAGCAATTTCGTTGGTGTTCCCTTCACTGCTTATCCCCACAACTGCTATTATCTTAGTCTGATCACCACCAGCTCCTATGTTAATTACCGCAATGGCTTCCTAATCACCTGTGCTGGCCTGTATTCTGCTCCTTCCACAGCCTATTCTCATTACCATAGCCACAACGATCTTTTCAAAAGTCAGATAGGACTGTCATTCATCAAATTATTCCCCTGCTTAAAATCCTTTAATGGCTTCCCTTGCCACTTGGAGTAAAAACTAAAGTCTCTAAGATGATCTACAAGAGCCATTCTGATCTATACCAGCCCCTTTACCTCTGAGGCCTTACCTCCAAACATTCTCACCCTTTCTCGTGTTGCTTTGGCCACAATGGTTTTCCAGCACTTTGTGTGCCTGGAGTGTTCTTCCCCATTACCTGTTTGGCTAACTTCCTCATTTCCTTCAAGTCATTGCTTAAAAATCATTTCCAATGGCATAGCTACTTTGGAAAACAGTTTGGCAGTATCCTAGAAGTTGAAATAGATGCTTCTTGCGTGACCTAACAATTCCACTATGGGGTATTTACCCAGGAGAGATAAAACAAAGACTTGGACATGAAAATTCATAGCGGCTTAATTTATAATAGCCAATCACTGGACACAACCCATGCGTTCATCAACAGGTAAATGGAAAAACAAATTGCATTATATTCATATGATGGAATACTACTCAGCAATAAAAAGTGATGAATACTGACATAACAACATGGATAAACCTCAAAATCATGGTAAGCGAAAGAAGTCCAATACCAGAACATACACTGTATTATTCCATTTATATCAAATTCTAAAATAGCAAAAGTAAGCTATAGACAGAAAACAAATCCGTGGTTTCCTGCAGCTAATGGTGTGAGAGAATTGGCACCAGTGTGACATAAAAGCAAATTTTCTGGGTGATGGAAATGTTTTACATCTTGATTGTGTCATGGTTGTGGTATGGTTATATACATTTGTTCAAATTCACCAAACTATACACCTGATACAACTGATTAAACAAAAAGATCAAAGGAAAATAGAAATGATAAAGAAAGTGGCAATGCAAACAGCCAAGTGCAAAGGGTAAGCAAGGAGCTCAGCACAGAGACCACCAATCTGGGATGCCTTCATTGCCTCAGGTCAGCCTTGGGGACTATAAGTGTTGTGAGGGTAAAACCCACTAACATGTTTACTTCCCTTTCGATTTCCTCTCTGCAAAATAAGTGGGAAGATTGGACAGACTCTAACATGGTTCCCCATGATCCTTGTCTCCTGGTGTTCATGCCTTTGTATAATCCCTTCCTCTCAAGTACGGGCAGGATGCGTAACTTGCTTCTAATCAATAGAACATAGCAAAGGCGGGGCGCCTGGGTGGCTCAGTCGGTTAAGCGTCTGCCTTCAGCTCAGGTCATGATCTCAGGGTCCTGGGATCGAGCCCCACATCGGGTTCCCTGCTCAGTGGGGAGTCTGCTTCTCCCTCACCCTCTTCCTGCTGCTCCCCCTGCTTATGCTCACTCTCTCTGTCAAATAAATAAACAAACAAACAAACAAACAAATAAATAAATAAAAAGAACATGGCAAAGGTGACAGAATGTCACTCCTGTGACTATGTTAAGTTTTAAGACTCCGTTTTGCTAGCAGAATTGCTCTAGAGCCTGCTGATTTGATGAGATAAGTGACCATATGGGGCAAGCTCACATGGCAAAGAACAGAGGTGGCTTCAAGGAACTGTGGGCAGCCTCTAGCTAATACCTAGCAAGAAGCCAGGACCCTTTGTCCTAGCACCACAAGGAAATAAATTCTGCCAACAATCCACATGAGTTCAGAAGCTGATTTTTCCCTAGTCGAGCCTTCAGATGAGAACTTGGCCTGGCCAATATCTTGGTTGTAGCCTAGTGAAACTCTGAGCATAGAACTCAGTGAAGTCCTGCTCACACATAAATGGTAAGATAATAAATATATATGTGTTTTTAAAATCACTTTCTAAAAATGGCCTTCCCTGACCACTTTTTTTTTTAAGATTTTATTTATTTGAGAGAGAGAGAGAGCACAAGCAGGGTGGTAAGGGAGGGGCAGAGGGAGAAGCAGACTCCCCACTGAGCAGGGAGGTAGATGCAGGGCTCGATCCCAGGACCCTGGGATCACGACCTGAGCCAAAGGCAAACGCTTAACTGACTGAGCCACCCAGGCGCCCCCCGACCACTTTTTAATACTGCAACCTTCCCTCTACTCTTACACTTTTTGACCCCCTTACCCTGCTCTATCTTTTTCTTTTTTTCCCCAAGAGGGCTTATTACTTTCCAATATTGTACATATTTTATTTATTTATAATATTTACTGTTCTTTGTCTGTTTCCTCATGCCAGAATACAAATTCCA
This sequence comes from Eumetopias jubatus, assembly GCF_037043125.1. Classification (NCBI taxonomy): domain Eukaryota; kingdom Metazoa; phylum Chordata; class Mammalia; order Carnivora; family Otariidae; genus Eumetopias; species Eumetopias jubatus. Next base: position 5,776,691 of record NW_028274810.1, read on the forward strand.
TGAGGATAGGAATGCTAGTCTGTTCTGCTCATTGATATATATTCCAACCACCTCCAGTAGCATCTGCAACATAGTATGTGTTCAATAAATAGTTTTAAACGAGTGAGGCCTAATGCTTAGATTTCAACTAGGATCAATCTATTCTAATTGTCAGCAGAAACAGAGCACAACTAATCACCATCTGTCACAAACTGAGACATACCAAATCTACTGTTAGGTCACCTCTGAGTCTGTTCTTCCCCAAATTAAAAAATCCAATTCCATTGCCTTTTTCTCATAAGCCTCATTTTTCTGGTTTCCTCTGAACTCGTGGGGTCCCATACCAGACTCCGCACAAGCCTGATAGGACAGTGTACAGGGCTAAGGACAGTCTGGTTCCTATTACATTCTACATGGCAATTTGCACCTGTTTCACAAGGAAAAATGAGGTCAATGCCGCCTTTCAGTGTAGATACATCAATGAGACAATGCCACCTCTTCCTTTCACCACCTTGGTGAAAGCCACTATGAAAAGAGATGGCATTTTACTAGAGCTCCTTCTTTTCTCATTGGTCAGTCCTTAATACAATGTAGAGTGATTCACTAAGAGGCATCATTTGCATTTGAAAGAATGACTAACTTTAAATTCTAAAGAATGTGCCAAGGCCTTGCTTACTAACTGAGGAATCGGGCCATGGAGCTGCTGGGCTACCAGGTACACGCCCTGAGGCTATTCGATGCACAGCGGTCCTGTGAAAACTGGGGACAAGACACCAACTTCCTAGAGGTATAATATGGTTGAGATTGAAATATGTGTAAAATGCAGAGAATGGTGCCCGGCATGTAGTAAACACTAAATGGACATCCTCCTTCCCTGGGTTTAAATGGGAAGCATTTAGCATTTAGTTTCCCTGTGTCTGTGTGAATTTTGGGGAAAGTGGAGAGAGGATATGGGACAAAGAAGGACAGAAAGGGCCTAAGCGTGGGGAAAACACTGACACCAGAGACAGGACCAGACCCGGGTCTAGAAACTCTACCTAGAAATAGACAGAGGAGGAGTCCTCAGGCTGTTTTTCCTCATGACCACTTATTTCCCTCCAGCTTATATCAAGACCCCTAGGCACTGGGGACATACTCTGGCACTTTGAAGAAGTAGGGGAAACAGAGAAAAGAGGGGCGAGAGAAAGTAGGAAGCTAGCAGTTGAAGGTAGAGAAAGCCTCAAGTGGAGTTCCAGTTGAATCGCTAACTGTAGTGATTCACACCATGCCCCCTATGTGGCCCCTGCATACCCAACCTTTCTACAGCTAGAGGAACCCCTCTGCTCTCACCCCAGTTACTACTGTCACGACTCTGCCTGGGTCCTCTGAGGCTTGAACAGGTTTGGCAGCCAAGTTGGGCTTCTCCACAATCCCACAGCCTGGAAGGGATCAGAGAGAAAGAAGAAGACTTCGAACGAAAACTGTTCCCCACCTGTAAGAGATCTGCCTCCCTGAGCTCCTGAGGTACACTGTCTTCATTTGATTTCTATATGGGAAGACCCTAGGCTCCAGCTCTGGACACAGAAGTTCCTGACTTTGGAGTGGAGTGCCAGCAACACACCTTCTCATCGACTTGAGTTGTGCAGGTGGGCAGTACAAGACTGTTTATATTGAGCATATACTCAGCTTGACTAGAGAGAATCTGGACAGGGAGGCCCACTGCCGTAACTCTGAGAGGGGCAGCCTCAGAAAGAAGCTCTGAAACCTGTCAAGAAAGGTGCCCTAGAAGGATCTGCTTCCTTCTGGCCCTCAGTTAGGACCTAGACTCTCCTTATGCAGCTCCAGGCCATGGCTCCCCTGCAGGCAGCCTCCTTCCATTTCCCCAGGGCCTTGGAGGTGGGCTTCTCCCTGCCTCAAGCCTCCGTGCAGGCTTTCTAGAGCGCCGTGTGCCGAGACAGGTGGCTTCCTGCCCTTCATGGCAGCGGGGCCTGGCAGGAGATCGGGAGATGAAAAGCTGGCTTTACAAGGCAGCCAGGGCCTTGTGTTTGCTCCCAACCTCTTTCAAGCCAAGTTTCCAAATAACAGGGGTGGTAACTGCCCAGTGCAGCCCAAAGTCCATTCTAAAGATCCTTGGCAAAAAGCCACCTGACTATTACTAGCTTTCCACAGAACGGCATGTACCAAGTTGGAGCACTGTCTTTTGGTGTGTGGGTAGATTAGCTGCTATTTAACATGATAGGGCAGGTTACTTTCCAGGCTGCACCAGCCCCCACGATGCGCCTTCTCCATGTATAACAGATCCTTATTTCTCTGTGAGGTTGAACTTGCTTACATGAGACGGCAAAGGCCAAGAGCAGGAAGCAGAGCAAAAAAAAGTTCACAATGACTTTTGGAAACATAAATGACATAAATGAAACTCCTGGGGAAGGGGTATGTAGGCTGAGGAAATAAATATTTTCTTTTGGAAGCACACACAGATTACAGAATCACTTATCTGTGAATTGCTCTAGCTCCTGCTGTGTAACATTCTATTTTAGCCCAGTAGTGCAAAGGGGAAGAAAGTCTAAACTCGTGACAAGTATATAAATCCCTTGAACTTTTTTTGAAGACCAAGGAAGTCACTGTAAATACATGGACAGGGAGCAAGGCCTCCTGGATTCTAGCCTCAACTTGACCATTAGCTTGTTCTATGACCTTAGGCAAGTGACTTGACTGTTCTGGGCCTCAGTTTTCTTTCTCGAAAATAAATTAGGGAAAGCTAAGTGAATTATTATTTTTGCAACTTTTCTGTGAATCTACAATTATTTTAAAATAAAATCTTTCTGAAAAAGTAAACATGTTACCATGTGATCCAGTAATTCTGCCACTGGGTATATACCCAAAGAAAATGAAAACACTAATTCAAAAATTCAGAAAGATATATGCATTCCTATGTTTATTGGAAGCAGCCCAAGTATCCATCTATAGATGAATAGATAAAAAGATGCAGTACACACACACACTGAAATATTACTCAGCCATAAAAAAGAATGAAATCTTGCCATTTGCAACAACATGGATGGATCTAAAGGATATAATGCTACGTGAAATAAGTCAATCAGAGAAAGACAAATGCCATATGACTTCACTCATATGTGGAATTTAAGAAACAAAACAAAAAAAGGAAAAAAAAGAGATCAAAACAAACTCCTAAATACAGAGGACAGGGGCGCCTGGGTGGCTCAGTCATTAGGTGTCTGCCTTCGGCTCAGGTCATGGTCCCGGGGTCCTGGGATCGAGCCCCGCATCGAGCCCCTCATTGGGCTCCCTGCTCGGCGGGGAGTCTGCCTCTCCTTCTGCCTCTGCTGCTCCCCCTGCTCATGCTCGCGCTCTCTCTCTCAAATAAATAAATAAAAATCTTAAAAAAAAAAAATACAGAGGACTAATGTGGTTGCCAGAGGGGAGGTGGGTGGGGGGGATGGGTGAAATAGACAAAGGGGATTAAGAGTAGATTTATCATCATGAGCACTGAGAAATGCATAGATCCATCATTATATTGTACACCTAAAAGTAATATAACGCTGTATGGTAGTTACACTTGAATAAAAAAATTATTGTTAGAATTACATTGAATTGGGCGCCTGGGTGGCTCAGTCGTTAAGCGTCTGCCTTCGGCTCAGGTCATGATCCCAGGGTCCTGGGATCGAGCCCCACATCGGGCTCCCTGCTCCGCGGGAAGCCTGCTTCTCCCTCTCCCTCTGCCTCTCCCCCTGCTTGTGTTCCCTCTCTCGCTGTGTCGCTCTCTATCAAATAAATAAAATCTTAAAAAAAAAAAAAAAGAATTACATTGAATTTACAGACAAATCTATCTGGGGAGATATATCATAGTATCCAAAAATTTTTGATTAATCATACTACTTTTAGTTTCTAAGTACAGAATAATCAATTTTTGCTGTTAAAAATTATTATCAACAAAATGTTTTGTGATTGTTTATGCTGACAGTTCTCCAATTTTTCTGAAATTTCTTACATACAGCGTCTTATCCATAGTAGCAACTGAAAAACTGCCCTGAGGGGCCACAGGGGAGGGAATGAAAAAAAAGAAAAAGAAAAAAAGAAAAACTGCTCTTTATCATGTTACGTGCTAATAAAGCTTTCTCTATTATACTATATATTAGCTATTTATTCATTTTGTTTTTATTGAAAAAATGATTTAATTTTATAACGTATAAAAGAGATGGAGATTTTTTGGTTCTCCAACAAATAAAATAATAATTGGAAAAAAAAAACAGTAAAGGGGTTATATAAATTATCTCCAAGATCTTCTCTAGCTCCAAACTGTGATTCTGTGTTCTTGTTTATCTCCATTCAGGTGAAAATAAGTCTCTTTCCAGCTATCCAAAGATATTTGTGCCCACTCTTCCTACCTCAGACGAGATGTTGATTAGCCCCAGCTCAAACCTATTTTTTTGCTTTCAACATATCCCGTAGTCTAGGCAAAAACTGAATTCTCCAAAAGCACATTAAAAACAAACTGAGGGTTGCTGGAGTGGGGCGGGGAGGGATGGGGTGGCTGGGTGATGGGCATTGGGGAGGGTATGTGCTATGGTGAGCGCTGTGAATTGTGCAAGACTGATGAATCACAGACCTGTGCCTCTGAAACAAATTAATACATTATATGCTAATAAAAAATAAATAAATAAAAAGGAAAAAAAACACTCCATCCATATCCACTTTGTTCTTGTAAACAAGCAAATTCATCAAGCAGGGAAAAGCTGTTCCTGGCAGCCCATGCTCTCAGAATCTCAGTTTTCCCTAGCAACTGGGCTAATTATAACTCCGGCTACCTGGTAACAGCACTCGATTTCCCTGACATTGGCTGGCAGTTTTAAAGCCGTCTCAGCTCTGCTGGCCCCTCCTTTACTGAGAAGGCTTCGGGGGAGCTGCGAGACCAGGAGACGAATGCTAGGTGAGAGGCCGCTCAGAACTCCAGAACTTCAGCGCTGGGAGGGATGTTAGTGACCATCCCGGTCCAGCCCTCTGATTTTACACATAAGTAACCAGAGGCCCAGAAAAAGTGACTTGTCTTAGCCAGGAACCTAGCAGTCTTCTTGATGTCTTCCTCTTAATCTTTCCATCCCAACTATCACCCAGTCCTACAGATATTTTACCTACATATTTCACAGATCAGTTCCCTCCCCTCTATGCCTATTCCTGTGGCCCTCATCATCTCCTGTCTGGCCTGTCCTGATGACTTCCTGCCTTATCTTCCATCCTCCCCACCCACCAGAAGGATCTAGCGTGTTCCCTGCTGCTTAAAGCCCATCAGTGGCTCCTTATCATCCTCAGGATAAAGTCTACAGTTTTTAAAAATGGCACAAAGATTTAAGTCCCACAGACTCTTCAGCACCATTTTGTGTCTGGCACTTAAATTTAGCAACACAAAACCACTTATAATTCTCCACGCCTTCCATGTGGTTTCTTGCCTTTGGCATTTGCTTCTGGCAAAAGCCCTTTCTTTCCACCTCACCACCCACTGACTAACTAATGATTACTCTCCTTTTGAAGACAAAGCTCAGGCATCATCTCCTCAAAGAATCCTTTGTAAATTTTCCTTCCATCTATTCTATTCAGTTGGGTTAGAGATGCCTCATTTGAGTTTGCTTATACTCTGTACACATCTCTTTTACTGCTTTTTACCACACCCTATCACTTGTGCTTTACTCATCTCCGAAGCCCCAACTTCCAGCACAGTACTCAGAATACAGTAGGCACCCAATGAATGTTGATGAATGAGCAAATGGATAAATCCAAAGCTCCCCATGATCTATCCCTTTCTTATCTTTCCAATCTCGTCTTACTGCTGCTACAAGCCCCTGAGACCATGTTCTAGCCCTACAGAATGACTCCGAGCATGGCAAACACAAAATGCTTTTTCATGACTTTGTGCCCTTGTATGGTATATGCTGTTTCTTCTAAGATCCTCTCCCCATTCCTTGTTGTGTCCTTTTAAGATTCAGTTCAAACTTCACTAACTTGCAAAGCCCTTCCTGGTGGATTTTTGTCATTCTCCTTAGGACTTTAGAACAATCTCACATGCCTCTATGGTAGCCTTTTTTTTTTTTAAGATTTTATTTATTTATTTATTTATTTATTTATTTATTTGAGAGAGAGAGAGAGCACACAAGGAGGAGTGGAGGGGGAAGGAGCAGAGGGAGAGGGAAAAGCAGACTCGCCACTGAGAAGGGAGCCCGATGTCGGGCTCCATCCCAGGACCCCGGGATCATGACCAGAGCCAAAGACAGATGCTTAGCCAGCTGAGCCACCTGGGTGCCCCTATGGTAGCCTTTATTATGCCATTTTTATTTATTTGATATCTTTCTCCACCAGCATCTGGCACAGTTTCTGGCATATAGTAGATAGTCAATAGATGTTTGAATGAATGAATGAATGAATGCATGTGTGCAAACCTGAGTAATTGAATGGCCACGGTGATAAGGCAAACAAGGGAAACATTTGAGATAGGAATTTAGAATGCCTATTCTTTCAACTATATCATGCTATTTCTATCAGTGTGTAAACTTAGATGTACATAACCAATAGGAAGAGGAAATTGCTTTATAATAAGCTTATGTAGAAATATAAATTTTGTAGACATAGTTAAGGAGATGATTAGAAATGGATTAGAATTAAATTAGACTCCAGAATTTAGTTTTAGATTTATTTTCTGGTGATTGGAAGAAAAGGTCTTAAATATTCAAAGAAAAAAATTTTCTTTTTCCCAACAGGCAAGTATTAGGACTTCTAATGAAAAGCTCTTAAAAATGAGAAAATTGGGGGCACCTGGGTGGCTCAGTTGGTTGGGCGTCAGACTCTTGGTTTCGGTTCAGGTCCTCATGTCAAGGTCTTGACATCAAGCCCCTTGTTGGGCTCCACACTGAGCACAGAGTCTGCTTGGGATTCTTTCCCTCTTCCTCTCCCTTCCCTCTCTCACACATGCACTCTCTCTCTCTCAAATACATAAGTAAAATTTTAAAAATGAGAAACGTGGGGCGCCTGGGTGGCTCAGTCCCTAAGCGTCTGCCTTCAGCTCAGGTCATGATCCCGGGGTCCTGGGATGGAGCCCCGCATCGGGCTCCCTGCTCCGCGGGAAGCCTGCTTCTCCCTCTCCCACTCCCCCTGCTTGTGTTCCCGCTCCCGCTATCTCTCTGTGAAATAAATAAATAAAATCTTTAAAAAAAAAAAAATAAAAATGAGAAACGTTGTGTTAAGCAAAAACAGAAAATAAGTTGCTTTTGGTCAAAGCTTCCACAATATTTTAAAGTAACTGTAACAGTTATGGGAAAGTTGCTTAAAATTTTTTTTATTGTAGTAAAATATAAAAAACATAAAATTTACCATTTTAACCATTTTTAAGCATACAGTTCAGTGATATTAAATACATTCATATTGTTGTGCAACCATCCATCTCCAGAACCTTTTCCGCAACTGACTGTACCCACTAAACAATAACTCCCCAGGACGCCTGAGTGCCTCAGTCTGTGAATGGAGCCCCGCAGGGCTCCCTGCTGAGCAGGGAGCCCGCTTGTCCCTCTGCCTGCCACTCCCCCTACTTGTGCTCTCTTTCCCTGACAAATAAATAAATAAAATCTTTTAAAAAAATAAACACACAAACAAACAAACAAAAAGTTCCCCTTCCACACCCTCCCCCTGCCCCTGGCCACCACCATTCTACTCTTTGTCTCTATGAATTAGACTATTCTAGGTACCTCATTTAAGTGGAACCATATAAAAGTTGTTCTTTGGTGACTGGTTTATTTTACTTCACATAATGTCCTCAAAGTTCATCCATGATATAATAGGTGTCAGAAGTTCCTTCCTTTTTCAGGCTGAACAACATTCCATTGCGTGTGTGTACCACATTTTATCCATCTATCGATGGATAATTCAGGCTGCTTCTACCCTTTGGCTACGGTGAATAATGTTGCTATGAACATGGGTGTACAAATATGTTTGGGTCCCTGCTTTCTCTTCTTTCAGGTATATTCTTTCAGGTATATACCTAGAAGTGGACATGCTGGATCATATAATAATTCTATGTTTAATTTTTTTCGAGAATCATCATGCCATTTTCCACAGCCAGCTGGCCAACATGTTATTTTCCAGTTTTTTATTTCTTTGTTTTGTTTTTATAGCAGTCACCCTAATAGCTGTGAAGATTAAACACTTTTTAAACCAAGAACACAAATACCAGTTACAACTATTTAATGACAGAGTCTCCCTCCTTTCTTCCTACTTCTACTCCCAAAAAGAAGAGGAAATGGACAAGCATGCCTTACAGACCTCAGAAAGCTGAGAACGAGGAATCACACACACAGCGTGCGCAGACACAGGCTACATTCACACCAGGCTTCCAGAGAACTCTTTAAAAATAGTTTGGCCAAAGTTGTCCTGATTTCTCTTCTCTCTACTTATATATTTCTCCCTTCCCTACTATGCACATTTCTTAGACTTCACATAAGTAAAACATAGAGGGAGATAAAAACCTTAGCAGCTAACTAAACAAGGGTTTAAAGGTTTACTAAACTGTAAAAAGAAAACAAGAGTCAACTCTGTTAAATATAAGAAGAAAACCATTCACTGTGTCACAGCAACTGCACCATCCCTTTAGGCAATAACCCGAGAAGGTGCAACCGAGCTCTAGTAGGTGTCTCCAGGTATGCAGGATAGTAACAATCCTTTATGTTGATTTAACACCTAACACATTAAAACAGGTTTGCATATGGGAAGGAGGGCAGGGCAGGAATTTGCACCTCTATTTTAGGAAACAGAGGCTCAAAGAAGTTATGGACTTGGCCAAGGACAGACACGTAGCAAGGAATATTCAGAATTCAGGTCTTCTGATTGAATCCCAAAGTTGTCTACCTACATTTTGCCATCCCTCAAAGATAGTAGTCTTTCTCTAATAGCTTTCCGTTGCTTCAAGTCAAAGTTCCTAAATTGTATAGCCCAATGGAGTTCCTATATTCAACTAAAAAAAAAAGATAGTTCTTAAAAGCAAAAAAATAAGGGGGGCCTGGGTGGTGCAGTCAGTTAGGCATCCAACTCTTGGTTTGGGCTCAGGTTGTGATTCGGGGTGGTGAGGTCGAGCCCCACATCAGACTCCAATATTTTCTTTAAAAAACAAAACAGAAATTTAACAGACCCAACCTTTCCTATTCATTCTCTTTGAAGGAATATTTGTACTTGAGGGTGACAGTAAATTTGCTGCAATATGGACACTTGGATTATATTATGTTATTTACGGGCAAACTAAAATGGAGAATTAAGACAAATAGGACAAATGGTCCCAAATCCACTATTGAGGAAAAAAAACTGACTTAAAATAAAAAATGATTGGACTTATCCAATAATTGGACTTATCCGGGCAATTTTGTCATCTCTCAATTTGTCACAATAATGGCAAATATTTCTTGAGGGCTTACTGTATGATAGGCATTGTGCTGATTTCAACTAATTGGCTCATTTAATCCTCCCTCAGATCCTATAAGATAGGTGCTATTACAACACCCACTTCAGCTCAGAGACATTATAGTATTTTCCCAAATTAACACAGGTAGCAAGTAGTAGAACCAAGATTCCTTCTCAGGTCTGTTGGGTTTAGCTCTTAACTATTATGCCCAGTGATCACAGAATAGTAGAAATGATGAAAATTTAGGAGGCAAGTAAACTCAATAGGCTGTTTATCATGATTTTTAAAACCTGCAACAGAAGTACGCTATGTATAAACTTCAAAGTTAAAAAATAAATAAATAAACTTCCAAGTTTGCTCAGGAGAAATATCATCCAATCTCAAAGATGAGAAAGCACAGCTCAGAGAAGTCAGGAGGTTTAAGAGGCCGATATATAATGAAATACAACTCTTTCAACTCCTATCTAAATAAAGGCCAAAATGACTTTAACCTTCTAGTATCAATAATGTCATACTTTGGGCGCCTGGGTGGCTCAGTTGGTTAAGCGACTGCCTTAGGCTCAGGAGTCCCGCATCGGGCTCCCTGCTCAGCAGGGAGTCTGCTTCTCCCTCTGACCCTCCCCCCTCTCATGCTCTCTCTCTCTCTCTCTCATTCTTTCTCTCAAATAAATAAATAAAATCTTTAAAAAAAAATAATAATGTCATACTTAAACAGTGACTCTACCTGGTCCAGGAGGACGACATTCAGTTTTTCCTGATGGTTTTGTTATTGGATCTGGCCCTGTCAGATTTTAAATTACATTCTTAAAAGGGAGCCTTAAATTTTTTTAAGGCAACCTTGTTGGGGCCGGGGCGGGGGGGCGGGGGGTGGGTGCAAGGGGGCGCCTGGGTGGCTCGGTTGGTTAAGTGTTCAACTCTTGGTTTCCATTCAGGTCATGATCTCTCTCTCTCTCTCTCAAATAAAATAAATAAATATTTAAAAAAATAAAGCAACTTTGGGTAATACTAACTTCACACAAGTTTAACAAGTAGTCATCATGGGGCAAAAATACAGTTGATAGTGGTTTTATGTGCTCTTTGGGGACTGGATGTTTACCACACAGCAGTGGATTTCATAAATTCCAGGGTTGGGCATATTTCCAGTGGCAGCGCACTCAGTGATCATGAGAAGATGCAGGATTAGATAATCAACAACAACCAGGAAGTCAGCCAAGTTGCCACCCAGAAATTATTTACCAGAGCAGCTGCAGCCCAGAAATGCTCACAAGCCAGTCTCCCTAGGAGTGGGCCATACTCAGCTGTGGAACACTTACAGCATTTTCTCACTTAACCTTGTTCCAGAATCAGGAGCTATATGTATTACAGTGGTTTCTCCCTTCCCTGCTTCAGATCTTCAGAACAGTCTTCCCACAAAAGCTGAACCTACAATTAATATTTGCTACCAACAGGGGGCAGTGGTACCTGAATATGCCCCAGTTCCCTTGTGCAGAAGGTAAGCAGCCTCTTCCTGTCCTGTTTCTTTTTAAATTGCTTACAGAAGTTGAAGTTCAAAAAGATAAACACTCAACAGAAACGCCTCCAGTCTCACAGAACCAATTTTTATGTATAATTTAATACTACTTTATTAATCCATAGCTAGCATGAGTTTTAAGGTTATTTCTAAATTCTCTGAACAGCTCTAAAGAGAGAAACCCTTAACTCCTTTAATTTACTTGCTTTGAAGTTGATTCTTCTGGGTTTTTATGTAATTCTCTAACTCTTACACCTTCTCATACAATTAAACATCCTTATAGCTGCCATTACAACTAAGGACTATATGTATTTTAGTCTCTCCCTCACTCAACTACCTAACTGAGGACTTGCCACTTGGTGGGAGAAAGACTGAACCCTCTCTCCAGTCCGTTTCTCCTAAACTTTCCTATATTTCCCTTGCCTACAGTCATGGCGAAATGCTTGATTGTCTCTAAGACAGTAATATTCCATTCTTTAGTGCAAATATCTTAACAAAAATCTGCTGTAGCAAAAATACATAGAATGATAAAATAATTACTATTCACAAGAGACTTAGGTATGTTTCACAAACATTGGTTTTATTTAAAAGAATCATGCATCCAGCACCCAAATTAGTGTGGATTCTGACTTAGCTGGGTGTGATTTAATGGTTTTTACTATATTTAAAGAAGCGTCCTTCCAACGCTAAAGAAAAATCAAGCTAAGTGTGGTCACAGAACAGGGCTCTAAATTCCCATCTGAACCACCTGACTTACCATGTGATGCACTGCATGTCATCCCTAGGTGTCTCTTCACCCACACTGCTACTCATTCATTGTCCTAACCTTGTGGAACGCGAGGCATGTTCATGGGAATGCCTGCAGGTGAGATTAAAAGAGCCTCTTTCCCATTTTAAAATCTCATAGTAACTATTATTACTGGTAAACCTATAACTACTACCCCCTCATATACATAGGAAGCTATGAAGTTTACAAAGTGCTGTGATCAAAGTCTTCTCGTTTCATCTTTAGGGCTGCTATTTATTCACACGCTCAACAATCTTCAGTGCCTATGGAGTTGTGCAGTATTCTTCATGCCAATTCTACAGGGGCTGACATAGACTCAGAAAGGTTAAGTAACTTGCCTAGGTCCCCTGGTTGTCCAGGGCTCCCTGGCTGGGGTGGTTTTCTGATCCCTTGTCCTTCCATCAAAATGGAACTGCCCTTGTTTCTCTATCAAGCCCTCATCACTGCATAGTGTGATAAACTAATTTCAACCATGATATTAATGATTGATAATGGCTTTATGTGTTTTTCTTCCCAAATAAGAAGAGCATTTTAAACCTTCAGTGCTTCCCAAATAATCACAGCCAAATGGGATGAGTAATATGACAGATGGATTGAACAAAGATTTGGTAAGAAGGGAAAGGAGGGGACACAGTAGTTTGCGATTCCTTAAATCACAGAATGCCAGTGGGTGCCCGATGACTCTGGACTTAAGGCCAGGAAGAGATAGCACTTAGTGGCAATACTGGGCTAATAAAAGGGTTAGCAACCTTGGCATATGACAATGTCCTGTGACTCTCCCCACCCTGCCCCTCTAGAATCTTTTTTTATTTTTTAAAGAATCTTCTTAATCACACTTCTCTAGGAGTGTAATGGTGCCCTCCCACACCCCACCCAAAATGTTCCCTGAGGACAGTCTTGTTAGCCAGTGCAGAGCAGAGGGGGAGACCAAATGATTCAAGCAGTCAGTTGATTCAAGCTAAAAAAAAAAAAAAAAATTCCTTTCCCTTAAATAATCCAAGACATTGCCCCTTCCTTCTGCCTTGCTTTGGAGACAGCTAATGAAAAATGCTCCTCCCTCTGCACACGGCAGAAATTCATTCACTATTTCTACCCCGAGGCAAAGACTGCCATTCACCCTCCCCGCCTCTCCATCTCTCTGCATTACCAATCGCCACTTGATAATATCTTCCTTGACCTTGACCCCTGGCAACTCCATTCAGGCATGTTCACTCTATAGCCACGTAAGAAATTGAAGGTCAGTCTGGACCAATTTCAGGAAGATTCAGGTTAAAACATGGAAATCCAAGAAAGACAGAAAACAGGGCTAAATCCCCCAGATGTAGCTGCCCACATTAGTTGAATTTACCAAATAACTGTTTGGGTTTCAAAGACACCGGTTATTCCTCTGATCCAACATATTATCTGGCAGCCTGCAAAAGCTTCCCAACCTTCTTCTCGACAGGACAGGACACACATAGACAATGATAATATATTGTATAGTCTTCTGGTGTAAACAGCTAGAGATTTAGAAGCTCAGAAAAAATCAGAGGCGACCAGCTCCAGGTCACTCAGGCCACTTTAGAGCTTGTCCAGACACTAAGAAGGCTGAGGAAGCCAACATTGTGGTAACCAATTAGGAAGCTTCATCCAAAAGCCTTGTGTCCTCTTACCAACCAAGGTGCTGTCTCGTCTCACCCTCCCCTCAGCCAGCCCCCTCCCTCTTCCTTCCCCACCCCAATCACTCACCCATCAACCCAGACCCGCCTCCCTCTCAGAGAAGCGTCCGCCCCCTCCCACCCCTGAGGCCAACAGCACCCTTTTCTTATTCTTAGGTGAACTAGTCCTAAGCCTGAAAACCCCTAAGATTCGATCTTTTAAATGTTATCTGCATTATCATCTTCAAGGACAAACACAAATTTCTCAGGGAACAGAACTGCGCTTAGCCCCTGCTTCTTCCTCCATAGGCTCATTCTCTGCCGCCACCGAGCCAGAGCTAGAAGGGGCCCTTCTCTAGCTGAACATATGTCCTGGAAACAACCTGCTTCAGAGTCACCTTGGCAGCTTTTAAAAAATGCAAACTTCCAGTGAGCACGTTGGCTGACTCAGTCATAAGAGCAAGCGCTTCCTGGGGTCCTGAGTTCCAGCCCCATGTTGGGTGTAGAAATGACTAAAAAAAAAAATAAACTTTAAAAAAATGCAAATTTTAAGACCCCCTTCCCTTGCATTACTAAGTCAGAATCCCCCGGGGGTAAGGCAGGGAATCTACATTGTAAACCAGCTCCCAAAGGTGAACCTTCTGAACAGTTCCACGGCAGAGCAAATTCTGATTTAATCCAGCTCTGTCTCTTTACACATAAGGAAAGTACAAAACAGTCACAAAAGAGGTGAAATGAGCTGGTCCAAGGTCACCCCCGCATTCAGGTGGCCAGACCTGGCGTGGAACCCGCCTCCCTCCCTAGTTAGCACCGCCAGAGGTAGGAAGAGCCTGGATATCGGTGGGTGGGCCAGTAGCCCCCTGCCCAGGGCTGGAGCGCACGGCTCCTGCACTCACTCGCTTGTAGATGTCATCCCGGCTGGCCTCATACTTCTGCTGCATGCGCTCCTCCAGGAAGTAGATGCGCAGCTTGAGGCTGAAGTTCTCCTTCTTCAGGTCATTGAGATGCTGGGACAGAGTGCGATATCCATTAGACATGGTGGGCAACCCATGGGGAGCAGCATGCCCAGTCGCCCCCTCACCCTAGGAACATAGTGCAGCTGCACCGCGGCATGAAGCGAGCCGCTGGGACACTGCTGAGGCTATGGCGACATGACCCCAGTGGCTGGCGCTCTCTCGGGGACCTGGGACTGGGCTCACTGCTCTGGGTGCTGGAGCGCAGCGCACTTTCCTTTTTTACCTCTGGGAGATATTTGCGGAATTCCTGACAGAGGAACATGCTGTGTGAACTCAGACACAAGTGGTGTAACCCGACTCCAAGCCGGACCGGGCTGTCACCCTCCCCAAGCCTCGCAGGCCCAACTAGAGGCAGTTAACAGTTTCTTGGAAAAGAGAGAAAACTGACCCCCCAGAAGCTTCCAGGAAATGGGGAATGGGAATACTTAAAGGTGCTGGTGGGCTTGCACAAAAGAGAAGAAAATGAAGGGCTGTGTGTGTAAGTGGGCACTTAAGTCTCTGGTGGCCCATCTGCACAATAAAACACAAAGGGGAGGGGGCGCCTGGCTGGCTCAGTCGGTAGAGCTTGCCACTCTTGGTCTCAGGATCCCGAGTTCCAGCCCCACACTGGGGATAGAGTTTACTTAAAAAAAAAAAAATAAGCAAACAAACAAAAAACAAACCAAAGGAGTGTGGCCAGGAGCAAGAAATAGGTTGCTATAGGAAAGAGCACATGTCAAATATCCCCTTTCTGTCAGGTGCAGATCTTAAAGACCTATTAACAGGAGGGGAAGGCTCTCCAATTTCCTTTGATGATCCAGAATTCACCTCTAATCAGTTTCTTCCCAGTTTTGCTCCCTGGACTTTTCAAGTCCAGAAGCAGTTAAATAAATAGTCTTTACCACCATGTGCCTCCCACCCCCATACACACCAGAGCCACCCCCAAAGAAAGAGTAAATCTAGTTCCGTGGAAATCTTTGCGAGCTATTACCAGCTAGACAAGCTCACAGAGAGGCAGGGTCAAAGGCTCCTTCCTCCAAGGGATGAGGGAAAGAGAGGGCTGAGGGGGAAAGGGGAGGAGAGGAGGCGTCAGTCTGGAGCCCAGAGATTTCAGCCAGTCACTGGTTCTTACTCTGGCACCTGCCAAGTGGAGCCAGGCACTCATCACCAGATCCCGCTCGCAAAGCAATTTAAGATCCTTGAATGACAGCTGCAACATTAGCAGGAAGTATTATTTATACCACATCACACGGGACACTGAAGGTGACTAGGAGACCATCCCACAACACAGATATGAAACACAGGTTCCTAGTTCCAGTAATACCGGGTTGAAAAGCATTAATATTAACATCAAAGTAAAAGGAAACTAGACCTTTATACTTAAATCAAGTACTCACTTCTTCCCTAACCTACCTGTTCTTCAATCTTCTATCTTAATTCTTCATAATAAGTCTAACCAACATCTTCTGGGTATCCACCGGGTAGTATGTTGGGCATGACAAATACAAAGATGAAGATAGTCCCAACTCTCAAAGAGCTGGTGGCTATACAGATGGAGGGATGTGTTTTCCACTAGAATCCTCCAAGCTTGTGTTACTCAAACTTTTTACATTTTATACTGCAGTCCGGTACACACACACACCTACACAGACAGACATAACTGAAAAGTTTCACAAAGTAATGTTACCATCACTATGTGTCATGTACTCTGGTGTTTTTCTATTCTATTTTTCTTCCTGGGAGTGACCCGCTGAATTGATTTCATGACCCACTAAGACGTTTCATACTGAAGTTCGAAAAACACTGCATGTATGGGAACCCAGGAGAAAGAGTGATTCATTCTTACTGGAAAGATGAGAAAAAAGCTTCACTGAGACTTGCACTGCCCTTAAAGATAGAAAAAGTTTGAGTGAATAAAGTGGCCTCAGGAGGTCATCATTAGAACTGAGCATTCTCTCAAATAGATTTGGATTATATGTGGGCAACACATTTCTTACCATCAACTGTAACTTAAGACAAAATATTCCTCATTTCTAAAAAAATATACACATTCAAAATTTATTTAGCTCTTTTCATTAAATCTGTGCTCTTGGAATTAAAGAGTGTCATTTAGTCTTAGAGAGAGCAAGGAAGAGGGAAGTCTAAATAAAAACTCAGAAGATCCTTTTCTGGTCTGAAAATAGCTTGTATTTGTTACTAAATAGCTGTAAGACCTTGGAAATGCATTTCTCCAGAGGCCCAAGTGTCCTCATTTATAAAATGAAGTGGTTGGAAAGTAGGTGATTTTCAAGGCCCTTTTCTGGTCTAAGCTCCTAGAGGAAATAACCTACTTATTATCTACTTATTACCTACCTACTACCATTTTGCACAAGGGGAACCAGGCTGCCAGATTCCAGATTTGTGTTTAATCATGATTTCAATGTCTACTTAGATTCTTTTAGCACAAAAGATAGCTTAATAAAAGTTCATGGAATGTAAAATTGCATATGAATGCAGGGATTCTTACCCAACCTAGGTATTTCTTTCTGTACATAAATGCCCGATTCGTCTTATGCCCAGTGATACCTTGCTTTTCTATCTCTCTGGCCCTTTTTCTGTTTTTTTTTGTTTGTTTGTTTTTGTTTTTTTGCCAGCTCCTTAAGGTGAGTGCTTAAACAATGGTCAGTTCTTCCCCCTTCTGATGTTTTTCTCTCCATACTTTGCCCCTCGAGATTTTATCCACTTTTAGGGCTATCACTGTGGCCTCCCAAACAACCCCAAACCTTCACCTGAGCCCTCTCCCCCAAGAGCTAGCCTGACATACCCAGCTTTTTGCTAGATAGCTCAACTTGAATGTTCCATTCTCAAGGCAAACCTCATAGCAAAGACTTTTGCCACAGTCTATCATGTCTGCCAGACTTCACTCCAGACATCTGTCCTCCATATTATAGGCAGAGTAATACTTTCAAAACTCAAATCTTATCCTGACATCTCCCTTAGTTAAAATCCTTCACAGGCATCTCACCACTCTCAGAATAAGGAAAACACTATCACATCCCCTCAAGAAACACCCCGTCTTTTTTCAAGCCCTAGTTCCGTTCCCACCCAAACAAAGCCTTCTCTGCTACCCCAGGCCAGAAAGATGTCTCCCTCTTTTGAACTCCTCAGGCAAATATCAACATTCTGCAAGTGTTCATCGAGTGCCTCATGACATGGCTTATCTGTTGTCTGGAGGAGTTATTTACACCTCTTAGAGCTATTTAACTTTTCCTGTGTTTATGTCTCTCCAACTAGTCTGTGAGCTGCCCAATGAAAGGGTCAATGACTCACACATCTTTCTCTCCTCCTTCAGCTCCCACAACAGCCAGGAAGCCCTCCCCAGTGACAGGCATCCCCCTGTGGAGTCACAGCCGGCTTACAATCACCTCCCCCACACTGGAGTGTTCTGAGGGCCGACAAGGCATATTTGGTGTCTTGGCACACTCACTGCATAGTACTGAGGAAGCGATCCCTAAATATTTGTGGAATCAGTGAGTAGGTAAGTATTCCATATATATTTCACTTTTTGCTGATCTGACTTGTTAGATAGGGGCTAGCTTGCTTATATTATTCTCACAATTTTCCAATAATATAGAAAAGTTTGTTTTAATAGCTCCAAAGAGACTACATTTGCTAGGATGGTTACTGCAGGAAAATTTCTAAGTTTATATGCCTATCTAGCCCTTTCTCTTGACTCTGATATGTATCTAACTTCCTAGTAGAAATGTCCACTTGAATATAGACTTGAATACTTGTGGCATCTGAAACTGAACTCTTGAGCTTTCCCAGCACACATGTTCCTTCCCCAGTGGATCCAGTTTCAATTGGTAACAACTCAGTATTTGCAGTTGTTTGGGCCAAAACCTTCTGAGTTATTCTTTTCTCTTCTTTCTCCTACACATCATCTCATCTGTCTGTAAATCTCATTATTTCTACTTTCTTTTTTTTTTAAGATTTTATTTATTTACTTGAGAGAGACAGAAAGAGAGAGAGAGAACACATGAGAGCGGGGAGGGTCAGAAGCGGACTCCCCGCCGAGCAGGGAGCCCAATGCGGGATTTGATCCTGGGACTCCAAGATCATGACCTGAGCTGAAGGCAGTCACAACCAACTGAGCTACCCAGGTGCCCTTTATTTCTACTTTCTATAGAGAGAGAATCCATCCACTACCTCTGCACTGGTATCTTGGCCACTCTAGCCCGAGATGCTATGATTGAATGCTCCCCTAAATTACTGGACTAGCCCCGATAACTGGTCTCCCTGCTCCCACCCTTGCTCCCCTATAGTGTATTCTTAGCGCGGAAGCCAGAGGGACCCTTTAAAATACGTCAGATTACTCCTCTGCCGGAAACCCCCACTGGTTTTCCATCAAGTTTAGAGTGAAATGCTAAGTCATTTCATTAGCCCATTAAGGCCCAAGGCCCTAATCTAGAACCCAGCTCCTCGTCTTGTCTTTTCTATTTTTCCTACTACTTTCTCCCTGCACACTTTGCTCCAGCCACACGCTTCCCTTTGCTCCCCCTCAAAAATAGCCAGCACCTTCCCTCCTCGGGGTTTTAGGGCTTGTTGATCCTTCTGTATGGTATGCTCCTTCTCTAGATATCTGCAGATTCTCTTCCTCACCTTCATTAGTTAGGTCTTTGATCAGATGTCACTTTCCACCTTATTTAAAAGTGTAACTCTCCCTAGACCTCACCCCAGTAATCCCTTCATTGTTTTTTTTTAATCCATACACTTTCATTATTTAAAATATTATATTTCCTTATTTATTTTGTTTCTTATCTGTCTCTGCCCACTAGCATGTGAACCCCATATGAAAGGCAGGATTTTTTCCTATTTTGTTCACTGCTATATCACTAATACCAAGAATGGAGCTTGGGATACAATAGGTGCTCAATAAATATTTGTTGAACAAAAGAAATGATGAATAAGGGCACCTGGGTGGCTCAGTTGGTTGTGTCCAACTCTCGATTTTGGCTCAGGTCCTGATCTCAGAGATGTGGGATTGAGCTTTGCGCTCAGTGTGGAGTATGCTTGCCCTTCTCCCTCCCTCTGCTGGTGCTCTCTCCCTCTCTAAAATAAATAAATAAAATCTTTAAAAAAAGAATTGATCAATAATTAACCCGCTGACTTTGACCTCTCTGGATTTAACTCTTTTTCTTTTTTAAAGGTTTTATTTATTTATTTGAGTGAGAGAGAGAGAGGGTGCTCCCAACCCCCCCATCCCCCCTACCCCCACAACCTGGGCTCACTCTCACCATCCTGAGATCATGACCTGAGCTGAAACCAAGATGCTTAACCTACTGAACCACCCCGGGGTCCCTCTGGATTTAATTCTAATAGAACTCAATCTGTATACAAGATTACACAGGTGTTTCAGGATGAGGAATTTATCTAAAGGCATCCTTCCTTATAAAATGTTATTTTTTTTAAAGATTTATTTGTTTATTTATTTAACAGAGATAGAGAGCACAAGTAGGCAGAGCAGAGGCAGAGGGAGAGGGAGAAGGAGGCTCCCTCCCCACTGAGCAGGGAGCCTGACTCGAGGGCTCCATTCCCAGTACCCTGAGATCATGACCTGAGCTGAAGGCAGATGCTTAACTGCCTGAGCCACCCAGGTACCCCTAAAATGTTATTTTTATAATTAAAATAAACTTTTCTAACTAACTTCAACATACAAGACAGAATCTGAACTTTTTTTTATTTTTTTTTAAAGATTTTATTTATTTATTCATGAGAGACAGAGGGAGAGAGAGAGAGAGAGAGAGAAGCAGAGGGAGAAGCAGGCTCCCAAAGAGCAGGGAGCCCGATGCGGGACTCGATCCCAGGACCCTGGGATCATGACCTGAGCTGAAGGCAGACGCTTAACCATCTGAGCCACCCAGGCGCCCCAGAATCTGAACTTTGAATAAGGGTTCTGAGCAAATGGGGAATGACACATTACTGCCAAAGGACAAGATGAACTGTACAAATAGTAAAACTATAGAAAATAGTAAAGAGAGACTATCAGAGAAGGTTCCACAGAGAACTGGCGTTTTAGCTCTCCTGAAAGGATGAATCGGGTTTGGCTAGGCTCCGGGGAGAACACAGGGCAATCCAGGCAGGTAGAACAGAAGCAAAAGTACAGAAGGCCAACTGGATTAAACAAGAGCCCATAATGTCACATAATGGGGAGACAGAGGATGGGAAGTACACAACCATTTTTGAAAGAGCTTTTTTTTTTTTTAAGATTTTATATATTTATTTGACAGAGAGCACAAGCAGGGGGAGTGGCAGGCAGAGGGAGAAGAAGCAGGCTCTCCACTGAGCAGGGAGCCTGATGTGGGGCCCGACGTGGGGCTTCACCCGGGGCTCGATCCCAGCATTCTGGGATCGTGACCCAAGCCGAAGGCAGACACGTAACCAACTGACACATCCAGGCACCCCCGTTTAAGTCAGGGTGAGGAGCCTGAATTTGTTCCTCCAGGCAGATCCTGGCTCTCAATTTGCACAGGTGAAGAAAAGGGCAACGGAGGAGGGCCAGGAGCTGCTTACTAGGAAGACTGGTTGGTTGGTTTGTTCTTTCTGTTTTGTTTTACTTGTTCGCATCTTGTAGCCTTAACAAACAAAAGTGCACATACCTGGGCTGCGCGCTAGACCTACTCTATCCAGCCTCTTGTGGGCAGGTCCCAGGTCTGTATGTTTTGTTTTTTTTTTAAACTTTTTTTTTTTTTTTTTTTTTAGTCATGAGAGACAGAGGAGGAGAGAGAGAAAGAGAGAAGCAGAGGGAGAAGCAGGCTCCCAAGGAGCAGGGAGCCCAATGCGGGACTCGATCCCAGAACCCTGGGATCATGACCTGAGCCGAAGGCAGACGCTTAACCATCTGAGCCACCCAGGCGCCCCAGGTCTGTATGTTTTTATAAACTCTGCATTGCTGGGAAAATAAAGAGACACTGCAAGTTCTTGAGCAACCGACAGCACGTCTGTCTTTGTTCTCCCTTTGTTACACAGAACATCAAAAATCTTCACTCTTCTCTCAAAATACTTTTTTCCAAACATTAATGGCTCTCCCCTGTTCTTTTTTTAATCTCTTCTTCCCATCGTTTCTTAATGTGTTAGTTCACACTGGAAATAAGACTTTGATAAGGACTCAATCAATGCTAACAATAGTAGGAGGATTACAAGCCAGTTGTTGTATGTCATGCCACTTTAACATAACCAACTGGCAAGTCGGCCTTTAAAAACAACTCAGCTTCACATTTGCTTAATCATACTCAGACCCCCCAGATTGCTCTCATAATGGAAATGGTTGAAAACATATTAATGTCTCACCGATCTGTCTCCTAAAAATAAAGGTCCACTCCACTAAAAAATCATCTTCATTGACATTCTTTTCAAATATAATACTTCTGCAGCTTAAACTCTGTTAACTTGATATCTATGATAATTCATACCTACATTTCATGAAAATAAAATTATTCTTAAGTAACTTAATATGGTAAACAGAGGAGCAGGAGTAGTGTTTTCAGTAATCCTGGACACTTTATCCATTTGTAAACAGGCACTAAATATTATCACTATTACTCATATTTATCCAGGTGGGATAGCATGACGTTATGGAAAGAGCAATAGCTTTTGAACTAAAGAGATCCAGGTTCAAATCCCAGCTCTGCTATTTCCTAATTGTGTAACTTTGGGAAAGATACTTAATAGTATATTAAGCCAGGAGACTGGGGTCTGGGTAGGCTGCTAAGAGGGTTGCAATTATATTTGTTTTTTAATCTGAGACAAACAAAGTGAAAATAGTGTTTGTTAAAATTTAGATATGAGGGGGGGCGCACCTGGGTGGCTCAGTCAGTTAAGCTTCCAACTTTTGGTTTCGACTCAGGTCATGATCTCATGGTGGTGAGATGGGGCTCTGCACTCAGCGGGGAGTCTGCTCCTTCCCCCACTCTCTCTGCCCCTTCCCCCACTCACGCTCTCCCTTTCTCTCTCTAAAATAAGTAAATGAATCTTAAAAAAAATTTTAGATATTAGGTACATGGACAAGTATTTTATTGTCCTTTGTACATTCCTGTTGTTTGTGAAATAGGTTATAATTTTTAAAAACTATTTCAAAAGGAATGAAACTAGGAAGTACAGGGAGGCAGCTTTGAATTAGACAGGAGGATAAATTCTCTAGTAGAGTTGGATGTAATGAACTCATTGCCACACTACACTCCAGCCATACATTCATTCATCAAATATTTACTGACCACTGACATTATGAGGGACAGTATATTTCCTGTCACAAAAAGGACACAACTGAAACTAAAGGACCATTTACAGGGATTTTGTTTAAAAGTCTTCACACATCTGCTAGGAGTGAGCTCTAGAGGACTTTAAGGATCCTTACTTATCCTGAAATTCCAGGTATGAAGCATATTTTCTCACAGAAACAATACTACCAAAGGTAGCACTAGTGAGAAAGCTATAACTTTTTGAAGAAATCTCAGAACATGCCACTAGCTCTCTGATAGTAGAGCCGTAAAAGGTGGTGGGAGTCGACCTGTTCTGACAGGGCTCTGGCTGCCTTCACAGGAAGGTGAGGGAGGAGAGTAATGAGCATGAAGGGCATCGTATTTCCAAGACAAAAGCAGCAACGATGACTGGGACCCAAGGATGATCCCCAATAGATGATTTAACCTACAACTTTTCTGTCATATTTTCCAAGACAGCCCTATGGGAGGGGCATACAAATAACTGGAGACTATTTCCTATTTTATAACATCCAGTGAAATCCAATCCAGAAGCCTGACTTGTTTTGGGTTGGAGGATAGGGGTAGACAGGAAGAGATGGGGCAGGGAGAAGGTGAAGGATGGGTTTTTTCACATATAAATATTTTATTTGTAAGACATCTCTGTGCCTGGGCATTCCTATGCTTTTCAGATAAAATCTAAGCTGAAGAAATACACAAGTTTTAATTCCTGGCTGTTTTGAATGACTTAGACTGAATTACAAAATTAATTGGATGTAATTATGCTGTCTTCACAACGACAATCACCTGCATAGAATCTAACAATGTACAAAGGACTTCAATGTATATTATTTCATTTTATCTTGTGAAGAAGTAAGCAGATTAGATACTCTTATCTCCATTACTCTCCAGGACAGTGAAACATCAAGAAGTTAGCTGCCTTGCTCGTTGAGAAAGTAGAGAAGCACAGACTAATGCTTCCAACAGTCTGACCCCTATTGTATACTGACCAGGGTCTTAGTCATGACATTAGATAACCCCTGTGACTTTGAGAGTCCCGGTGACTGATAAAGTACTTCCACTTCTACCTCACATCCCTGCATTTTTTAAAAAAGTATCTCTCACTGTAAATAATCTTCCTCGTGACCCTGGAGGATCTGACCACCTGAACTTATATAAAACATAGTTTTCCCCATTTTCAAGATGAACCTCAAAAGGTTAAACAGTTACCATATGACCCAGCAATTCTACTCGTCATTATATATACCAGAAAATTGAAAGCATGTGTCCACACAAAGTCTTGCATATGAATGTTAATAAAAGCGTTATTAGTAAGAGCCAAAAAAATAGAAACATCTCAAATCTCCATCAACTCATGAATGGATATAGAGTTGAGTATAACCATACAAGGGAATATTTTTCAGCCATAAAAAGGAATGATATAGTGATACCTCGTACAACATGAATGAACCTTGAAAACATTATACTAATGTGAAAGAAGCCAGGCACAAAAAGTCACACGTTGTATGATTCTTTATATGAAATGTTTGAGAAAGGCAAATACACAGAGACAGAGTGTGGATGAATGGTTTCCAGGGCTTGGAGAGAGACGGAACGGGGAGTGACTGCTAAGAGGTATGAGGTTTTTTTTGTGGGGGGAGATGAAAATGTTGTTTAACTAGGTAATGGTAATTTTTTTTTTTAAAGATTTTATTTATTTATTTGACAGAGAGACACAGCGAAAGCAGGAACACAAGCAGGGGGAGTGGGAGAGGGAGAAGCAGGCTTCCCACTGAGCAGGGAGCCCGATGTGGGACTCGATCCCAGGACACCGGGATCATGACCTGAGCCGAAGGCAGACGCTTAACGACTGAGCCACCCAGGCGCCCGGTAATGGTAATTGTTGCTCAACTCAGTGAATATACTAAAATCGTGGAATTGTACACTTTAAAGGATGAATTTCATTGAGTGCAAATTAAATTTCAATAAAGCTGTTACTTAAAAAAGAAGAAGAAAGAAACCCAAGCTGAGAGAGGTAATTTGCTCAGTCCTTTGCCTTTTGCAAAGGATTTTTTTAAAGATTTATTTATTTATTTATTTGAGAGAGAGAGAGAGCCAGAGCATGAGTGGGAGGAGGGGCAGAGGGAGAAGTAGACTCCCCGCTGAGCAGGGAGCTCAGATTCTCCGAGAGTCTCCATGGCAGACACTTAACCGACTGAGATACCCAGGCGCCATACAAAGGATTTTTAATGATCGAGATTCAAAGTTCAATTCACTTCAACTCAGTTAAAAGCAAATGGTTTAGAACTGACCATTTCTAAATGTTATGTATATTAATCCCTCTTAGATTATGGGGCCCTAACATGAAGGCTTGAGGAAGTATCCTCTCTAGCGCTCACTATCAAAAACTCATGGATTCCCATGTCTTATCAAGTTAAAGTTTTGTTATTACCCTTAGATAAAACAGAAAACATATAATCCACTCTGTATTTTGACACAGGAAAAACATACTCCTTAGGCTATCCTGAAGAACATGCATAACTTTTGCACACCATTTTAACAAGGAAAATGCCAATCAAAGTCAATCAACCTAGTTTTCCACTCATCAGCTTTCACTTTCACTTCCACATGGGGTTTCTGCCCAGTCTACCAGAAGTTAACTATTGATGCCTGCCTCAGAGAGCAGACTGCAAATGCTACAAAGACCTGGCTTTTTTTTCTTTTTTCTTTTGGGTTCCACAAAAACCAAATCTTTCTTCTCAAACCCTGTTTCTAAAATTTCAACCTAATTCCTGAAGTTTGCAAAGTCTTTTAAATGCTAAAATATTAATAATATCATTCCATTTTCTCCCCTAAAACTCAGAAGCATACTGAGACCCATTATCTAAACAGCCTTTTTTTTTTTTAAGATTTATTTATTTATTTGACAGAGAGACACAGCGAGAGAGGGAACACAAGCAGTGGGAGTGGGAGAGGGAGAAGCAGGCTTCCCGCCGAGCAGGGAGCCCGATGTGGGGCTCGATCCCAGGACCTGGAATCATGACCTGAGCCGAAGGCAGACGCTTAACGATTGAGGCACCCAGGCGCCCCTAAACAGGCTTTTCTTGGTATAACTGACCGAATGGCAAGAGAGCTAACAACAGAGTTACTACATCAGGCTGATAAATAAACCGTATCTTTGGCAAGAGCATCATGTGGATAAAGGACAGGGATTCAGACGATGTTCCTGCTGTCTTCCCCCACCATAGATACACATCCACACCACCCCCGATCCTAGAATAACAAGTGTCATGGTCACCATCACATTAGAGCACTGTGAACTACATAAAACCAAAATAAAACGAATAACAACTCCCCTGGACACCAAAAATAAATGGGCCAGCCAGAAATAGTGCTGTCAGAGACACTGAAATGAGCTCCATGGCAGAAAGGACACTTGAAATGCACTGACGCTGGGAGATCCCAAGGACTCCTGGGCTCCAGACTCACTTCTCCATCCATTTGGCCCAACCAACACCAGCAGGCCTTGGTGTTTTGTTCACAACTGGTTCAACCCAGACAGATTATTTGCTGAGCTTCTACGATTCAGGGGGTGACATATCAATTTATGGCCTCAATTATTTTTCTAGTTTTTCAATAATCCTTTCTCCAACCTTCTCTAGGAAAGAAGGTGATTTCAAAGGCACAAGTAAGACTTTCTCTAGGCATGAGAGCTAAGAGTTCACAGTGATACCATGAATGATCATGGCTACAACAAGAAGGCTTTGACCCTAAGAAGGGATGGGTGGGGGCGCCTGGGTGGCTCAGTTGGTTAGGCGACTGCCTTCAGCTCAGGTCATGATCCTGGAGTCCCGGGATCAAGTCCCGCATCGGGCTCCCTGCTCAGCAGGGAGTCTGCTTCTCCCTCTGACCCTCCCCCTCTCATGTGCTCTCTCTCTTTCTCATTCTCTCTCTCAAGTAAATAAATAAAAATCTTTAAAAAATAAAAAAAATAAAAAAATAAAAGGGATGGGTGGGGGGAGACACAGCCAACTTGAACCTCAATCAACACCCTAGTGCTCCAGCCATGACAAGAAGCCTATTTGTGAACTCACTATGCTCTCCGCTGCCTCCGGGACTTTTCATGGGTGGCAGCATTAGCCTGGAATGTCATTGCTCTTCACCTCCCACTCAGCTCTGACTTGACTATCTCCAACTTGCCCTTGGGACTTGACTTAGATATTACCTAGTAAAGGAAGCCTTTCTGACCCAAAGCCTGGGTGAGGGCCCCTCCCAAGTGCTTCCACAGCATATTGGGGACGCCCTCTTATTATTAGAATTATCTGTTTGACTGTCTTGCCAGTTAGAGTCAGAATTTTTCAAGAACAGGAAGGATCTCCTTATTTTTTTTCCCCCAAAATGAAAATCTTCTTACTGGTTTTTGTTGCTGTTTTAATAATCATAGAAGTACTACACCTGCTTACTCTAGTTGCTCCCTTTCTCAAAGGATGGCATCACCTAGAAGTTGCCCAAGCAAGAAAGCCTGGCCTCATCCACTCATCCAAAACATAACAAAAAAGAAAGAGATTTCCCACTCTGTACCAGGTACTACACTAATCACTATATCTACTAGTGAATGAGACAAACCCTGTCCCTGCTATCATGGAGCTCAGATTCTAAAGAAAAGACAGACCTTGAACAAAGAACTCATATTGTTAAAGGGAAAAGTACAGGGCGCCTGGGTGGCTCAGTTGGTTAAGCGACTGCCTTCAGCTCAGGTCATGATCCTGGAGTCCCGGGATCGAGTCCCACATCGGGCTCCCTGCTCGGCGGGGAGTCTGCTTCTCCCTCTGACCCTCCCCCCTCTCATGTACTCTCTCTCTCTCTCTCTCTCATTCTCACTCTCTCAAAATAAATAATAAATAAATCTTTAAAAAAAAAAAGGGAAAAGTACAAGGCACTTGGAAGTTTACAAGAGTGGCAGCCTAGCTGAGATAGAAATGGAGAGATGCATTGGTGGGAGGTCATCTTCGGGCTTCTTCTCCCTTCCTGGCTCTGCATCCAATCAACAGTGTAGCCCTGTCCCTTCTGCTTCTGAACTCTCCTTCTCTCTTTCATCTGTCCCTCTCTCCCACTCCTACACTGTCAGCACCACCAGGCATTGCCCAGAATCCTGCCACAGCCTCCTGACTGCCCTCTCTGCCTTAGACTTCCCTCCTCCAACCCAGAGTCTGTGCAGAAGCCAAAGGGAATTTTCTAAAAGGAAAATCTGATCATGTCACCTCCCTGTTCACAAACTTTTGGCAGTTCCCCACTGAGCTCCGTTAACATTTAAAAGCCTTTACACAATTTGCAAGGCCCTGCCTCCTGGCTTCTCTCAGTCTTTCCCCAGTCTTTAAAATTATTTATTATCTGTCAGAGAGAGAGAGAGAGAGAGAGAGACAGAGATTGCGCACAAGCAGGGGGAGCAGCAGACAGAGGGAGAAGCAGACTCCCCACTGAGCAGGGAGCCTGATAAGGGACAGATCCAAGGACCCTGGAATCATGACCTGAGCCAAAGGCAGATGCTTAACTGACTAAGCCACCCCCCCCTTTTTTTTAATTATTTATTTGTCAGAGAGAGTGTCTTCCTCCATTCTTGATCTGCATTCCTTACACCCACTTACTAAGGTATATTAACTTAGTGAGGTTTTTGCTCAGCTGAATCAGGGCACCTGGCTGGCTCAGTCAGTAGAACATGTGTCTCTTGACCTCAGTGTGAGTTAAAGCCCCACATTGGGTGTAGAGATTAATTAAAAATAAAATCTTTAAAAAACAAAAGAAAGGGCACCAGGGTCCCTCTCCCTCTGCCTGCCACTCCCTCTGATTGTGCTCTGTCCAATAAATAAATAATTCTTAAAAAAGAAAAGGAGGGGCACCTGGGTGGCTTAGTTGATAAAGCCTCCAACTCTTGATTTCGGCTCAGGTCATGATCTCAGGGTCATGAGATGGAGCCCTGCACGGGGCTCCATGCTGGGCATGGAGACTGCTTAAGATTCTCTCTCTCCCTTTCCCTCCCATCCTCCCCCCTCCAGTTCAAGGGCTTGGGCATTGGCGCGCTCTCGCTTTCTCAAATAAATAAATAAATAATGAAAAAGAAAAAATATTCTGTGCTTATGATCGCTCAAATTTTAGATTTGCCCCTGCATTTACTTGTTCATCTAACAACTTTTTGAATGTCTCAGGATGCCAGTGAAAACAAAATCAATATGCCTGGGGCACTGTGGTTTGGTGAGCATAGATGTCGTTTTTTCTTTTCTTTTCTTTTCTTTTTGATGAGAGCGCACTTCCGGGAGCATTCCTTTCCCAAGGCCATAAGGACAGAGAAACACTGCAGAGACTCTGGGAATGGCCGGACTTGAAGGCAGCAGTGACGAGGCCCAGATTCACCTCATCTAGAATAGGAACCCCAGACTGTGATAACTCAGATCTCCATAAAGGTAGAAAAAAAACCCTTTTAGGGCTTTTTTCCCCCCTCCCTCCCCACAGACTTCAAGATCCAAGGGGAAAAATTTGCCAGCATGGGTGGGGCCTCAACAGGCTGAATCACTGTGGTTGGTTTGAGACTGCCGGAGAAAGCTGGCTACAAACTATCATTAGGCAAACATTGTAGCTGGTTTTGCTAAACTTCTCGTGTTAAAGACGACATTACTGGAAAATGGGTAAACAGGAGAGGGCAGTGGAGGCCCTCTCTAGAACTTACAGCCACAGACCTCCACCCCTTAGGGATTTTGTGTAAGATCTGCCATTTTGATTCTATCTATAAAACCAAACTGTAAATGTTCCATCAATGTAACCTCTCCTCTGAATGGTCCTTTCATTTCCCAAGAACCCTGAGAATCACTGGAGGCGTCCTGGCTGCCACTTTGTGCCTGCACAGCTTTACACAAGTTATCTGAGGCTTGGTCTCCTCACAGGCCTAATGGATATAACAATACCTATCTCATCAGTTAGGAAAATGAACTGAAAAACAGCTAAAATAAAATATGTTAAGCATCTAAAAAGGTGCCTAGTATATAATAAACACTGGATAAATATTATTGATTATTAGCTACTATTATGATCTTAATAAGTCCAGTCAGATATTAGAAAAGGTCTTTTACTTTACATTTATAATTTTATCATCCCAGTTTAGGTGAAAAATTGTCTTCTTTTAAACTCTTCATTAAAAACAAGCATACTTGCACGCCTGGGTGGCTCAGTTGGTTAAACGACTGCCTTCGGCTCAGGTCATGATCCTGGAGTCTCGGGATCGAGTCCCACATCGGGCTCCCTGC
The DNA here is from genome assembly GCF_037043125.1 of Eumetopias jubatus. NCBI lineage: Eukaryota > Metazoa > Chordata > Mammalia > Carnivora > Otariidae > Eumetopias > Eumetopias jubatus. The sequence goes on from NW_028274810.1 coordinate 5,806,558, forward strand.
TCGGCGGGGAGTCTGCTTCTCCCTCTGACACTCTTCCCTCTCGTGCTCTCTCTCTCTCATTCTCTCTCTCTCAAATAAATAAATAAAATCTTTAAAAAAAAAAACAAGCATACTTTTCTTGACTTTTCAGTTTCCTATCCTAACCAATCAATTAATACATCAATATCCTTCTTAGAACTATGCAATTTACTGTGAATACACCCAGTGACTACTGAGTGGAGGCTGGGGGAAGCACAAATTCACTAGAATTGGCTGGAGGAAAATAAGGCAGGGGAAATCCAAATCTAAATCTCACAAGTTTAGTTTAGGTGATGAGCATTTACTGAGCACTTACTACATACTGGCATTACACTAAATGCTAGAAAGTAGAAAAGCATGAACAAGAGGTGTTTTCTGCCCTTGAGGAGCTTGTAGTCAGGGTCATATTTTGAGATCGGAGAATCAGGGAAGGCACCCTTCCCCCCCCCAAAAAAAGGAAATGGTACTTGAGCTGAAACTTGAGGGATGAGTAGGCTGGCAGGTAGGGAATAGGAGAGAAAGGGTATTCTAGGCAGAGAGGACCACCAGAACAAAAACTCAGAAGGATGAAACAGCTCCAACTTGTGAGCAGGTCAGAATTAATGGAGCAAAAAGCATGTGATGGAAACTATTGGGAAACAAAGATTTACAGTCTACTTAGAGAAGACAGGGCCACACTCTGCTCAGCTAAGTAGGAGGCATTAATTGTTCCAGCCCCGACACCACCATACTTTTACCAGGGGAGCCCCCCAGCCTAGAAAGGACTTTCTTTTAGGTCACAAAAATAAGGAGTTTTTTAGGCCCACATTAGGGGACATTGGATTAGTTCCTTTGCTCCTCTTTGTGCCTTTATTTCCTCACTTGTAAATTGGGATGGTAGTTCTGTTTCTTCACAGGGTCATCGTTGGCATTACATGAGATAGTCATGCACACACTTGGAGCAGCCCCTGGCACATAGAAGGTGCCTGGCGTTTGCTGGCTTGTTTCATCCGCGTACTGCTCTGGTCTCACTCATCCCAGATATGCCAGGGGCGGGGCGGGGCGGGGGGGGGACTACGACCCATGAGAAAGCACATGGCAACGAGTCTGTGAAAATCATTCTGGGGCGCCCAGGTGGCTCAGTTGTTAAGCGTCTGCCTTCGGCTCAGGTCATGATCCCAGGGTCCTGGGATCGAGCCCCACATCGGGCTCCCCGCTCAGCAGGAAGCCTGCTTCTCCCTCTCCCACTCCCCCTGCTTGTGTTCCCTCTCTCGCTGTGTCTCTCTCTGTCAAATAAATAGACAAATAAATAAAAAGAAAGAAAGAAAGAAAAATAAAATCATTCTGACCCAACAGCCTGTCAGGGTTTATGATCATGGTGCATAAAGTCTATGACACAGTTTCTATGAGCCCTGACAACCACCTTTCTGACAAAGAAGTGTGTGGTCGCCTCATTGTTATTTATTTATTACTTGACACACAGCGGGGAGAGATGTGAAATACCCCTTGCTGGCCTTTTCTCTGTGTCCTCTCTAGGTTACTGAGAGTGGTTCCCGGCCCTGAGAAGTGAGGACCATGCCGCCATCTTAGACCAGGCCGCAGAGAGGAAGGACTTGGAAGGCTGCACCTGAGAAGTCAGTGGACCTCTGCTTGGGGCCCAGCTCAGTTCATTTCCCTCTGCCCAGCTCCCCCCCGCCCCGCCCCCTCTGGCCACTCGTTCCATCAGCGGAGGTGACTCCCTCACTTCTCTGTTACAAATCACCTCTGGACCAAAAGGAACACATCCGCAGACTCTCAAGAGAGCACCCTGCACCACGTTGAGGAGCACTGCGGCTTTGCTTGCCCGTTCTGCACAGCAGCAGATGCAAAAGGTGAAAAAAAAGAGGAGGGATTGTTAGCACCTCTCTTCCCACCACCAGCACCATACAGCTGTTCAGAGCTTTAGTCTTCAAAACCACTTAATACTCCTGCAAGCTCTCTGTCTTAAAAACAAATAAACAAACAAAAAAAACCCACAACAGTATCCATGACAACTCTGAGCAAAAAAAAAAAAAACAAAAAAAAACCCAACCCCAAAAATAGCACCCTTTTTTGAACGTGGAATTTCATTATTTTATGTCAAAGGTATCAATCCCAAGAATGAAAGGAAGCCACATATCTGAGGGCCTATTTACAGTCCTCAGTCCACACAGTCTGTGGGCAACCCCCAGGGGGCACCAAAGAGCTATTTCTTTTTTTTGCACACGGGGATGTAAGAAATCCCAGTAGACAGGTTCTATTGTACAGACTTCCTGGGATCAATCCAGGGCACAGGGAGGTGGGGACTTGTATATTATCAGTAATTTGGCTCTTGGCCAAATCTAAGGATAAACGTATCAAGACAGAGTACTTCAAGGGTTCAATCAGAAGTTTCAAGCAACAATCAGATTCTTTTTGAGAAGCAAATGGTTGTGGCCGAGGCCACCTTATACTGCAGACAGTATCCAGGTATCTAGAGTGGTTCAAGCCAGGCACTGAGAAAATAAAGACAGCTGACTGGACTAGGTCTCCTGGGCCCACTATGGTCCAGTTACAGATTTTCAGGGTGCCATTTAAATTTCTTTATGTGGGCACCTGGGTGGCTTAGGCTGGTTAAGGGTCCAACTCTTTTTTTTTTTTAGTATTTTATTTATTTATTTATTTGTCAGAGAGAGAGAGAGAGCATGCACACAAGCAGGGGGACCGGCAGGCAGAGGGAGAAGCAGGCAAGGAGCCTGTTGCAGGACTCGATCCTGGGACCTTGGGATCACAACAAAACTTCCTAATTTATTCAAGAAGTAAACCAGGGGTAAAAATGGAAAGACACAATCATTGGTAACAGGCAATTGTCCTTGAACCAGAGTGCTCAGCGCATATATTTATTGGGACACATATACTCTTTAATATACTCTTAAAAGAGACATCATTATGGCAAGAATGCCCACAAACTAAGCCATGGGTCATATTTTTCTGAGACATCACTATCCCTTGGTGCTCCTTCTAATCAGGATAACACGATTTTCCATCCACATGACTTACCTTCTCAAAGTCTCGAAGAGCCTGGGTCTGCCCCTGAGGGGCTTTTTCAAATGCTCTCAAGGAAGGCGTCTGTCCAAAGAGGGTCTTTTCACCACTTCTCCAGATCTGTGATTGCACTGGAGGGCCTCGATCTTTAGTGTCACTAAGAAAAGCTGCGAGTAAAACAGAACGACAAAAACATTTTATATAACAGTAGCACTATGATCATTCTAACTGGCACATTCCAGCAGAATTTGGTTTCTACAAAATACAAACTATTCTGGGCCACATGGAAACAGTTCACATAAAGTAGCCTGTGGTTGATCATATTAATAATGGTCCCCAGTGGGGCGCCTGGGTGGCTCAGATGGTTAAGCAACTGCCTTCGGCTCAGGTCATGATCCCAGGGCCCTGGGATCGAGCCCCACATCAGGCTCCCTGCTGAGGGAGCCTGTTTCTCCCTCTGCCTGCCACTCCCCCTGCTTGTGCGCACGCTCTCTCTGTCAAATAAATAAAATCTTTTTTTTAAAGGTTTTATTTATTTATTTGACAGAGAGAGAGAATGAGAGATAGAGAGCACAAGAGGGAAGAGGGTCAGAGGGAGAAGCAGACTCCCCGCTGAGCAGGGAGCCCAATGTGGGACTCGATCCCGGGACTCCAGGATCAAGACCTGAGCCGAAGGCAGTTGCTTAACCAACTGAGCCACCCAGGCGCCCAAATAAATAAAATCTTAAAAAAAAAAAATAGTGGTCCCCAGTGAAACGCACTGGTTTATGTCTGTGCCCCTTTGTGATACGATGCTCCTGCTACTTCATCAAGAAGTGGAGTCTCTTTCTCTAGCCTTTGGAGACATCAGATTGAGGTGGGCTTAGGGTTGTAGAGACAAATAGAAGATGTAGAAAAATACATCTTTTCTTGGTTGACAGAAGGAATCAATGACACTTTCTTACTGAGCATTTTTTTTTTTTTAAGTCTGAAAGAATGACAGCCATTACAATCCACTGAGCTCCACAGACAGCATCAGTATAAGTAAGAGCAAAAGGGGCTCTGGGTCACTCTGTGCCTCACTGAGGAAAAATTAACTCGACATACGCTTATGAACAAAGGAGCTAAGAGGCAAAATGTCATCCTATGCTTTTTCCATCCTTTCTTTTTCTCTTTCCTTCCTTCCTTCCTTGTACATTCTGGTCTCCTTTGTCAAAATCAATTGACCATATATGCACGGGCACCAAAAGCAAAGGCACCAAGAACAAAAATAAACAAGTGGGGCTACATCAAACTAAAAAGCTTCTGCTCACAAAGCAAAGCATTAAGAATGAAAAGGCAAGTCATGGGATGGGAGCAAATATCCCTCCCTCCCTCCTTTCTTTTCTTTCTGCAAACTTGCCAGAATGAGCACAAGAAGAAGTCTCCAGATACTGCAATCAACTCAGACTTTTGTCTCTGCTAAGAAAAGAAAGAAGAGGAGGAAGACAAAAAGGATCAGGAAGATGATGGTAAGGGGAAAAATGCAGAAGATAAAATATGATGAAGAAGAAAATAGTCGGGCACCTGGGTGGCTCAGTCGTTGGGCGTCTGCCTTGGGCTCAGGTCATGATCCCGGGGTCCTGGGATCCAGCCCCGCATCGGGCTCCCTGCTCAGCGGGAAGCCTGCTTCTCCCTCTCCCACTCCCCCTGCTTGTGTTCCCTCTCTCGCTATCTCTGTCTCTGTCAAATAAATAAATAAATAAAATCTTTAAAAAAAAAAGAAAATAGTCATGAGAAATAGGATGATTCCAATGTAGCATTTATTTTTCTTGTCTAAAAGTATTTAACTCCCCATTACACCACTGGTTTTAAAGAAAAAAACGTTGAAATGTAAGGCCATGTGATTTGTTTTTAAACTGCACACTGTACACGGTCTTCATTTGTGTAAAATTAACACAGTATCAGGTGTGTCTTTTGATAGCCCTGTCCTTAATGGTATTTCCAAAAGCCACGAACCTTGCCTGGTAGAAGATAGGGGTTTAAATTAGAACAGAAATTTAAAGCAGGTTTTATTGGTGCACAGCACAAATTCGTTATGGATAGAGGTGGTATTTTTTCCATATTCAGTTGTCTTTCATTCAGCTTGTACAAAAGAATTGTTGTTCTGTTAATTGTATGCTACTCTGTGATTGCAAATTAATAATAATTATAGTAATGTTGCACCTGTTCTGTTGATATTCTGATTACTTCTAAGTAAACGTAAATGCTTTACTAAAGAGAAATTGGAAAGAATTATTTCTCCCACATTTAGGTGAAATTAAATAGGCTATTGAATGGAAGGCGATTTGATGAAACAGAACAATACATTATAGTTAGATTAGTGAGATGTGATAGAAGGAGACGAGACTTTGAAGCTTGGATATGAATCCTGACCACTTGCAAATTGTGGGAATTTAGGCAAATCTCTCTTTTTAAAAGATTTTATTTATTTATTTGAGAGAGAGACAGAGATAGTGAGAGAGCACAAGTAGGGAGGAGAGGGAGAAAGAAGCAGACTCCCCGCTGAGCAGGGGATGGGGGGGGTCTCAATCCCAGGACCCCGGGATCATGACCTGAGCTGAAGGCAGAGGCTTTAACGGACTGCGCCACCCAGGCGCCCCCAAGGCAAATATCTTAATTTGGCTGAGCCTCATTGCCTCAGTAAAAATGGGAATAACAATACTTACCTCACAGATCTTCTATATGAATTAAAGGAAATAAAAAATGAAAGTACTCAACCTAATATCTTGCCTGTAGTAGGTATCATACCTACCCTTCCATTTTTGCCCTAGCCCTTTGATCTTTACCTCAGAATGGAGGATCTTGATGTTCAAAGTAAGTATGGCAGACCCTTGGAATTTGTAGACTTAACATACACAGTTACAAATGCTAATTTTAAGTGACTCTGAAATCCCTAACACATTCAAATTAAAACCTTTTTCCATGTTGTGCACATGAACCATCTGTGCTTCAAGGCTGGTATGAAAAAGGCAAATCACTTAGCAAAGTAAGTAGAACCCTTACGTGATTAAAAGTTTTTGTGAAAAATGCTCCCCAAAAGAGAACTATCTTCACTTTGGTTTCATAATTCAGGTAGCTCCCAGGCTAATGTTAGTTCAGTAATGATATGATATTATTATAAATACATTAATAATAATAATAATATTTACTGGGTGCTTATTCCTCGATAAACTCTGTACTAAGAGCTTCTCTCACTTAATCTCACTTATGAGGCTGACACTACTATTGTACCCATTTTAATGGTATATGAGTAGAGATTTCGTTTGGCAAAATCTATCTTAATCTTTTTACAAGTGCCTTAAACCTTGCAATTACAGAATCGTTAAAAGCACGAAGAGTTCACATAAGTATTTCAATTATGATTTACTGCACTGTGCTGGGAAGGTGGGAAATTATATGCTACAGTGGTATGTGCAGGTCTGGAAATTAGAGAATATTGCCATAATGACTTTAAAGGGGCCATAATTTATGGCAATTATAATCAGCAAGCACTCAAGAATTTATCAAGGTAAGGCCCACGGCCTCCTTACCTGCTGCATGACTTGTTCTAGGTACCATCTCCCCTTCATCCTCTGCAAAATAATCTCTGTGGAAAGAAAATATATTGTTAATTAATGAGATACCACCCCACATGGTCCCCCCATCTCTGGGTCAGTAAGACACCTATGTTCTGTTTTCTTTTATTTCTCCACAAGTATCCATTAAGCTCCTACTATATATCAAGGGCAGTGTTAAGTGTTGGAGATACAAAGACAAATGCCACAGGAAGGGTTCCCATCCTCAATAAGTACCTGTAAAGATAGCCACTGAACAAACAATTCCATCATGAGGGAACAGCAAAGACCCCACGTCGGGGAGGAAGTCAATCTGTTAGAAGAACAGAGAAAACCAGTGTTGCCACCCGACCATGCAGGACCTTGTGTGATGGGGTAAGGAGATTGAGTTTTATGTGAAGGGCAGTGGGAAACCACGGAAGGATTTTAAATGAGGGAGTGAATGGTAAATGACCAGATTTAGATTTTAAATAGACGATTCTGGCTGCTGAATGAGGCAGTGTGGAGGGAATACAAATGGATGGGAAAAGCAAGAAGAAGTTGTGATGGTTTTGACTAAGAGAAAGTCAGTGGAGATGGAGATAAGCAAAAAAAGCTCAAGATACGTGTAGGAAGTAGAGCTGACTCAGAAAACTTGGAAACTTGGAAACCAGGGGCGCCTGGGTGGCTCAGTTGGTTAGGCAACTGCCTTCGGCTGAGGTCATCATCCTGGAGTCCCGGATCAGGCTCCCTGCTCAGTAGGAAGTCTGCTTCTCCCTCTGACCCTCCCCCCTCTCGTGCTCTCTCTCTCTCTATCTCATTCTCTCTCAAATAAATAAATAAAATCTTTAAAAAAAAAAAAAGAAAACTTGGAAACCAGATAAAGTCTATTAAAGGTAATGTTAAAAATACCACGGCTCGGTAGCAAGAGGTATGTTTGTCTAGCACAGTGAAAGTCACCATCCGTAGCAAAGAAGGGAAAAATTTTTTCAAAACGTACTCAACAAATACTTGTCAAGCACCTACTATGTTTTTAGGCACTGTTTTAAGCACCATGAATATAGCAGTGAATAAAACAGATGGAAATGCCTGCACTTGTGGAACTTACAGAAAGGGGAAACAAATAAGTAAACTGTGTAGAGTAATTGTGGACAAGTACTATAAAACATTGAAGTAGGGAATGGGGAGAGGGAGTGCTGGAGGTACAGGGAAGAGGAAGGGGTTGCAGTTTTCAGTAGGCAATGTTTCTCTGAGAAGCAAGAGAGTAGGCATTGGGGAAAGAGTCTTCTAAGCAGAGAACATCAAATACAAAGGCTCACAGGAGGGAGCATGCCAGAGTGTTTGGGAGCAGAAAGGAGGCCAGTATGGCTGGGCAGAGAGAGTGAGCACATAGTGAGGAAGTAGTAGGAGGTAAGGTCAAGGAAGTAATGGGAAGGCTGTGCAGGGGTCAGAGCGTATAAGGCCTTTCAGGCCGTTGAGAAGAATTTAGCCACTAGAATCTTGTGAGTCAAAAAGAGAGCTGAACTGAGTGATGAATGCTTTAAAAGGGCTGGCTACTGTTTTGACAATGGACTGGGTGGGGAAGGCAGAAACAGAGCCGATTGCAATAATCCTACAGAGAGATCCTTTCAACATTTAGTTTATTCCTTAGACTCTTGGGTACACCCAGTTAGTCATTCCAAAAAGAACTCTGTAGCCAGAGATTTAGAGGGCTTCTCTTTTTAAAAGCCAGAACACATTCACAGGCAGGCGGAAGAGAGACTCGCATTTGTTTAGAAACTGTTGTTCTTCCTTCTGGGCCTCAGGGCTGGATGCTGGCATGAATCTTCACTTTGTTAAGTTCCAGATGGACATCAAAGTACCAGACAAGTCACATTGGACTACACACACCACCTGGTGGCTTTTTATTATTCAAAAGCAGATCACCAGCTTGTGGTTCTTCCAGGTCATCTGCCTCTTTCCCTTCTCTACTTCCCATTAAAAATGTTCCCTGAGAGTAGAACAATTAAAGAGATGATGGTACCGCTTACGAATCCCCCTCCATTGAGCTAAAGTAGGGGAAGGATGTTGAAGCCATCAGCCAGAGCAATGTGTTGAAAGATTTGTGGGGAGAAAACTTACACTTAGCCGCTGCTATTCAGCCACTGAATGGATTCTTTTTTACTCAGCCTGCAGACTTAGGTAAGTAACTGTGCATCTGCCATCAGCAACATGGTCACTCCCTAGGCCAAATTCAGCCTAGCCAGCATGTTTTCATTTGGTCGGCACAAGGATGACCTACTTCTAACTTCTCTTAGAAAATGAATGGGGTTGGGCGCCTGGGTGGCTCAGCTGGTTAAGCGACTGCCTTCGGCCCAGGTCATGATCCTGGAGTCCCGGGATCGAGTCCCGTATCGGGCTCCCTGCTCGCGGGGAGTCTGCTTCTCCCTCTGACCCTCCCCCCTCTCGTGCTCTCTATCTCTTACTCTCTCTCTCTCAAACAAATAAATATAATCTTTAAAAAAAAAAAAAGAAAGAAAGTGAATGGGTCTAGCAACAGTGGGCCTGCCTTCCCACCTAACGGGATAGCCTGCTCCCTTTCAACAGAACAAACGCAGGATCTCCAGTTTGTCACAGTCCTTATCTTACCTTCGTAGCCCCAGCTCGCACACTCACTTGTGATACCTGCCTGGCTCCATGTAGGTCTCTGAGACTGTCACCATGGTATAGATCAAGTGCAGACAGAATTTCATTTCTGCTTTAACGCATAGTCTTGAGAATGGATAAGGAATATGTGGTATATATACACAATGGAATATCAGGCAACCATAAAAGGATGAGATCATGCCATTTGAGACGACAGAGATGGACCTAGAGGATATTCTGTTAAGTGAAATAAGACAGACTGAGAAAGACAAATACCATGCGATTTCACTCCTACGTGCAATTAAAAAAAAAAAACCCAAATGAATAGAGAAACAAAATGCAGAATCAGACCTATAAATACAGAGAAAAAACTGATGGTTGTCAGGGGGGAGGAGTTGGGAAAAATGGGTGAAAAGGAGTGGCCGACACAGGCTTCCCGCTATAGAATGAATAGGTCAGGAGGAGAAAAGGTCCAGCACAGGGAATATAGTCAATGATATTATAATAGTGATGTCTGGTGACAGAGAGTAGCTACACTTGTGATGAACATAGAATAATGACAGTACCTAAACTTGTGGAATCACTGTTGTATACCTGAAACTAATGTAACATTGTGTGTCAACCACACTCAGGTAAAAGGAAAAAAACTCAGTCTTGAGTAACCTGATTGCTTCAGCATGCAGTTCACGAATCTATGATGATAAACTACTAAAAGTGATTTATAAATCACTTTTACCTCTTGGGCTTCAGTTTCCTCAAATATTTGTAAAAGAAATACACAGATTTTTCTAAGGTTCCTCGCAGTAATTATGCAATTCTATTCCAAGAGACGCTTAACTATAAAACTCATTTTAACAATTTCCAAGGATCTGGGGAACTTTCCAGACATGATCTCAATCAATCCTCTTTGCTCTGAAGATTCCACATTATAGATCAGGAGCAGGTTACAACAACGCAGAGCATACAGGCCCCATGAGATACTTGATCTTCTCCAGTCCACCCACACTCACTCTGAGCTAGCTGTCTGCCCATTGTGAATCAGTAAGTGGAAGGATAGAGAGGTCACTTTGGATGGGTACTGAGTTAATGGACATACTTACAGTCTCAGGAGATTTTTAAAAATCACTTTAACTCTATTAACAGCTCAAGTTCCCTCCCTTATTGCCCAAGAGTGGGGCTCATCATCTGTTCCAAAAGGTTGGGAAGGAATCTGATGCTCCCCCAGGGAAGGGGCTCATAGTGAAGAAACACAGGGTATATATGTCCAGGGGATCGCAATTTGTGACAACATCTGATAAACCAAAGTGCAAAGAGTATTGACGTATACTAGAGACAGACTCCAAGCTAGCTAGGCCCTACACACACGCGCACACGGCTTTGTGAAGCAGTAATATAGGATGGTAAATTCTAAATTTTGCCAAGCCACTCTCTTGCTTAATTTGAAGAACCAAGCATTTTCCAAGTACAACCCACCCACAAGCTGTTCGCCCATTTATTGCTGCATGGTATGTTGCCCATGCTCTCTTGATTTGCTGATAAATAGCTAAGAAGATATTGGACTCAAACAACACATCAACATTTAATATCCCATATTACTAGCTTTTCCTACAGTTTTCCAGGGTGATTAGGTTGAGACTAATCAGAAAATAATTGACTTTCCCAAAGCCATCTGCTACACTCTGCTACTCTGTTGCTGTCAAACTGTGCTCTGATGATTTTTTTTTCCAGTAATTTCCTAACTATAGCAGTTTCAATTATGTCAGGAATATCCAAGCACTCAATTTTGCTTTGCTCGAAAATGGCCACACTGACATGGCTCCTTTCCAAAATGTAAGCAGCAGAGGGGTGTCACTTGTCTATTCTCTCCTAACACTGTGGGGACGGGGTAGAAACGTGGGTCCTCCTTTCTTACCAAAGGGCAACACTACGATGGAGCCTTCAGAGAGAGAGTTTCTATAGTGCAGCCATTGGCCCTCCTTTGCAAACTGCACATTTGGTATTATTGCCTTGTATTTTGGTCTGTTTAATTTGTGGACTGAGAAGAGCAATGGATCATGTTATCCGACTATATTATTCACGAGCAATGGCAAAATGGCAACCACACAACTTTACATTACAAAGCAGGTTGTGAGACAAATCTTTAAACAGTATGAGATGGTGGTATCCCAGGACCAAAGTCACCCCCCAAACCATGTCTGAGGAGCTGATGTCTGCCTAGTCCCCAGTACTTTCTTTTCCTTGGTTTCACTTATTAAAATTTTTAACCACGGGGTATTTCTTCCCTGATGAGAGTGCAAACTCCCAAAGGGACGGTTATTTTCAGGTCCTCTCCCCAGGGCAGTCACGTCCACTTAGGTTGTTGGAGTGCCACACAGTTTAGGCCCCTCCTTCATCACTTACCACCACTCTTGCTTAAGATCTGTAAGCCTGTGGACAAAGGCCATCTCTTGGAGGCATTTTTCTATCTTTCAGACTTATTTTTATAGAGTTTTTTGGGTCATAAACAAAAACTCAGAAGGGTAAAAAACAATCTGCTATAGCAGTACTTAGAGCAAAAACCTGGGCCATGATTGACGTTCTTAGGTTTTTTTCCATTCCTTTTCATAAACATTTATTGAGAAGTGGCTTATATGGCAAGCCCTGGAAACATAAAGATGAAAAAGAAATATACTCCATCATCAAGGTGCTCAGAGTCTACTGGGGAAGGCAGATGGCATTCAAAGAGATAATTACAAGAATAATGAGATTTAAAACAGAGATTTTTTTTTAAGATTTTATTTATTTATTTATTTGACAGAGAAAGAGAGAGACACAGCGAGAGAGGGAACACAAGCAGGGGGAGTGGGAGAGGGAGAAGCAGGCTTCCCGCCAAGCAGGGAGCCCGATGCGGGGCTCCATCCAAGGACCCTGAGATCATGACCTGAGCTGAAGGCAGACGCTTAACGACTGAGCCACCCAGGCGCCCCTAAAACAGAGATTTCAGAACATAAATGAGATAGCAATTAATTTTGTCTGCCTGAGTAAGCATAAACTGCCCCCAGGACCCACCCCCCACCCCAGGCAATGCTTTTACCTTTCCCTCTCCTCAAACCTTCCTTCCCCAAGCTCTAACCCTCAGGTAGGAGTATTAAGGGAAGTCAAGGGTGCAAACTGGTTCTTCATTTGCATTTCCCTGCTCAAACACATTAGCTTTGTGTAACTACTTAGAACCCCCAAAGATGATTTAAAATGTAAGCAAAGAAGGATCAGGACTAAGATTTGTACCATAGTAAAAATGCCTCTAGATAGGGACTAGAAGAGAATCTGCACAAGAGATAAGGATGGAGGTTTAGGATGGTAGAAAATACATGTGAATATCCACCTTTTTTCTTTTTTTACTATTTTATACTAAAAGGTTAAATTTTTTTTTTTGACTAGGCTCCAACACCTAGCATGGAGCCCAATTCAGGGCTTGAACTCATGACCCCAAGATCAAGACCTAAGCTGAGATCAAGAGTTGGACACTTAACCGACTGAGCCACCCAAGCACCCCTAACAGTTTAATTCTTATTTTTTAAAAAAGAGAATGTATTTTGATCCGATTTACACTGCCCTTCTAATGAAGCCCTCAAAAAAAGATAAACAGTGTAAGAGATTAGGTTCAGTCTGACCTCCTCAAACAGTGGAGATTATGTGGTGTGACAAGAAGGTTGTTGAGGTTTGCTCAGCACTAGACACTGAACGAAACACACATTCCATTCTAATTCCTATATTCTTTTTTTTTTTAAAGATTTCATTTATTTATTTGAGAAAGAGAGAGAGATAGCGAGAGAAAGCACGAGCAGGGGGTCGGTGGGGGGAGAGGGAAAAGCAGGCTCCCTGCTGAGCAGGAGCCCGATGCAGGGCTCGATCCCAGGACCCTGGGATCATGACCTGAGCTGAAGGCAGATGCTTAACTGACTGAGCCACCCAGGCACCCCTAATTCCTATATTCTTAAAGCGCATTTGACATAAGTAACTAAAGTCTGGTCCAAAGAAATCTTTCTGATGTTCAGAGTCAATTTTTTATATTTTTTATTTGTATCCCCATTGAACACACTTGCAAATAGAAAAGGGTTGGAAGGAGAAGAACTGTGGCCTACTTTCTCTAATGTGTGTTCTGGCTTTGAGAACTTTTAAATGGTAGGGTTTCACAAGCAGTGGCAGCTTAGGAACAGAGACGTCTACAGGTGACCGTCTCTGGCCTGCCTGTGCCTGACTTCACAGTTCAACATGTTCTCTTCCAGTGGAATTCCCCTCAGCACAATCTTGCATTAAATGTCCATCATTACTCTGTATGATCACCACCACCCACCACCAATGCCGTCACCACAATTCATTAAATGCCCAATGCTTTCCAGGCAACATCTCATTCAGTCCTCACAAAATCCTGTCCAGCAGGTCCTGTATCACAGATGAGGAAACAAGGGGTCTAGGAGGATGAAGTGACTTGCCCAAGATCATACAGCTAGCTGGTGTCAAGCCTGAACTTGAAAATGGCACTTGACTACAAACCTTTACCTTTTTCCAGTATGTCTTATTTCTACCTATGCCTTTACCGGAAGCTTCCTCTGTACCTGGCTTGACTGCAGGGAAGTGACCCCTGAGAATCTGAGCGGAGAGGGAGGGTGGACAGTGATGCTGTGTCGAGATTGGATTTAGACTCAAATCCAGACACAAACTTGTTTTTTGAGATGCCAATTCATCCCGGCTGGGCACAGCTCACACTTGAGTATTTGAATACTGGTGTAATAGATGCCATGTGACAAATGAATTAAAATCCTAAAAGGGAAGTGGCTAGTATGAGTTTTTTTATAGGTCCTATCCTGAAAAGTGAGTCGTCCATCATTTTATGCTTCCTTATCTTTACCCAAATCTCTCTAAATGTTCATGCCGTCCCTGAACCTCTTCTGTGCTAACCCTTGCCACCGTCCCTAACAGACAAAGGGAAGAAACTAAAAGGCAGAAGACGTGATGGGACAGACAATCAAAACAGGACAGGCCCATAGTGAACAAGCTCTGAGACTTCTCAGATCTTTTTTTCTCTTGCCAACAGAGAAAATGAGTGTATCGTCATGTTCCAAATGTTACCAAAGCCCACCCCCTCTCAGCACCAGAACTGCAAAAACATATTTGAATGCAAATAAGGTAGAAGGCACAGATGCAGAGCATAAATACAGAGAGATGATAATTTTTTCTCATCTCAAGACCTATCATTATAACCTCTGCAAGCTAGGATGCTTATTTGGCAAAGCCCCCTCAGAACAGAGACAGCATCACTCCCGAGTCTCCCTCTGCATGCCGCCTAAGTGTGGGCTGACTTGGCACTGATACAGCAACATCCACTTTTCTCCAGTACAGGCTGCAATTACACCCTTCACTCAACAGACTCTATTCACTGTGAGTGACCACGGCCAAATGGAACTCTGGCAGACAGTTTTCCGAAGGGCTACTAAGTCCTCAACAGCTACAGAGAAGCTACAAGCATCACTGTGCATCTGCGACAACTGATCCATGTTTTATCACCTTCTTTGCTCTTGTACTAAGTCTTCGGCCTAAAAGGAATGAACATTATATTTCTTGCTCGTATCCATCAAGGTTCAGAGAAACAAACCACTTAATGCCACAAAAAGGTAAAGGAAGTTCAAGTAATTCTTTTTCTCACTTTGCCCCATGAGGTTATCGGACGCCCAAATATCTAATAAATTCTCTTCCCTACGCCCTGAATCAGCTAAGACACTGATAATTACTCTTTCAAAAGAGACGTGAAAAATAATCTGCTTCAAATTCAGTCACATCACCGGGGGATGGTATGTGGTCTCCCCATCCACTTCTCAAACTTAGCTTGTGCTTTTGACTTTTGGTCCTGGCAATGCATTCTGTAGTCCTCAATCTTATTAACAACCACTATTCACAAGGCACTGTCGTATGCCAAGGCAGTTGGCACAGTCCATCTAGGAGCCCTAGACCAAGCATCAAGAGATAGATATTTTTTTCCTGTTTCTACTTACCCTTTTATTCACATAATCTTTTACTATTTCCTTTCTTTATTGCATCTATTTTTAATGATTTAAAAAGAATGACATGTTCCTTCTAGAAAATTTTGGAAAGGAGAAAAATGTATACAGAAAAGTAATAAAAAAGCGCTACCACTTAAAGGCAACATTGACAAACATTTTTTCTTGAAGATTTTATTTACTTATTTGAGAGAGAGAGAGAAAGTGCACGAGCAGGGGGACAAGCAGGCAGAGGGAGAAGCAGACTCCCTGCTGAGCAAGGAGCCCAATGTGGGACTGTAGCCCAGACCCCTGGGACCATGACCTGAGCCAAAGGCAGATGCTTAACCGACTGAGCCACTCAGGCATCCCTCGACAAAGATTTTTTTTTAAAAGATTTTATTTTATTTTATTTGACAGAGAGAGAGATAGTGAGAGCAGGAACACAAGCAGGGGGAGTGGGAGAGGGAGAAGCAGGCTTCCCGCCGAGCAGGGAGCCCGATGCGGGGCTCGATCCTAGGATCCTGGGATCATGACCTAAGCCGAAGGCAGACGCTTAACGACTGAGCCAGCCAGGCGCCCCCCTCGACAAAGATTTTTAATGTATTTCCTTTCAGTTCTTCAGTTCATATGCTTGTGAGAATTCCACAAAATAGAAATAACATTGCATGTGCAACTTTGTATCTTGATTTTATTTATATTATTGAAATCAAAGGTTTTGAAGAATGCATTTTTAGGGGAACAGTCAGGGGAGGGGAGCGGAGGAGGCACATAAGAGGAGGAGGAGGAGAATTTCTTAATGTTATAGATCTGCTAGAAATAAAAAGAATGAATCTAGAGTCTTCTTTTTCAGTATGGTTCTATAATGTACTAAAAAAAGCTTATGAAGGGAACCCTTGTGCACTGCTGGTGGGAATATAAATTGGTGTAGCCACTATGGAAGAGAGTATGGAGGTTCCTTACAAAATTAAAAATAGAGCTACTGGGGCACCTGGGTGGCTCAGTCAGGTAAACATCCGCTCTTGATCTCACCTTAGGTCTTGATCTCAGGGTCATGAGTTCAGGCCCTATGTTGAGCTCCATGCTGGAGCTCTACTTTTTTTAAGCTCTACTTAAAAAAAAAAAAAAATAGAGCCATCATATGATCTAGGATTCCCACTTCTGGGTAATTACCTGAAGACGATTTGAAGAGATATATGCACCCCTGTGTTCACTGCAGCATTATTTACAATAGCCAAGATATGGAAGCAAATTAAGTATTCATCAATAGAAGAATGAATAAAGAAGATGTGGCATATATATACAATGGATATCACTCAGCTATAAAAAAGAACAAAATCTTGCCATTCATGACAACATGGGTGGACCTAGAGGGTATTATGCTAAGGGAAATAAGTCAGACAGAGAAAGACAAATATTGTATGACTTCATTTTAAGATGGAATCAAAAAAATAAAGTAAACACACAAAACAGAAACAGACGCATATACACAGAAAATAAACTGTTGGTTACCAGAGGTAGGGAGGGGTTGAAGGTATCAGTGAAATAGATGAAGAGATTTAGGAAGTACAAAATTCCAGTTATAAAATAAGTAAGTCAGGGGGATGTAAGTTACAGCATAAGAAATAGAGTCAATAATACAATAATAATTCTGTATGGTGACAGATGGTAACTAGACTTACGATGGGGATCATTTCATAATGTATAAAAAATATTGAATTAGTATGATGTACGCCTGAAACTAACATGATGTTGTATGTCAATTTCACTTCAACCAAAGAAAATAAATTAAAAAAAAATAAAACAAAGATTATAGACTCCTAGAGGATAATAAAACTGACCGAGGGTGACCAAGGTTTGGGGAATGTTAAGGCAGTAAGAGACTCTGAAGCAGTGCTGAGAGCAATTGAAAAGGCTGCCCCTGAGAGGTCCAGGCTCAGCAGGGAGAGGGACAAAAAGCAGGTGGTGTGGAAGAGAGAGGAACTGCAGTAAGCCATAAGGTGAACTGAATATTCAGAAACAATGAGGAGATGGGGGTATTTGACCTTGTGGTCAGGAAACAAACTCAGAGTTAAGGATCCTAAGGGTGGAGACTTTGGAAGGAGGATGAGCTGCAAAGCTGGCTTGCTGAGGGTGTATGGAAGTGGATTGGAAGAAAGGAAGTGTGAGGTCCAGGCAGAATAGTAATATACACTCCTGTCTAGTGACCTTTCTAGAACATCAGCCACTTGCAGGCAGGGTTTTTATATCATTCACTATCATTTAGCTAGCATTTAAAAAGTCTAGATCATAACAGGAATTTGATGCATATAACTTAAACAACAAATAAATGCAATTTGATTATATAGTTTCATCAAGCTTTGGTAACCTGCTGTATCCATTCCATAATAGGGAGACACCTACCAAACAGATGTTCATATCAGCCTTGTGGGGAATGCTCTTTAGAAAGTTCTAAAGTGAGAATCTTCTAAGTGCTAGAAACAATGTTAGATGCTGAAGATTCAGAGACAAACAACAAAAAGTCCTTTCTTCCAATAAGCTTAGAGAATGGAAAACTTCACATAAACAGACTAGTTAGCTGCAAGCAATGACAGATAGCATGCTCTGACTACAGAAAACACCCAGAATTAGGTTCCAAAAATAATTCCAAAAGGAGGTAATACTAAAACTAATCTTTGAAGGGTAAAGCTATCCTAGTAACGGCAAGGCTATAGGTGTGTAGGTGGGAACAGCTGGTACAGGAAGGCCCACATAATAATTTTAGCTCAGGAAGAGTAAAATGACACTCTACAACCAGCTCCTTAGGTAGTCTGGCAGTAAGGCTGTTCCCATGGTGCCAATAAACTGGAAATCTCTAAGTAATACACAGAAGAAGCATTGTCAGACCAACTCAGTTCCAAACTTTATATGTTGTCACTTGATACACATTAATGTAAATTTCTTCCTGCTGTAAAAACATACTGACTGAGGTTTAAGGCAGCATATAAACAATGTTGCCCATAATCCCATCACCTAATATAGCATCTATTTTATTTTTTCCTCTCCTTGCGATAGACATCCTAATATGTATGCATAATTTTTTAAAAATTGCCTTAATGATTTGATATTTCTTTTTTTGAGGGGGGAGGGCACCGGGAGAAGGAGAGAAAATTTTTTCTTAAAGATTTATTTATTTATTTTAGAGAGAGAGCATGTGCGTGGCGGGGAGGGGCAGAGGGAGAGGGAGAAATCTTCAAGCAGACTCCCCACTGAGCACGGAGCCTAATGTGGGGCTCAACCTCAGGACCCTGAGATCATGACCTGAGCTGAAATCAAGAGTCGGACGCTTAACCGACAGAGCCACCCAGGCACCCCTGTATGTGTAATTTTGATGTAATTTATATCCACTTTTACTTTCTTATTAAAATTTTATTAAAATTTTCTGTTTATTACCATTTCAGGTAATACTCCAAGATGGTAACAGATATTAAGAGCAAGAGTGAAGCATTTTACTCTGGAGAGGAGTAGAAGTTGGGATGTTGCTACTGATTCACCTAGGATACATCACTTTATGTCACTTTATGACATTTCCCCTTCTACAATATAGGGACTCGGGTCTTGAAAAAGATGGTTAAATTGAACCAAAATATCCTCTGTATTTCTATGAGTTATAGGACTCTAAACAGTAAGCAATTTGTGGCGTATATTCAACAACTAAAAATGTTTGATACAGTTAACCTACTTCTGAACATCTATCATTCAAAAATAATCCTACGAAGATGTTTTATGTACCCAGATGTTTATCACGTATTATTTATAACAGTTAAAAACTGGAACCCTAAAGACCTCAGTATACGGGAATGACAGAGTAAAGTAGTATATTTCCACATATTCTACATCATGAATAACAATATTCCACATTATGACATGTAAAATAAATACATTCTTCCACTGTGTTAAATGCTAGAAATTATTCGATTTTCTTTGTCAGTCAATGCTTTCTATATGTCAGTAGTTACTGCTTCTTCATACCCCTTCCACCTTGGTCATGATGAAAAGATACCAGTGGCTACTGTCCCTAGATGGCATTGGAGAAGCCAAGGAGAAAGAAGTTTCTGGAGAGTGGAAAAGCAGAAAAGGACTGGGGACAATGAGACACATTAAGGGAAAATGTATTAGAAACTATTAAAGTGCCATGAAAATACAACTTATAGTTGTGATGATGATGATGATGATGATGATGATGAATAGTCTATGAATAATAAAGTGCTTCAACATGAGAAAAAAAAATTCAGATCAAGTTTGTCTTGCTGACCACAGAACTCAGAAGATTTTCTAAGACTGAGGAAAACAAGTCCTCAGTATATTTGAATGTTTTAAAATAGAATTGGGTAGAGCCACCTTGGGTCATCATGAGATCTCTTTTATTCTGGACTTTCTTCTAACTTTAAACGCTATTTGGATTTTTGCCAGAGACAACTTGTGGAATGTTCCGAGCTTATTTTGGAGTTTTATTTATAAAATAGGGTCAATTTCAACAGGAGTAGTGTCCCAGGGCATCCGCTGAATGGATGGAGGCTCCACACAGTTTTGTATAAATTATCCCTAAACCATCTAGAATGGAGGGCGCACTATGATGAGAGGCACCCAGTTTATCCTTTCAGAAACAAAATGACCCCTTCCCAGTCTTCTCAATGTATTTGAAATCCCCCCTTAGCATGTAAGCTGAAAGAAGCACGGGGCAGGGGTATCCAGTCTGATCTAGCACACCGGAAATAAGCAAGCAGGGATGAAGGCACTGATCGAGATAAATTCCACAAGCCAAAATCCAAGTATAGGCCTAATTTTTTTTTAAGATTTTATTTATTTATTTGACAAAGACACAGCGAGGGACACAAGCAGGGGGAGTGGGAGAAGGAGAAGCACGCCTCCCGCTGAGCAGGGATCCTAAAGCGGGACTCGATCCCAGGAGCCTGGGATCATGACCCAAACCAAAGGCTTAATGACTGAGCCACACAGGCGCCCCGGTATAGGCCTATTTAAAAGCAGATCAGAGTTTCGAAGGCAGAAATTTTTCCTTCCCCAAATG
This sequence comes from Eumetopias jubatus, assembly GCF_037043125.1. NCBI lineage: Eukaryota > Metazoa > Chordata > Mammalia > Carnivora > Otariidae > Eumetopias > Eumetopias jubatus. The sequence continues at coordinate 5,826,858 of NW_028274810.1, forward strand.
CAGGAAATTAATTGCTAGAAGTGCTGAATGTTTAAAAGGGAAATTCAAAGACCAAAGATGTTTCAGTAATAGAATTATGAGAAAGAGCATTTTCCTAATAAAAAAAAGTGCTGTACGGGGCGCCTGGGTGACTCAGTTGGTTAAGCGACTGCCTTCGGCTCAGGTCATGATCCTGGAGTCCCGGGATCGAGTCCCGCATCGGGCTCCCTGCTCAGCAGGGAGTCTGCTTCTCCCTCTGACCCTCCCCCCCTCATGCTTTCTCTCTAACTCATTCTCTCTCTCAAATAAATAAATAAAATCTTAAAAAAAAAGAAGTGCTGTGTGCAAAGCAGCAGCATCAGCACACTGGGCAAAGGTACTGGACTCAACCAGACCTTCATGCCCTGGGGCCTAACTGACCTCTCTGGCCTCAGCTGCCCCATCTACAAAATGGAGAGAAATGCGATTTCTGGTTGTAACTATGCATTAGTAAATGGGACTTTCTGCCAACTTACCATGAATTCAAAGAGAAATAAATGTCTCTGCTTCCTCTACAGTTAAGAAGGCGTGAATGTAGTGTTAAGCTAAGAGTTAATACGGAGCAGAATAAATGCAAATAAGCTATCAATGGGGATCATTTAAGTGCAATATAACCATGGTAAATGGGCTTCTTGTCTTACTAGAAGGCTGAACTCACTTTATGTGGGGGAGAAGAAACAAAATCAAATTTTTTGAATTTTGAGACTGAACCACTATTTTTCTTGGCTGTTACTTCCCTTCTCCAAGTTTGCATAGCCACAGCAGGCAAATACAATCAACACTTGCATTGTGTTAAATTAAATTTCAAGGTTACATAAAACAACACAAAACAGACTATTAAATTCCTTTCCTAACCCTCAATCTTATAGGTAGCCCTGAAATAGTTCAAGTTCACTTTTCCTTGAGTTATTTGTTTAGGGAAGTTGACTAAGGTTCACGTATGATTTGCCTGACTTTTACTCAGCTTTTCCACATGCTACAAACAAGAGCATTTCTGCCCCCAAAGGAGAAGAGACTTAGTAATGACTTTTCCAGCATTTCATAGTGTGGTAGGCTGGATAATGGCCCTCCAAAGAAGTCCACATTCCTATTCTCCAGAACCTGTCAGTGTGCCACTTTAGATGGCAAAAGAGACTTTCAGATGAGATTAAGGATTTTGAGATAGCGGGATTATCCCAGATTATCCAGTTGGGCCCAAAGTAATTACAAGGGTTCTTGTAAGACATACCATGGGAGAGTCAGAATTAGGAGAGGAGAGGAGACAAGGGAGCAGAGACTGGATTGTTGCCATTGCTGGAAAGGGGCCATGAATCAAGCAATGTGGACAGCCTCTAAAGCTGGAAAAGGCAAGGACTAGATTCTTCCCTAGAGCCTCCAGGAGGAACATACTCCTGCAGACATCTTCCCTTTAGCCTAGAAGACCAATTTCCAGACTTCTGACTCCCAGAAATGCAAGATAATATATTTGTGTTGTTTTCAGCCACTAAATTCGTGGCAATTTGTTTCAGCAGCAAAAAGAAACTAATACAATCTAAGGAATCTGAAATACACACTCTTCAGTGAGTTGCTAGTCCAGATAAGGAATTTGAAACACACACTCTTCTTTAGTGAGTTGCTAGTTCCAATAAGTGAGTGCTAAAAATTCAGAGCTGTAGAAGCTGTTTGCCTGACAGATATGAGACTTACAAGATGAGCAAAATTATCCTCATCATCGGGTTCCTCATCATCTCCATGAGCTTATTCCTTTGATAACTCTTACCTTATTCATGGATATGAACTTGATTAGTGACCAAACCAGCTTTTTTATAAGGCCGGTGTATTCATAGGAAATTTGCTATTCCAGAACCAACAATGTTCTCCCCATATGATTTAACCAAAGAGTCTGGCAACAGTCGGGCAACATCCCTGGGAAAAAAAACCCCTGTTGACCTCTAGCAGGGCAGATGATGCACAGATAGCAGTAGGGGATATTTTACTTTGAGAACTCAAATACTCAGCACCCTGTCCTTCGTGGATAGACTGAGCAAGATAAAGGGTATAGAGAGGCTCATGTGAAGAACCTGTCAGAGAGGAAGCTTTCCAAGAGCTGCCAAGAATGAAACTTGGGAAGAGAATCACAGTCTTAAACTTATTCATAAGCTTGAGTAGTCAGGATAAGGAGCCAGCTCCAGAACCAACTCAGAAACTGAATCACCAGCAAAACTCAACTCCAGGCTGTATTTCTTTCTCAGCTGTGTGTGTTCCCTGGGCAGGTTATTTAATGTCTCTGAAGTTCAATTTTTTTTTTGTCTTAAAAATGATGACTATAATAACATTTCCCTCATACCTCATAGGGTCGTGGGGATTAGGTGAAATGAAGTCTGTGAAGGGATTAGCACACAAGTTAATAGAGGCAAGCCTAATAAACAGTGGCTTTATAGTTAATTTTTATTCTTTGGATTTCTCAGGTTGTGCTTCTCCCCTGTGCTCTCATGCGTATTTGTGCCTCAGTCTCTATTAAAATTATAGACAATGAGAAAGTACAATGCTTGAAGGCAGAAACCCAGTCTCATTCATTGTTTCACCCTTAGCATTTAGCACAGTGCTTTGCCTGTACTGGGCTCTCACATTTAAAATAAATGGTTATGAACTGATCTTAGCTGTGAGTTAGGAAACATCTGAGACATCAGTTACGATATAAGATTACAGGATTTTTCCATCTATGATCCACCAGGTGGTGAAATAAACTAGCATTTTTTTCTTTTTTAAAGAAAAGGAGTAGGGTGGAAAACATCAGAGTACAAAACACACAGTAAGGTTAAGTATTGTTACATGAAACTCTTGTTTCAGTTATGTATGGGAGTATACCTGGTTGTAATATAAATTCATTTCTTACTGTAAGGGCAAAACACCCCCAAAACCAAAAAATAACAACAACAACAACAAAAAACACCCATGAACATTCTGACTCTTCCACCTCACCAACATTTGGTATTTTCTATCTTTTCCATTTCGGCTCTTCCAATATGTATACAGTGTATGGCACTGTGGTTCTAATTTGCATTTCCCTGATGACTAGTGATGTGGAGCACTTTTTCACTGTATCTCAGCCCATCGTCTATCCTCTTTATAACTACTTTAGAAAACTATTTGGCAGTATCTACTGAAGCTGATCATGCATTTCCGATTACTCAGAAATTCTACATCTATGCATTTACCCAACAGTAATATGTACATATGTTCACCAAAAGACATGCCCAAGAATGTTGATAGATAGCAACCTATTCATAATAGCTCCAAACCAGAAATTGCCCAAATGCTCATTAACAATAGAATGGATAAATAAATTTGATATAGTTACACACAGTAGAATCCCATACAGAAGGCAAGAATGAATGACCTACACACAACAATGTGGAAGAATCCCACAAGCATCAGATGGAACGAAAGAAGCCAGATATAAAAGAGTACACAGTGGATAATTTCATTGACATAAGGATCAAAACCAGGCAAAACTGATCTATGGTGTAAGAAGTTAGGATAATGGTTATTCTTGGGTCACAAGGGCTTCAGGGGTGCTGGTTATGTCCTCTTTCTTGATCTGAATGCCTATTAACATGGATATACTCAGATTGTGACATTAATCGAACTATAAACATATTATTTGTGGTTTTCTAAATTATTTCTGAATTTATCTGAAATCTAAATATACATTTAAATATAAAGTTCAGAAAAACTAATATCTTTTTTTTTTAAGTGTGAACAACACTGATTGATAGAGAGCAAGAATCCCTCATTACCATCAAGTGATCATCTAGCCTTTGCTTGAACAATTTCAGGGTCAGGAATCTATTTACTACCCAGGTAGGTCACTTGTTAGAAACCTTTTCCCTTACGCGAAGCCATAACTTGCCTCCTCACAATGTGCTCTGTCCTAAGAGATTCCAAATCCATCGATTCTCACTACCACCAACAGCTCTTCAAATATTTGCAGGAAGCCACCATATCCACCCCGACCCCAGCCCTGTCTTCACTTCCCCAGACTAAAGAACCCCAGGTCCTTTGGTAACCCCTCAAGGTATGGTCTTCAATCCCCTGTGTCTCTTGATTGCATTAGTGATGCCCACAACAGAGCACTACCCTCTAGGAAAGGCCTAAGAAGAGCAGAAAAGAGCAAAAAGTAGAATCATTATTTGTAAATCTAGATAGCACAGGTCTACCAACACACCCAAAGCTTCAATTTCTTTAACACTGACATGACATAGATCCCTCCTGTTGGACAATCAGGTGAAGTCTCCCAAATCTTTTTCACAAGTCCTATTAAGCCCCCAATATCCCTTCTGTGTCTGTACAGTCAGTCTGCTTTCTCTTAGGAGTCAACACACACATTTGACCTCACTCCAATCGCCAAAGCTAAATCCTGGAGATGGAGCAATATCTACCATGGAAACACCTCTGGAATCCAGCCTCTCTATCCACCCTCACCCCGACAAACAAAAATGAAGTCTTTGTCCCAACACATTATCTTTTATCCCTGGGTAGGTCTGTTTTAAAGTACCTTGAGGGGAAGGACTAGGCGGAAGGAGAAAACACAATTCCATTGGGCACCTCCAAAATCTGACCTAAAAGCTTGCTGTCACCCTGGTCTCAACAAAGCCTGGGCAATGAAGGGCACCCTGGTCTCTTCCTTCCTTCTCCCCTCCTCCGAGGTCACTCCAACTGGAGACTCTGGAGATGAGCAATGCTGGGCTCTGCTCACTCAGCGCTTTGCCTTTTGTGTGACTGGTAGTGGATGAGGTTGAGAAGGAAAACGTGGCAGGGTGAGAAGGAGGAATTCTGAAATAAAGGTATCTCTAAAGAATGACCTACGCCAATCCCTCTCATCTGTGGAACAGGGAAAAGACAGAGAACCATTTCTACAAAAACTTCCAGGTAAGCCCAGCTGGGTATTTTTAATACCAAGACTGGGTGGAAGGGAGATCCATTAAGCAAGGAAAACGCCAGGGAACAGCACATGTGCAGAAGGCTCAAGAGAAGTGGGAATTAGAGAGGCATTTAAAAAGAGAGAGAGAGAGACGGTATCAAAGGCCCCTAGGTGAGGGGCGACTTCTCCTTAGGGGCGCGGGGGAGGGGGGCGGCGTACCACATCCGGAATGCGGGGAGAAAGCAGCGGCTCACCTACCTCGTCCACGTCTGCTCCATTTTCCAGGCGCTTCCCCCTCACTCTCAGGGCGCTCCTCACCCGGGAGTGGAAGCAGCCTGGGAAAACGAGACCCCTTGCCCACGGATCTCCAGCGCCAAGAGCGGCAGCTTTTCCCTCCCCAGCTCCTTCTTTCTGTGTTGGCGAAGAGAGAGCTCGGCCCCCTGCTTTTTGAGAAAACCGATTTGACGTGGCCGAACCTCCGGCGAGCGGTGCGACGGGCACAAGGGAGGGACTGTTCTCAGTAGGAAGCGGGACGTGGAGCGGAGCGGCGCCCGGAGCCGTTCGGGGAACTGGGGCCGGAGGCAGCCCGGCGGGGCGCGCACCCGCTCCCGGGCTGAACCACGACTGGCTGGCACGAGTTGCTCGGCACCAGCTGAGCTGTCACCCGCGAGCGGAGGCGGGGCTCCCGGCAGCCAGTGTGCTGGGGCCCAGCCAGCCCAGGTGACACGCCTCCCCGCCGGACTGATGTGGGCGCAAGGGCAGAGGGCTCAGAGCGCTCAGAGCGCGCCCTACCAAGCCCCTCCGTTCCTCCCCCGTCCCACTGAGGGGCGCTGTAAGAGAAACCCAACTAACCGTCGGGAGAATTTGGAGAGAAGGTCCTCTCGTGTGCCTGCATCACCCCACCCACAGGTAAACCCGGAACCGGAGCCGGGGCCTAGGAGGGTTTTCGGTGCAGTCCTGGCTGAATGCAGATGAACACCCCAGATGGTCATTGGACGTGACGTTATTTTCCCAGAGATCGGACATGTCAGTCTCACCATTAAACGGGGGACAGGAACCTTCTTCGAAACCTTGCAGCCTTGTTCGCTGCCTCCATCTCGGTCAGGCCCTGATTTTATACTCTTCTACATCTTCCGCCTTCAGTTTCCCAAGCACAGAGGCAACTATGCTTCATGTAGCTTCGAAGGGGGCAGAGGGTTCCTGAACTTCCCAGAACTCTGGAAAAACTTCAAGACAGTAGCCGACAGGACTAGAATCTCCTCCTTAATTATTCTAAGATCATGGAAAAGGGCCCTTTGGTGACGGCACTGCCTGAGACTCTGTACCATCTGTTTATGGGATGAGGTTTAAACAAGTCAGACATGCTATAATTAAAGTGCTTACAGCCCCAAGCTCCTTTTTAGCTCTTAAATAAAACCTTTTTAGTAAGTGACATGATCACCGTTATTATTAGCGTTACCAATGACTTTTTTATTTTTATTTATTTTTTTAAGATTTTATTTATTTATTCATGAAAGACAGAGAGAGAGAGAGGCAGAGGGAGAAGCAGGCTCCCAAGGAGCAGGGAGCCCGACACGGGACTCTATCCCAGGGCCCTGGGATCACGACCTGAGCCGAAGGCAGACGCTTAACCATCTGAGCCACCCAGGCGCCCTTATTTATTTTTTTAAAAGATTTTATTTATTTATTTGAGAGAGAGAGAGAATGAAAGAGAGGGAAAGCACATGAGATGGGGGGAGGGTCAGAGGGAGAAACAGACTCCCTGCCCAGCAGGGAGCCCGATGCGGGACTCGATCTAGGGACTCGATCCAGGGACTCCATCCAGGGACTCCATCCAGGGACTCCGGGATCATGACCTGAGCCGAAGGCAGTCGCTTAACCAACTGAGCCACCCAGGCGCCCGACCAATGACCTTTTTTAATTTGCAGAAAGCTTTATAGTGGGCAGAAAGCCCACATGTGGCAATGTTTGATTTGGTTATACTTATTTCAGAGATGATAGAATTGAGACCCCAAAAAGCTAAAAGTCTCTGCTAAGGCTCTGATACAGGTTGTCTTCTCCATGGTGTGACCCCAGACATTTACTCTCTAAATTTCTGAAAATAACGCCAACAAGATGTCTCTACAGTGAACTGATTTCTTTTAGGTATCCTAGGAGTTTAACTCAGGAAGGGCCCCAGCATGCCTGAGAATTGGTGAAACTGTGGGGAGCCGGTATTCTTGGAGCTGTCATCCTGCCTACTATGTTTTGGATAAATTTCTCTAATTATCAGCACAGAATAGGGGTGGGGAGGGCAAGATAATAATAAAACATCTGAGGGTTTATTGGAACCATCTAATAGGCCCTTAATCTAGAATCCCCAAACCGTAGCATTTAGCTTGGACCTAAGGCCACACTGCTCCTGAGCTTAGAATGTTTCCAGGAAACATTTTAAGGCCCAGTTTGACCCGAGACAAGGCTTACAGGCTACCTGTCCTGAAAAGAATCTCCTGCTGCAAAAAAACAAGCAAAAAAGGGTGAGGAGAGTCAGTTTTCCATCCTCCATACCAAAGTTGGTGCTATATTTAGTTCTGTCTCAAATCAAATTATGGGCTACTGAGTTTGGAGAGGAACTGTATTTACAGCAAGACATATGCTGCATTCAAGAAGTGATAGCATTAGCTGGATGAACTATGGGGTCTCAGAAGTGAGGCTAGAAAACATGCCAGTTTATTTTTAAATCATGTTTTTACAAAGTTCACAGTACATTCATTGTAAACAGTTGAAAAATACAAAAAGAAGTATATAAAAAGTAAACTACCCATAATACCCAGAGATAATCAATGTTAAATGTTTGTTGAAATTTTTCAGTTCTCTTTTTAAAATGTATCTTTTAACCCAAAACACTGACTCTCTCTTACACACCCAAGAGTATATTCTTAAAAAGAGAGATTTCACTGTTGTTTTCTGGATTACATTTATTGTCAAAAGAACAAAGTTTTTGGTTAGATTGTCAAAAAAAAAATACTCACCCATATATCCACTCTGCCAACACAACTTTAAATTTCTCTACATTCCATCTAGTCATTATCTACACATATTACATATCTATTTCTATAGCTATAATAACAGCCTAGACATAAGTTATGCCCTCCTTTTCTTACTTATTACATATCTGTCCATGTTGTTAGAGTGTTTATATATTTATTATTTTAATGATTGTATAATACTATATAATATCAATCAATAGTTAATAATATTTTGTTACTGCATAGTTACACTGTTTCTAATATTAGACTCATAAATAATGCCTCCATTATTTTATTCTTTTGAATTGTTTCCCTAGGATAACTTCCTAGGGCATAGGAATGTGAGGATAAAAGCATTTTCCAGGGATGCCTGGCTGACTCAGTCAGTCGAGCATGTAACTCTTGATCTTGGGGTTGTATGTTCAAGCCCAGCACTGGGTGTAGAAATTACTCAAAAAAATAAAGCCTTTTGGGGCGCCTGGGTGGCTCAGTTGGTTGAACATGTGACTCTTGGTTTTGGCTTGGGTCATGATCTCAGGGTCGTAGGATAGAGCCTCCTCCCCCCTCCACACACACCCCCCTCGCTGTGCTGGGGGGGTTCTGCTTAGGATTCTCTCCCTCTCCCTCTATCCTTCCCCCTGCTCTCTCTTCTCTCTCTCTAAAATAAATACATCTTTTTTAAAAAAAGTAAAATCTTTAAAAAGAAAGGACTTTCTAATTTTATCATCTTGCACAGCCTGAATAACACTAGGATTTATCATTTTAACTGTTCTCTTTAATAGGTAAGAAATTATTTAATAGTTATAAGATATGTATAGCTATGTATCTGTGCCTATCTATATAGTATATAAATAAGCATTATCTCATTTTACTTTATATTTCTTAGAATACTAACTAGTAAAATCCTATTTCATAGGTCTTTTTTTTTTTTTTTAAAGTAGGCTCCATGCCCAGCATGGAGCCCAATGCAGGCCTTGAACTCATGACACTGAGATCAAGACCTGAGCTGAGATCAAGAGTCAGACACTTAACTGACTGAGCCCGCCTGGAGCCCCTTTCATAGGCTTTCTTGCAAACCATTATCTCTAGTAGCTAGTCATCCTAAAATCCCGTTGTGTTGTCACTGTATTAGTCATCTTTTTGTTGCAACAATGCTGTTTAACAAAGAACTCCTAAACCTCAATATTGTACCACAAACATCCATTCCTTACTCAAGGATCTGGGCTTCAGGTATGGATTGGGTGAGCAAGACTATTCCAAGTAGCTCTCATTTCAGGACCCACACTGAAGAAGCAGTGGCTACCTGGGGAATATTTTCATGGTAGATTGCCAGAGTGTAGGAGAGTTGGCACAGACTCTTAAAGTCTGCACTCAGAACTGGCACATTGCCCTTTCTGCGGTATTTCATTCCCCAAAGTAATTTACACGGCCAAGTCCAAAGTCAGTGGTGCAAAAAAGTACACTCTGCCCACAGACTACAGGAAGGGTGAGTAGGTGTAGAACAACAATGCAATTTACAATCTACCAGTCCCTGTATGCTGTGCTTTCTGGCTTTTTGTTAAACTTTTCTGCTGGTTGATGCATGGTAACTTTATCCTTCCCTACCCATTTAAAGTTAGGTGTGGCTTTTGGTCAATGAAATGTAACTTGTTTTGGCCACTGAAATGTGAAAGGAAGTCTCATGTGTCCACTTCTAGGTAGAATGTAGAAGTTTTTAAGAGTCAGTACACAATCAGTGACTGGCAGTTTCCACTGTTGTATTGATCTTTGAAGATCAATATGTGCCAAGATGAAGCTTCCATCCACTTGGGTCTCTGAAGTGACTCAGATGATCAAAGTGTTCCTACTGGCCCAAATTGAACATGTGGAATGACCAAGAAATACAATTTTGTTGTATTAAGTTACTGAGTTTTGGAAATTAGTTACTACTGCACCATAGCCTTGCCTATCTTGACACATTTCTTTTTTTTTTTAAAGATTTATTTATTTATTTATTTATTTGTCAGAGAGAGAGAGAGAGAGACAGAACACAAGCAGAGGTAGCAGCAGGCAGAGGGAGAAGCAGGCTCCCCGCTGAGCAAGGAGCCCGATGCGGGGTTCGATCCCAGGACCCTGGGATCATGACCTGAGCCGAAGGCAGCCGCTTAACTGACTGAGCCACCCAGGCGTCCCTCTTGACACATTTCTTACTCCCATTTTCAGTAAGAGAAGACTATAGATCCCATGATTCATGCAAACAGTTACACATCTTCCTCCTTGTGTTATCTCTACCAGATTTCTGATTTAGGACTCAAAGAATCTGGGTAACTAATGTCAGTAAATTAAAGCAGTTGTAAATTCAATCACTTATGTTATTCTTAAGTACATTGCTCTTGAACTGGTCAATGGATTGTGCTTCAGAAATGTCTACATTGATGAGAAAAGACAAAAAATAGGAAGGTGTTTCTTTTTTTTAATATACTCAGCTCAGAATACTCCAATGGTACTTTTACCTTCCATTCATTTTTTTTTTAATTCCTTTCACCTTTCTTCTCCCAAGCTTGATGCTGGGTAAAAAGGACTATTGATTTTGATGTAAATTACTGCATGAACTATAAGGCAACAATAAAAATAAAACATGTCTAACATACTTTTGTTAGATTCTTTTCTTTTTTTTTTTTAAAGATTTTATTTATTTACTTGAGACAGAATGAGAGAGAGAGCACATGAGAGGGGGGAGGGTGAGAGGGAGAAGCAGACTCTCTGCCGAGCAGGGAGCCCAATGCGGGACTCGATCCAGGGACTCCAGGATCATGACCTGAGCTGAAGGCAGTCGCTTAACCAACTGAGCCACCCAGGCGCCCTGTTAGATTCTTTTCTAAGAGTGCTGTGGGTACTGACTTTTTTCATCCTCCCCAAAACCTGGTGAGCTGGGCTCTAGTTATCTCTGTTTTGTAAATGACTAACATGGAGCACAGGGAGGTGAAGTATATTGCCTAAGTTCACAAAGCTAAGAGGTAAAACAGCTTAGCTCCAAAATGTCACACCTAACCACTCACTACACACACTGCTTCCCTAATTCTGACACCCAGCATTCCCTGAGACTTAGATAACAGGACACTCTCTGTGACTCTTTCATTCCACTGATCACTGTAGTTGATCAGTCAGTGGATGTCCCCTCTCTCCCTCACCACACCACGTCCATCTCTCTAACCTTGGGTTTGTTGTTTTTTTTTTTTAATGTCCTTTCTAGACAGAGAGGAGTCATTCCACAATCGAGGATGAGAGTGTCCGTGGCTCTTAAAGATGGCCATGAATTCTTTCCTTCTTCCATTGAGAGATGGGATCTAATTTTCCTCCCTTTTAATCTGGGTCTGCCTTAGAGACCTACTTGACTGATAGAATGCAGCAGTAAGAGATGTTCTGGGACTGTCAAGAAGCATTGCACCTTCCATGCAAGACCCTTTGGACACTTGCTTTTGAAGTCCAGAGCTACCAGATAAGAAACTCCCATGCTAGAGAAACTATAGCCAGGGTGCAGGGGAGCAAGAACACCTGGCTCCTGGAGTCCCAAACAGACCAGGTTCAGCTACCAACCTGACAAACTCCAAATGCAGAGAGATGAGCCGTGGTGAAACAAGAAAGAGATTCATTTCAATGAGGTCAATCCTAGGAAGACAGAGAACTAATATTCAAACACCGTCTGCACGATGCTGGAAATACTTCCAGGTGTATATAAGGAAAATGTGGGACAAAGGTGGGTGGGTACATGCAAATGGACCATAAAAGCCAGGTCGATCATTGTTTTGGGGTCAGTTACAGCAGTCTCACTGGTTCAGGGCAGTCCATAAGCTTGAGGGGGTAGTTACAATGTCCATCAGGGGATGCTTGCGGCAGGATCTTTTTTATTTTTTTTAAGATTTTATTTATTTATTTATTTGTCAGAGAGAGAGCACAAGCAGGGGAAGTGGCAGGCAGAGGTTGAAAGGTCAGGCTTCCCCACTGAGCAGGGAGCCCAATGCAGGACTCGATCCCAGGGTCCTGGGATCATGACCTGAGCCAAAGGCAGATGTTTTACCGACTGAGCCACCCAGGCGTTCTGCCTGCAGGGTTATTTACCCGAGTTAAGAGGTAAGCTGGGGATGCCTGGGGGGCTGGACCTAACTGGGCAGCGCCAGCTGTGGCTATATGGAGTAGATCTGCCCTGCTGAGTCATGCTAGGATTACTCACCCCCAAATTATGAGATATAAAAGCATGTTTTCTGTGTGCTAAGCCGTAAGTTTTGGAGTAGTTCACTAAATAGCAGTAGTTAACCAAGCCAATTTGGTACCTGTAAATGGGGTGTTGCTTTAACAAAAACCTAAATGACTTTGAGACCTGGATGCAGCCGAACCTCGAAAGGCCTCAAGAGACTGTCAGTGAAAGCTGGAAGGGCACTGAGGGGACTATTAGAGAGACTGCGGACAGTGAAGAAAATATGATTAGGGACTGACAAAAAATAACCTGTGTTATGTCGTGGCAGAAATTTAGCCAAACCATTACCTGTGGGAATGTGGAAAATAGGAACTATCCCTAGTGAATGGGTGGGTCTGGCCAAGGACATTTTTAGACAGAATTTCAAAAGTGCTAACTGGTTTTTTTAAACCACACATGACAAGGTATGGATGGGAAAAGGTGGGTTAGGAAAAGAAAAAAAAAAAAAAAGAACTGTGCAGTTTTTAAGCAGAATTTGGGGGAAACAGTCAGGACTTGCTAGGTTCAAAAATTAAACTGCTGCTCATCCCAGTCTCTTCAGATAGCAGAAGCTTTCAAAGTAAGAAGTAGTTTCAGGACAAAAATCAAATCCAACATGTGACTGTTAGACCCATGGTTAATACCTCAAAATATTTAAGGTGGTGCCTCATATACCATTTCGGTTAAACCAAAAGGCCCATCAGAATCTCCCGGGTGTGCCTCTCTGCTAGACAAAGAAGCTTCTAAGAATCTGAGGGGCCCATTGTCTCAAGGCAGCCCAAGGTAGAGAAGACCTTGTTTCGGAATGAAATGTGGGCATAGCTTTTGTCTAGAGGAGTTGATTGTAATTAGTACAAAAGACACCATCGATGTTCTTAAGCAAATTGTACCAGCATGGACTGAAAGGGATTAAGACAGGACAGAATGAAAAAGATGCTTTTGGACCCTCAACCTGCCAATGAGAGCAAACAAGCTGAGAAAGTTACCCAACTACGAACAAGGACCATTTCTTATGGAAAAAATGACTCAAAGAATTGAAACCAAAAGCCCAGAAGGCAGGCCAAGAGGTCTTCAGATCCAGAGGAACCGAACTCAAGGAGCTATACCCCAGGAGCCTCATCTTCACCTGAACTTGATTTACATGGTAAGATTCTGGATTTCTGAGCTGATACAGTAAATGTTATGATACTTTTGGGCGCTGTGGGAGGGAAGGAGTTATGCATGTGGTAACATCTGTGGCCAAAAGGTGCAGGACTGTGGTGGATTAAGGATAGTCGAAAATTCTTTGCTGCTTCTCCCATTACGAGGTGGGGTCTAATTCTCCTCCCCTTGAATCTGGGATGGTTTTAGTGAATGGCTTGACCAGGAGAATGCAGTGCTAGGCCATTAATTCTGAGGCTGGGCAATAAGAAGTCTCACAGCTTCCACCTGGACCTCTTGAGATCCTGAGCCGCCATGAAAGAAGTCTGACTCCCCTGAGGTGGGGCCCAGAGACCACACATGCAACATCACCCAGCAGCTCCCATGAAGCTGCAACAGGCATTACTCACATTCTATGCCTGAGGTGAGTGACATTGTTCTGGGACCTCCAGAGCAGCCTTCAGCCGAATACCACCAAGTGACCCAGTCCATGCCACATGGTACAGATACATTGCTCAGCGGAGACTTGTTCAAATTCCCAACCCACAAAATCACAAGATATAATAAAATGGTTGTTGTTTTAAGCCACGAAGTTCTGAAGTACCTTGTTATGCAGAAATTGACAACTGGAGCAATGCCTTAAAGTGTGCACAAAAATTTTGATACATTATTCATTCATTCATTCATTCATTCAAAAAACACTGAGAACCACTGTGTGTCAGGCACTATTCTATATACGAGGGACACAGCAGTAGAACAAACATACAAGTAAACAGAAAAGACCCTGTTTTCATGGTGTTTACAATCTACTGGTATAAACAGACAATAAACAAAGAATTATCTACAATATGCCAGATGGCGGTAAGAAAACATCCCAGCAGGGCAACGTTCTTTTATAAATGAGTAAGTGGGGCCTCAGAGAGACTGACAGGCCAGTAAGAAGCAGGTTACCAGGTATAATAAAACTAGAATTTCATGTGGTGAAAAACTGTCCAACTGAGTTCTCAAATTCAAATCCCATATCTATATTATAAGTGAAACAGAGCAACCTAAATGGGCAGAACTGAGGCTCCAATGGATGTGCCTCGTTTCCCAGACCATGCAGGTAACCTGGAGAGAAAAGGTTGCATGTGTGTGAGTTGAAAGATCTGCCCTTCAGTCACTGTGGGGGCCAGGGCGTGTGTGACTCTAGGACTGTACACAGTAGGCAAAGCCGCAGCTCCACCTCAGAGCATCAGGGATCGGAACCAGGAGCAGTTTATGACAGAATGGGAAACAACCCTTGGGATAAGCAGAAATACTTGTGTACAGTAGGGGGACTTTGAGGAAGACTTCATTACCTGAAGGAACAGGTGGGAGTTCAGAGGTAGCTAACACTCGTGGGACTTAATTTATTCCCACAAGCTGACAAAACTCTGGGGCAATTTGGTTACTTTAGTTCTTTCGATTCAACATTATTAATTCAGCAAACATGTACAGAGCATATGCTAGGCATTGTGCTATGTGTTTAAAATCTAGTGTGGGAAGTTAGGCAGGCACTCATCAAACAATAATACAAATCATGTTGTGCAAAGTGCTACAGGAATGGTACAAAGAGGAACTTAAAGGAGGGAATGATTAATTAAATCTGACTAGAGAAGGTTTCATAAGAGAGGTAGCGTCTGAGTAGAGTCCTGAAGGATGCTAGTAATTCAAAACTTTATCATACATTAGGATTGCAAAATACAGTGCTTTTACTTAAAAATTTAAATTTTCACTGGTAGGGCCACCTGGGTGGCTCAGTCAGTTAAGCGTCTGCCTTCAGCTCAGGTCATGATCTCAGGGTCCTGGGATCGAGTCCTGCATCCGGCTCCCTGCTCAGTGAGGAGTCTGCTTCTCCTGCTCCCTCTGCCCCTCCCCCGCCTCTAGCTTGCTCACTCTCTCTCTCTCAATAAATGAATAAAATTTTCAAAAAGTAAATTTTCATTGGTAGGAGAAGAAATGTTCCCAGTCTCCCCTGACTGACTACTTGGGGTCCCCTTCATCTGGAAGAGCCTTGCAGCATCGCCGATGTCACTGACAGGCATCACAACAGAGTAGCTTAAATTCCTGGCTCTAGAATCAGGGAGATTTGAAAATCTCCCCTCCCCCATCAATTTCCAGCCCTGTGATTTTGACAAGTTAAACCCTGTGCTTTACCTTCCTCGTTGGTAAAATATGGTTAATGATAGTAACTACCTAGTAGGGTAGTTGTGAGAACAAAGTGAGATAATATATGAAAAGGGTTTAATTCATTGCCCAGCACATTTTAAGCATTCAATAAATCATAGCTATTTTTTATTAATGTTTGCATACCAGGCGGGATTCCAACACCCCATAGAAGTTGTGAATTTTAATTTCAGTTCTGCTCCAAATTGTACTCTAGGGCTAGGCCAGTGACCCAGATTTTCCATTTCTCAGTTCTCTGATTTATCATATAAGACCAAAGCACTGACAAGGAAGCTGGATAAGCTGCTTCCCTCACTTCCTGGCTGGAGTTCTAGGTGGGAAAAAAAGTGGATATTTCTTCCATCATGTATTCCTCCCTTTGTCTCCCAACCTTCTCCCCCTGTCTTGAGGACTGTGTGTGTGTGTGTGTGTGTGTGTGTGTGTGTGTGTGCGTGTGTTTATTCCGATCCATCTCCATCACTAGCTAGCCTTGTCTGTCAGCTGTAACAAAAACCACAAAGAAAGAAATTATGACCAAGCCTTCAGACAGCTGGTGGTAATTTACCCCTACAATCCCCCTCATTCTTTCAACACCCACTATTTATGTGTATCTGATGCTGGGGGAGGGGGAATCCTGAAAGAAATGTGGTATGCAAATTTCTAGGAAAGGGCTGGAACAGTGAGGAGAGACTTGTGTGAATTGCATGGATAACTCTCCTTGCTTTGAACATAGATGTTGGGCCTTAAAAATTAGAGCAATTGATGTGAGGGTTAATAAAGAAATTTCTGGAACCAGAAACAATACTAGAATAAATTGACAAATAGCTTCCAAGGCATTCATGACAACTGCACCATCACTAAAACGTGAGTCATTTTCCAGCAAAGGGACAAGCACTTCCAGTTTTGAGGCCAGGGAGCATGGATCAGGCAATCCAGGCCTCTTGAAAGACCCAGAGAGATGATAACTAAGCGCAGCGCATGATCTTGGTTTAGAGCTCGGGTTAGATTCTGAATTAGAAAACATATTGCTTAGGAGAAGGCAGCCATATATGGTCTCCGCTTTTGTTGTTTCTTGTATCATGTCACCTACTAGCTTGTCCTCAGATCGACCAAGATGGATTTCTCTGTATTTAAAATTCTGGCAGACACTGAGAATCCCTGGCATTCTGTTCCCTCTACAGACTGGACCTAAGGACATATAGATATTATACATAAAGTTTAAAAAATTCAGTGTTACGCTTCATATATATATATATACATGTATAATATATATTTTCATTTATATGTAAGTATATGTATATATATTTATTTAGAACGTAAATCAGGTTTTAAAACTTGCCATCTTGAAAAAATGTAAAAATTTTATTTATTTATTTTTAAAGATTTTATTTATTTGTCAGAGAGAGAGCACAAGCAGTGGGAGTGGCAGGCAGAGGGAGAAGCAGGGTCCCCACTGACCAAGGAGCCCGATGCAGAACTCAATCCCAGGACCCTCTGATCATGACCTGAGCCAAAGGCAGACGCTTAACCAACTGAGCCACCCAGGCATCCCCAAAACATAAAAGTTTTATACATATGGAAAAGCGGCAAAAATAGTACAATGAAGTCCTGTAAATTCTTCAGTTGATTCACCAGTCACTAACATTTTGCCACATTTGTTTCCCTCTCCACACACACACACACACACACACACACACACACACACACACACACAAATTATTGATGAATCTTTTGAAAGTAAGATGCAGACTCTTCACCCCTACATTTCACTATGCATCTCCTAAGAATAACTAAAACTATTAACTTATTGTGATTATGTAAAAGAATATATCACCTCTCCCAGGTCCACTTCTGTCACTATTAAACAGAATCTGAAGTATTTGCACTGAATTACTTAACTAATATCAGGAGCTCTCCCTGGTAGATTTTTGGCTCAAATCTGCACAACTAATGAGAGTCATCAAAGTAATCACTCCCAGGACAAAGGTAAATATACAAGAAAGATAAATTCCCTCTCCTACACTTAGAATCACTGGAGGCCAATTTCTTGTCAGTTTAGAACAGCTGTTTTGTCCTGTCTTCCAGCTGGCAAGGATTCATGCATACTGACATGCAGCTCAGAAAGCCTCACACAATCAAAAACAAATTTTAATGAGAAAGATTCCACATGTGCATATTCACTTTTGTCTTAATTTCTATGTTAGCATATAGGAAGCCAAAATACTGAGCTGTGGAACTCAGTATCAAACATCTGGCAATCCTAGACAAAAAAATTAGCCTACTTCAACAGTCTTTCACCCTCGCAAAGTTCCATACTTGCATATTTCAACCACCATGATTCATTTTAATTAAAATAACTTTTTATTAGATGAAAGTATGCCCATTTTAGGCGAAGTCTGTGATACAACAGCATTTAGTTGACTCTAAATCGGAAGTTGTGATGTACAGAGAAGAATTATTGCATCCTATATTTGTTCGCCTTGGTATGTTCTCAGGAGATGGAGAGGAAAATCAGACCCAGAAGATCCTGGTGCTGATGGACTGGTTCAAGCTTTTTTTTTTTTTTAAGATTTATTTTTTATTTTATTTTAGAGAGAGAGAGAGAGCACTAGAGAGGGGAGGGGCAGAGGGAGAGGGAGGGAATCTCAAACAGACTCCCTGCTGAGCACAGAGCCCAGCAGCAGGGCTTGATCCCAGGACCCTGAGACTGTGACCTGAGCTGAAATCAAGAGTCAGATGCTTAAGGAACTGAGTCACCCAGGTGCTCCATCAAACTTTTGATTCAACTGTGAAGGTGTTCAAGACTGGACCTCAGGTAAAGGGAGAAGTGCACCACTTTACCTGTGGTACAAAATCTGAGGGATGCCAAAGATTCAGTAATCAAGATAACTATATCTCAATGCAATATTTTTCAAAACAAAATTATTGAAAAAAATCCACAATGAACAAAATACCAAAATTTTAAATAAAAGCAGGATCTGCCTCTGCGTTTGCAAGATCTTGGGAGTGAGTGCCTTTCTTGCCCTCTGGCCAGGGCCCTGGTTGTTCATCCCCGATGGTGTGACAAGAACCAAATCTTTAGATGCGTCCACTGGTGTCCTCTAGTGCTGTGTTCTGCTGACCTTGTTGGCAACAGCGCTGTGTGCATCATGAACCGCCACATATCAAGTGGCACCTTTAAGACACCACAAGGCAAAAGTGACTATCCAGCCTCCTCCCAACCTCCTTCCCAAATAGTTGCAAGGCTCAAAGGCAAGTTCCTGTGATTTATAGGGCATTGGGGGTGGGAAGGGGAGATGGGGAGAGAGGGTAAAAAGAACAACTTATCTTATGAATTGCTGCTAAAGCAATTACACCAGAATGCAAATTTTCAAGAACCTGCCCTTTTAAGAAAACCCTGAGCCCCAACTCTCAGTTTGAGGCACCTACCCATTCAACTCAAAGATGAAATCCACTTCACCTTTTGCCTTCCCATCACTTGGACTATAGTTGGCTCTGGAAATCAAAGTAGCCATTCTATATCCTCCACTCAGGTTCTACTATATTCAAGCTGCTTAGGGAATTTCATCAGACTGGAGCCTCTTCTTTGGCAAGAGCTACCTACCCACAACACCATGAACTTGATCTTGGCTAGTGCAGACCATCTAGAGCTGCCCCTTGCTGGCAGAACCTATCTTACAGAATTGTGCTCACAGATATGTGTTGGCCCTTGGATGGGTCATCCACGCTCCAGGTACTCATAGTCACCAACACGACCCCATATGGTCTTACACCTGACCTGCTTCACTCATTTATGTTACCACCAGGTTGTCTGCAAGCACCAGGCATTTGCATATCCCTTCAGGACATGCCTGGTTCCTAGTGGTGAGGCACCCGAGGCCTGCCTTCTGCCTCTGTATCTAAATCTGTCTCACAGGACCAGTCCGCCTCTAATCTTGAGTCCTTTGTGCCACCTTTTTTTTAATCTACTCTCTGGACAGGACAGGGGAATCACAGCTCAGAACCTCAGCCTGAAGAGCTGACCCATTTGCCAGGCTCTTGACAATCCCTTCACCTGAGGCCAGACTCAGCTTCCCGTTTTCTCTTACTGAAGTATAACGCAGGGCCCAGTCCAATTGAAAGCAGGGCCCCAGATGTCTACCTCAGTTTCTGACATCTTATTTTCAAGGATTGGGCCCTTTCCAGTCTTCCCTGACATCCAATTTCTGCCTGGAAGACGAGAACAGACCAAGTCCTGAGAAGGTGGGGTAAAGGGAAAGGAAATCCTGGGGGCCAGCTGAGGTAGAAGGGAGGTAAGATACACAAAAGTCTTAAAAGACACAAAAGGCTTTTAAGGTTTCCCTGAAATAAGAGAGGAAAAAAAGTTGCAGCCATTGAAGAACTCGAGTTGAAGGCTGAGAAAAACTAGCCTCTGTGTCAAACTAGAAGAGTAAAAAGAGGGTATAAAATTTAGAGATGCACCAAAGTTCAGTATTGCCATGGTGCCAAAATCTGCCAGTTGGCTTTTCTTTTAGGAAACCCAATAGCTGAATGCTAACTTCATGTAGTTTCTGAACTTGTTCTTATGTGAGTACCATAATATCTGATGAACATACCATGTCCATGATACAAATAGAGTGTGCCACTTAGATTTGTGTTAATATCTGAACACCCACCTTCAAATACAGGCAAGTTTTCTAGATATAATTTGGAGTGAAAAATCTCCTTATATCTTTTACATGTGAAAATTCCGTCAATCCTTCAAAGTATAAAAGTTTAAGTATTACTTCAAGAGTGAAATGATGCAATAATGAAAAATAATTGGGGCGCCTGGGTGGCTCAGTCGTTAAGCGTCTGCCTTCAGCTCAGGTCATGATCCCAGGGTCCTGGGATCGAGTCCCCCATCGGGCTCCCTGCTCAGCCGGGAGCCTGCTTCTTCCTCTCCTGCTCCCCCCTGCTTGTGTTCCCTCTCTAGCTGTCTCTCTCTGTGTCAAATAAATAAACAAATAAATCTTTTTAAAAAATGAAAAATAATTATGGAGGCTCTTAATTTAAAAATCCATAGTTATTAATTATATTAATAACATAAGTAATGTTATTAATAGTTATTTTAAAGGCATATATGCCCCCAGTTTCTGGCTCTGTTAAGCTCTGACTAGTATGAGGGCAGCTTTGCTGATTTATATGAGAAACATACTCTAGGGGCGCCTGAGTGTCTCAGTCATTAAGCGTCTGCCTTCGGCTCAGGTCATGATCCCAGGGTCCTGGGATGGAGCCCCGCATCTGGCTCCCTGCTCCGCGGGAAGCCTGCTTCTCCCTCTCACACTCCCCCTGCTTGTGTTCCCTCTCTCACTGTGTCTCTCTCTGTCAAATAAATAAATAAAATCTGAAAAAAAAAAAGAAACATACTCTAATTTGGTGGCAAGTACTGCTACATGGTAGTACATAGAAGAGACAACGAATACACCAACTAAGATCTTTTCTTGGGCCAACTTTGATAAACAAATAGTGGGTAGGAACCATCACTATAAACTACATATACAAGGTGGCTTCCCGGGGCACCTGGGTGGCTCAGTCGGTTAAGTGTCTGCCTTTGGCTCAGGTCATGATCTCAGGGTCCTAGGATGGAGCCTCACATCAGGCTCCCTGCTTGGTGGGGAGCCTGCTTCTCTCTCTGCCTCCCTCCCTCCCCTCCCCCCGCCCAGCTCATGCTCTCTCTCTCTCACTCGCTCTTCCTCTCAAATAAATAAAATCTTTAAAAATTAAAAAATAAAAATAAATTTAAAAAATACAAAGTGGTCTCCCAATAGGTTATCTAAGGCAGAGCTTTCCAACCAGTATACCTCTTGTGCTGCAAACAAGTTACATTGTCCAGACATTGACCTCCTCAACCCTTAAGTCATCCAAGAAGATAGCCAGAACCAGTCATTGCCAGCAATGTCTTCCAGGGATGCTTGGAGGGCTGACTGAGCAAGTAGAGTCTGATGTTTTTTGTTCTGTGGATACAGACAGAAATAGCTTGGCATAGTCTTTGGCCTAATCTCTGGTTCCACTCGTCCTTTCTTTTTTTGTGCTTGATTTGTAATGGCCTCCTTCCGAAAGGAAGGAAGGAAAGGAATAAATCCTGGTGTTCCTCTAATTTCCAGGAATTTCTGTAATGGATGCACACTATGGTAGGCAGTCTCTAAGGTAGCCCCCAATGATCCCTGGTAATCACACTCTTGGTATTGGAAAGAGATTTACTATAAGGGATTGGCTCATGCAATTATGGAGGCTGGGAAGTCCCATTATCTGCTGTGTAGAAGCCAGAGACCCAGGAAAACTGATGTTGTTCTCAGAACCAGGGGGCCCATGGTATAAATCCCAGCTGAGATTAGAAGACTAATGTCCCTACTCCTGCACGCAGGCAGGGGGAGCAAATTCTCCCTACCTCCGTCTTTTTGTTCTATTTAGGCCCTCAAGGGATTGGATGGTGCCCATCTTCAGTGGAGAAGGCAATCTGCCTTACTCAGTCTGCCAATTTCAACTGCTAATCTCTTCTGGAAATACCCTCACCGACTCACCCAGAAATAATGTTTCACCAAATATTTGGGCACCCTGTGATCCAGTCAAATTGACACATACAATTCACCATCACAGCCACTAAGTTTTGGGGTAATTTGCTATGCAGCAATAGACAACGGATACACAGACTCCTAAACTTACCCTTAATCCAAGGTGATGCTGTAAAGTTAGAGACCCAGCCCTCCCATTCACAAAGAAGCTATTATTCTCTTTAAAGAAAGACAAAGAATTTGGAGCACTTATTTAAGGCTGCACAGTAGGACCTAGATTTATGGTGAAAATTAAGGGAGCAATAAATAGTACTTTTATAAGACCATTCTGTATAATATAGTGCCTAAGCATTTTCTTTCCAGAATGTGCTTTCAATTACTACCAAGAACATCTTTTTTCTTTTAGAAGATAGATGCAATTCATGAAAACATTTCTTTTCTATTTAATTTTATTAATTAATTAATTAATTTATTTGAGATAGACAGTGAGAGCATGCGACGTGGGGGGGGGGAGGGGCGGGGAGATCAGAGGGAGAGGCAGACTTCCCGCTGAGCAGGGAGCCCTATGCAGGGGCTGGATCCCAAGACCTGAGCTGAGGGCAGACACATAACCGACTGAGCCACCTAGGCGCCCCCAGGAAAATCTTTCTTGTTGAGAATATAATAAAGCTGTACACTGAGTTGCAATATTTACTTAGAGATTCCAAAGTCGAGATTTATATAGCAAGGAGGCAAAAAGATGTTATAGATTTGAATATTATGGAGACAAGAAGGATGCTAAAATATGGTACTGTTTCTGTTTGTACACTAAGGTCACTTGTTCATGTTGACTGCTCACTTTCTGTGAGCTGATGTACAGTTGAATGTGAGTGTGAGATGAGCACACACAGAGTGGATAAAATCCCCCCATTCTGTGAATTCATGTGCCTATTATTCTGGGCCGGGAGCCCAGCTTGCTTTAAGTCTTTGTTATTTGATCAGTGTCCCAGATTCTCCTTTGAAATGTACAATTCACCCATTTTTATTAATCTGAATAGGGAACTATCTGATGCTTTTTTGATAGATTCACGTCCAGGTATGCTCCTTTTTGTTTTAAACAGGTCATTCATTTCTCCGTGCTTTCAGGACTTATACCATATGAATTAGAAAGTAAATCCTCACAAGGTCAAATTTTAATAATGGAGCTTATTATTTTAAAACAGATGACATTTTACACTTGTTATGCTAACTTGGAGACCAGACCATTTTTGCCAAAGCTCTAGCAAAGGCTTTTTGTTATTGTTTTGGTTTGTTTTTAAGGAAAAGAAAATCTAGGGTCATTGATGGTGAGCACTGTGAATTGTGCAAGACTGTTGAATCACAGACCTGTACCTCTGAAACAAATAATACATTATATGTTAAAAAAAAGAAGAAGAAGAAGATAGCAGGAGGGGTAGAATTAAGGGGGGAAATCGGAGGGGGAGACAAACCCTGAGAGACGGTGGACTCTGAAAAACAAACTGAGGGTTCTAGAGGGGAGGGGGGTGGGAGGATGGGTTAGCCTGGTGATGGGTATTAAAGAGGGCACGTTCTGCATGGAGCACTGGGTGTTATACGCAAACAATGAATCATGGAACACTGCATCAAAAACTAATAATGTAATGTATGGTGATTAACATAACATAATAATAAAACAAAACAAAACAAAACAAAAAAACTAATGATGTAATGTATGGTGACTAACATAACATAATAAAATTAAATTAAAAAAAAAGAAAAGAAACATTTTTAAAGCAAGATGGGCAAAAATAATTACTGCAATGCACATGAAACATAAATTTAGCACCTGCCAATTAAGCAGCACTTCTACCATTTCCTAATTGTATCATGGTGCCACATTATTTAACCTTTCTATAAAAAATGGGGATAATAATAATATCTTTCTCACAGAACTGTATTGAGGACTAAATGAGATTATGTTTGGTAAATTGCTTAAGAGGTACACGGGGGTGGCTCAGTCAGTAAAGTGTCTGCCTTCAGCTCAGGTCATGATCCCAGGGTCCTGAGATCAAGTCCTGCATCGGGCTCCCTGCTCAGCGGGGAGCCTGCTTTTCCTTCTGCCTGCCACTCCCCCTGCTTGTGTTCCCTCTCTCTCTCTGGAAAAAAAATAAGTAAAATCTTAAATAAATAAATAAATAAACAAATTGCTTAAGATACGGCTTGGTATGTAGCAAGTGCTCAATAAAAATTATTTTTTTAATAAAAATTACTAATGACATAAATTATACAGGCAATAATCATAACAATGATACTACTGCTGTCATGAATGTCAGTGATCCAAATCTAACTTAAAGAATTCTGTTTGGAACTCCTGTGAGATCCAGGACAAATCCCCTTTATTTATGAGGCCCTCCATCTGGTCATCATATGCAACCCTCTGTGAAGGTATTTTTTATATTATCCAGAGTCCTCTCTGTTGGAGAGACCTCCATCCCTGTCCCCCATAATGAGTGGGGAAAAAACTTCAACTAAGATTAAGCAAAAAACTTCAACCAGAGGTTTCAAATACAGCTTAACACAGAGACTCCAACAGTGAAGTCGTCTTTCTCCATCTCAATCATTTTCTGTTCTGATTTTATTTTCAGCATCTGCAGGGTAGTGAATTATCTTCCAGGAGACCCTACATTCTCTCTGAGGCTCACATGCATTAGAAGAGAGGCTGCCTCTTTCAGGAGGCCCCTGAAGAATCCTGTTTGAGTCAAGTGCCTATCCCTGAACTAATTCCTGACGCCATGGGGGAAAATTAATCTTTTTTTTTTTCATTAACATGAAAAAAAATCTTTTGTTTAAATAGACTTAATTTTCTTAGAGCAATTTTAGGTTTAAATTATTCTTTTTAAAAAGGCCCATGATACATCCTTTTTAAAAAAAAATTTTTAAGGGGCGCCTGGGTGGCTCAGCCGTTAGCTGTCTGCCTTCGGCTTGGGTCATGGTCCCGGGGTCCTGGGATCGAGCCCCACATTGGGCTCCCGGCTCAGCGGGAAGCCTGCTTCTCCCTCTCCCACTCCCCCTGCTTGTGTTCCCTCTCTTGCTGTCTCTCTCTCTGTCAAATAAATAAATAAAATTAAAAAAAAATTTTTTTTTAAATCCATTTATTTGACAGAGAGAGAGCACAAGCAGGGGGAGCAGCAGTGGGAGAGGGAAAAGCAGGCTTCCCGTGGAGCAGGGAGTCTGACTCAGGGCTCGAACCCAGGACCCTGAGATCATGATCCGAGCCGAAGGCAGAGACGCTTAACCGACTGAGCCACCCAGGCGCCTTGTGATACCTCTTTTTTAAACTTCATTCCCCTCATCCAATACATCATCCAATTCTGTTGGCTCTACCTCCAAAGCATATTTTGACTCCATTCACTTCTTACCAGCTTGCCTGTTACCACCACAATATGAATCACCATTATCTCGTATCTGGTCTACTTCCTGCAACAGTCTTCAAAGCAGCCTCCTTTGCTTCCACTCTTGGCCTCCTAAAGTCTGTTCTACAAGTGCAGGGTGATATTTTTAAACATTTTCCAGATCACATTATGCTTACGCTTCAAACCCTTCATCGGTTTCCCAATGTCCTTAGAATAAAATCAACTTCTTCCCATGGCCTACAAGATCTCAGTCCAACTCTTCCCCCCATCCCCTGCCACTCTCGCTTTGTTCAGCATGCTTCCGCTGCCCCGGTCTTCCTTCTGTTCCTCCAACACCCCCAGGTATTCGGACCTTAGGGGTTTGCAACTGCAGTTCTCTTACCACCTGCTCGATCCCTCGCCAATCAATGATTCTTTTTTATTTTCCTTATAAACCTTATGAACACGAGAAATCACTTTATTGTGGGCGCCTGGGTGGCTCAGTCGTTAAGCGTCTGCCTTCGGCTCAGGTCATGATCCCAGGTCCTGGGATCGAGTCCCACATCGGGCTCCCTGCTCCGCGGGAAGCCTGCTTCTCCCTCTCTCACTCCCCCTGCTTGTGTTCCCTCTCTCGCTGTGTCTCTGTCAAATAAATAAATAAAACCTTTAAAAAAAAACCACTTTATTGTATATGTATGTACTCGTTTGCTGTACCATTCCCACAACTTCATTAAACTTAAGCTTGTGAGGGTGGAACCTTTATCCGATAAGCTTGTTCTTTGTTCTATTCCAGCACCCAGAATTATTCCTGGCATTCCATACATACTTTTTGAGAAGACGAATGAGCCAACTTTAGCTAAATTAATTTTTTAAAGATTTTTATGTATTTATTTGACAGAGAGAGAGAGAGAGAGCCAGAGAGCACAAGCAGGGGGAGCATCAGAGGGAGAGAAGCAGGCTCCCTGCTATGCAGGGAGCCCGATGCGGGGCTCTATCCCAGGACCCTGGGATCACGACCTGAGCCGAAGGCAGACGCTTAACCAACTGAGCCACCCAGGCGCCCCTGTTTTTTGTTTCTGTTTTTTTTTTTTTCCTTTATAAAGGATTACTGGAAGGGAAGACCCACAGAATCAAAGAAAGGGTTGAAGAATCAAAAGAAAAGGCTCAGAAAGGGCAGAAGAAACAATAAGGACCCAGGGAATACATGGTTCCAACCATTTTTCCACTTTTTTTTTTTTTTAAGATTTTACTTATTTATTTGCTAGAGAGAGAGAAAGAGCACAAGCAGGGGGAGCTGCAGGCAGAGGGAGAGGGACAAGCAAGCTTCCTGCCGAGCAAGGAGCCTGATGTGGGACTCAATCCCAGGACCCTGGGATCATGACCTGAACCGAAGGCAGAAGCTTAACCAACTGAGCCACCCAGGGGTCCCCCATTTTTCCACTTTATGTGGCTCCACTGAATACATGATTTTATGAAGAAAGTCAGATTGTCCTAGTGTGGGTCTCGTCAGCATCATATAGTTAGGAGACCTTAATTGACGTTCCCTTTAATAAACAATGGGAAAAAAGGTAATTCTTTTCTTTTAAGATTTTATTTATTTATTTGACACAGAGAGAGAGATAATGAGAGACAGGACACGCAGGGAGAGCGGCAGGCAGGCAGAGGGAGAGGGAGAAGTAGGCTCTCTGCTGAGCAAGGAGCCAGATGTGGGGCTCGATCCCAGTACCCTGGGATCATGACCTGAGCCGAAGGCAGCCGCTTAACTGACTGAGCCACCCAGGCGCCCAAAAAAGGTAATTCTTTAAAAGAAATGTAAGATGAACCATGAGAGACGATGGACTCTGAAAAACAAACTGAGGGTTCTAGAGGGGAGGAGGGTAGGGGGATGGGTTAGCCTGGTGATGGGTATTAAAGAGGGCACATTCTGCGTGGAGCACTGGGTGTAATACGCAAACAATGAATCATGGAACACTGCAACCCAAAAACTAATGATGTAACGTATGGTGATTAACATAACACAATAATAGTAATAAAAAAAAATAAATAAAAAAATAAAGTGCCATGCAAAAAAAAGAAAAAGAAAGAAAAGAAATGCAGGGTTATTGTCCAAAAAGGGGAGAAATGAATGCTCCCACAGCCAAAAAAAGGCATTAACAAATCTCTGCAAAAATCCCTGACCTTGTCATCTACAAGACATCTACTTTATTCTAATATTAACTGATGCATACACAAGAAATGTATATAGATTTTAATATTACCCTACATCAAATAAAAGAGTAAGATACATCTATCAAAAATCATACAGCACATTCAGAAGATTTGCTCCTAAATGTTTTCTCTCTCCTATGACTCAGAAAAATTTAAAGGTCAGAGATGGTTCTACAAGATACCTCCTTTTGGATGTCCCAAACTGGAGTAATTCATTTCCCTGATCCCTGCTTCTCCTACCATATTATCTATCTCAGTTAATGATATTCTTCCTCCCTCCATGACTGATTTAGAAATTTAAGAGTACTCTTGTTTCCTCCCTCTTGTTCAGCAAGTCCTATCAATTCTACTTTAGAAATTCTCAAAAGTATCCCTTCTTTCCCTTCTCCGCTACCACTGCCCATGTTGAAGCCCTCATTGCTTCTGACCCTGAGTAGCTTCTTAGTGATCCCCTGCCTCTTCACTCAGCCCACCTAACCCCATCTCCCATACAGTTGTCACACTTACGGTTCTAAAGCGAAGATCTAAATATGACAGTTCTCTGCTTTAAAAGTTTCTATAGTACCACACTGCCACCACCCCCCTCCCACCACCGCACATCTTGGTGTGACAGAACACAAAAGTCTCTCAGAATTGTTCATAAATGCAGTAGTTCTTTTTTTTTTCTAGAGAGAGAGAGAGAGAGAGAGAGAGAGAGTGTGTGCATGCGCCTGCTAGCTGGGGGGAGGGGCAGAGGGAGAGGAAGAGAGAATCTTAAGCAGGCTTCAAGCCCAGTGTGGAGCCCAATGTGGGGCTCCATCTCACAACCCTGAGATCCTGACCTTAGCTGAAATCAGGAGTCGGATGCTTAACCATCTGAGCCACCCAGGTGCCTCTAAATGCAATAGTTTTTTGAATCCAGGGTTCTTTAACCCTGCTGTACATAGGAAAAATCAGTGTTTTTAAGGAATACTGATACTAGGGTCTCAATCTAAAAGAATCTTATTTAACTGGTCTGGAGTAGAGCTTGTACATCCATTTTTATTTTTGTTATTTTTTAAGTTTTATTTATTTATTTGACAGAGAGAGACACAACGAAAGAGGGAACACAAGCAGAGGGAGTGGGAGAGGGAGAAGCAGGCTTCCCGCGGAGCAGGGAGCCCGATGCGGGGCTCGATCCCAGAACCCTGGGATCAGGACCTGAGCCGAAGGCTGACGCTTAACGACTGAGCCACTCAGGCGCCCCATTTTTAAAACTTCCTCCCCAACCGCAGGTAATTCTAATGTGTAGTTAGGGTTGAAAACTACTAATTTGAAAGATGACTAGAGAGATACTTCTACTTCCAGACAGGATGAAGTGACAGGGTCTGTATTTATTTCCCCTCACTCTTGACAGAAATAACTAAAAAATCAGACAAAATATATTAAACAATGATTTTCAGGCACTGGCTATCCGGCAACATAGACAGTGATCCCAGAGACAAGAGAAACAAAATGAGCCCTTGCTTATTGCCCGAAGAGAGTTTACAGGTAGCAGTGGTAATCATTTACACAAAAACAGTAACAGTAATAGGGGATAGGAACATAATTATATACTTAAAATTAATTTTCCATTTTGGAAAGGTTTAGGGCTTCTTCTTTACGTTCTATCTTTCTTCACGCCAACAAATAGGCAAATAAAAAGTTTATATCTTCACTTTTCTTTAAGGTCATATTGGTATAACTAGAATTGGTTCTTTAAAATTTAGGTATCGTTTCTATTAAGCTGGAGATTTAATATTTAATCACAGAATAACACCTGTAAGAATCTTATAGCACAAAAAAAAGTACAGAGAATTTTTTTAAAGGACAAATTTCAGGGCACTTTCAAATTCTAAAGTGTAATAAAGCTCTCTTGAGTATCCTTCAAAGTTAAAAGACTCTCCTTTCAGATTAATGAAAACATTAGGATTTGTAAAGCACAATGGGCACTGGAGATACAACCCGTGGTAGCTGCATTTGGTAAGGGATAAATGGAGTCTCCACACTCTAGGGAAGGGGGCCACATTGTAGGGAAGGGGGTCAAAAAGACACTTTAAACTCATGTCCATTTGACCACTCAGGTCAAATGATGCTGATCCAATTTAGAAAAGTATTATTATCTCATTGCTAATCTTCCCAAGGCTTAGTCCTCCAATTGTTCATGCCGCTACTTCTTTTCTTACCATCACCAGTTCTAGGAGCCAACCTTCTGGAAGAATGTGGTACTACAGACTGAAATCCAGAACAGTGGGTGGTGCTCTAGTTGTTTGCCACAATGTATAACAAGGAAACCAACTAATCTAGAAATGGATTAACTCTGCCTTTAGCACAGTATCGGGATGTGTTTATTAAAAAACTTTTTGTGCGGGCACCTGGGTGGCTCAGTCGTTAAGCATCTGCCTTCGACTCAGGTCATGATCCCAGGGTCCTGGGATGGAGCCCCACATCGGGCTCCCTGCTCAGCGGGAAGCCCACTTCTCCCTCTCCCACTCCCCCTGCTTGTGTTCCCTCTCTTGCTGTGTCTCTGTCAAATAAATAAATAAAATATTTTTTAAAATAAATTAATAAAATAAAAAATCTTTTTTGCTTTAGAAATGCCAAAACCACCTACTTTGACTCTTGTGGATGTATTTTAATTTCAAAATGGAAATATAATAAGCTAACAAACAAAAATCTATTTGCTCTATAACAATTAATATGTTAATGTTTTTATAAGAGTAATTCCTTTCAGATGTTTCGATTAACATTTGAGTGACATAAAAAACGCTTCAGCATTTGTGTGTGTGAGTAAAGTGATAGAAGCTTATTAAATGACGATACAGAAAAAGCTCTCGCGTGAAAGGGGTCCCTACAGGGTGGCCTGTAGGCAACAAATTTCAGCATTCTTGAATACTAATATTTCATACAACTTAAGATAAAGCCATTGAGTTTAGCATTTTAAAGAAAAAAATTAAAATAAAAAAGGAGAATGGTAACTC
Source organism: Eumetopias jubatus (assembly GCF_037043125.1). NCBI lineage: Eukaryota > Metazoa > Chordata > Mammalia > Carnivora > Otariidae > Eumetopias > Eumetopias jubatus. The sequence continues at coordinate 5,857,417 of NW_028274810.1, forward strand.
ACTGAGAAGCTATGTACCTAGTAACACTCATTATACAAGAAGCAAAAGACATGAATCAAAGAGAAATAAATTCAAAATTTATATTAATGAATTTCAATATACCTCTCTCAGTAATTGATTAAAAAAGTAGACACATGATATAGAAAACTTGAACAACATAATGAATCAACTCGATCTAACTGATCTTTATAAAACACACCCCTCAGCAACAGCAGGATACATATTCTTTTCCAGTGCACAAGGAACACTGACCAAGCCAAATCATAATCCGGGCCATAAAACAATTCTCAACAAATTTAAAAGAATTCAAATCATCAAGACCACAATAGAATTAAATTAGAAATCAACAGCAGAAAGAAGTCTGAAAAATCCTCAAATGTCTTAAAACTAAATACACTCTTCTATATTACCCACAGAGCAAAGAAGAAACTAAAAGTGAAATGAGAAAATATTTTAAACTGAATGAAGATAAATTCATGAGATATCAAAATTTGTGGGATAGAGTTAATGCTGTACTTGGAATGAAATTTTTGGCACTAAAACACTTGTATTAGAAAAGAAAGTTCTTGGGATGCCTGGGTGGCTCAGTTGGTTAAGCAACTGCCTTCGGCTCAGGTCATGGTCCTGGAGTCCCAGGATCGAGTCCCGCATCAGGGTCCTTGCTGAGCAGGGAGTCTGCCTCTCCCTCTGACCCTCCCCCTCTCATGCTCTCTCTCTCTCTGATTCTCTCTCTCAAATAAATAAAATCTTAAAAAAAAATAAATTCAAAATCATTTAAAAAAAAAGAAAAGAAAGTTCTTAAATCAATGATCTAAGCATCCACTTTAAGAAACTGGAAAAGGAGGAGCAAATGAAATTCAAGGTAAGCACGAGAAAGGAAACAATAAGAATCAAGGGTAAAGCAAATAAATTGAAAAGAGAAAAACAAGAGAGAAAATTAATAAAGCCAAAGCTGGTTTTCTGAAAAGGTAAATAAAACTGATAAAATTCTAGTCAAGTTTATCAAAACAAAAAGGGAAGAGACAAACACAATAATACACAAATAAACACAAATAAACATGAGAAAGATGATATCACTACAGACTCTATAAGTATCAAAGGACCAATAAGAAAATTGTATTTCTGGGTGGCTGGGTGGCTCAGTCGGTTAAGTGTCTGCCTTCTGCTCAGGTCATGATCCCAAGGTCCTGGGAACAAGCCCCCTTGACGTCGGGGTCCCTGTTCAGCAGGGAGTCCGCTTCTCCCTCTTCCTCTGCCCCTCCCCCTCCACTTATGCTCTGTCTTTTGATTTCTCTCTCAAATAAATAAATAAGATCTTAAAAAAAACACATAAAATCATATTTCAATTTTCAAAACTGAAAAGTTTATGGCAATAAAGTTGACAACTTAGATAAAATGAACAAATTTCAGGGTACCTTGGTGGCTCAGATGGTTAAGCATCCAACTCTTGGTTTCAGCTCACGTCATGCTCTCAGGGTCCTGGGACTGAGCCCCTACTTGGGCTCCATGCTCAGCAGGGAGTCTGCTTCCTCCCTCTCTCTCCCTTTGCCCCTCACCTCACTCATACTCTCTCTCTCTAAAACAAATAAATAAAAAAAATCTTTTTTTAAAAAATGAACAAATTTCTTGGACTACATGAATTAACAAAACTTTCCCCAGAAAAAACAGATAAACCAAATAGTCCTGTATTTATTAAGGAAATTGAATTTGGGGATGCCTGGGTGGCTCAGTTGGTTAAGCATCTACCTTCAGCTCAGGTCATGATCCCACGGTCCTGGGATCAAGCCCCACATTGGTCTCCTTGCTCAGCAGGAAGCCTGCTTCTCCCTCCGCCTGCCACTCCCCCTGCTTGTGCTCTCTCTCTCTGACAAATAAATAAAAAGGAAATTGAATTTGTAGTTAAAAACCTTCGCACACAGAAAAACTAGGCTTAAAATTCTTTACTAGTGAATATAATCAAACATTTAAGGAAGAAATAATGAAATTTCCACTCAAACTCTCTCCCAATATTGAAGGGATGGGAATACTTCCCAACTCATTTTTGGATGCCAACACTATTCTTATACAAAATTCAGACAAAGGTATTATAAATGAAGAATACAAACCAATACCCCTCATGAACACAGATGCAAAAATTCTTAACAAAATTGTGGCAGATCTAATCCAACAATATATAGAAAGTATAACATATCATTACTAAGTGAGTTTGATCCCAGGCACCCAATGTTGATTTTAACATTCTTAAATCAATCAATGTAATTCACCAAATTAACAATATAAAAAAAGAAAAATGATACAGTAATCTCAATAGATGTATAATTAGACATCCATTCCTAATGAAAACTCTCAGAAAACTAAGAATAGAAGGGAACTTCCTCAGCCTGATAAAAGGTACCTATGAAAAACCTGCAGGTAACATCACACATAATGATAAAAGACTGAATGCCTTCCTCCTAAGATCAGGAACAAGGCAAAGATGTTTGCTCTCACTATTTCAATTTAACTTTGTACTGGAGGCTCTAGCTAGTGTGATAAAGCAAAAACAAACAAACAAACACAAATAAATGACAGACAGACATTGAGATTGGAAAGAGGAGTAAGATTTCATCTCTCTTTTTGGGGGGATGACATCATCATGTAGAAAATTCTATGGAATCTATAAAAAAATCTATTAGAACTAGACAGTGAATTTAGCAAAGCTGAAGGATACAAAATCAATATACAAAGATCAATATAAAGTAGCAATGAACAATCAGAAATGGAAATTTTTAAGATGTTAGCATTTATAATAGAATTAAAGATATGAAGAATTTAGGCATTAGTGTCTCTAAGATACATAAATAGTGTACACTAAAAACATGAAACACTGGTGAGAGAAATTAAAGACATTATTGTTCTTATTATTTTGGATTGGATAATTCTTCATTGCAGGAACTGTTCTGTGCATTGTAGAATGTTTACCAGCATTCCTTACCTCCATCTGCTAGATGCCCATATCACCCCTGCTCTGAGTTATGATAAACAAAAATGTGTCCAGATACTGTGAGACACAGTTGAGAACCACTAACCTAATAAATGGAGATATGCACTATGTTTATGGATCAGGAGACTCAAATTGTTAAAATATCAATTCTCTTCAAATTAATCTATAGGCTCAATGTGATCCCACTCAAACCAGCAGCAGGATTTTTGTCTATATTGACGAGTGGATTCTAAAATGTACATGAGAATACGAAGGACCTAGAATAGCCAAAAATGATTTTAAATAAGAAGAACAAAATTGGAGGACTTACATGATCTTAAAACTTAAAAAGAACTGCGGTGATCAAGACAGTGTGGAGTGGGATGCGCCTCAGTGGGAGTGGTTGGGTGGCAGGAGGAGCTATACAGGATGGGGAGCTGCCAATTAAGCTGATCAAGGTAACAACCTCCCGGAAGCACTGAGACTTGGTGGGAGAGCCCATGGGGGAAAAGCCAGTGGGGAGCCTGGCGGAGATTGGTGAAGTTCTGGGCAAGAAGCTGGAGGAAAGGGGCTTTGACAAGGACTATGTGGTCCTTGGTCAGTTTCTGATGCTAAAGAAAGATGAAGATCTCTTCTGGGAATGGCTGAAGGACACATGTGGTGCCAACGCCAAGCAATCCCGGGACTGCTTCGGGGGCCTTTGAGAGTGCTGCAAGGCCTTCTTGTGAGGCTCTCTGGATGGGCCCCCAAACCCAGCCCCAGCACTGAGTCTCCAGAGTTTGCAGCGCATGGGGACTCCTCCCCTGTCCTCTACAAAGGAAGAGATTGCCGTTGTCATATTCACCTATGTACTCCAAGGTTTTTGGGAGTTCTCTCCCCTCACCATTTCAATTTTGTTTTGCTCTTTTTTTTTTTTTTTTTGAATTCTCACTCTTGCATGCATCTCCCTTCTCCTACTCCTGCCAGTTTCAAGTCCACAATTGTCAGCTTTTCCAGGTGGATTCCTGGCCCTTTCCTCACTCCCACTTCCATCTCTGGTCTGTCTTACGCTATTTGGCTCCTTTTTTGGCAGAACAGGCAGTATCCTTGTAAAGTGTTTTTAAATCAATAAAGTCAGTGGCTCTCAAAAAAAAAAAAAAGACAGTATGGTATTGGTCTTAAAAAAGACAAATAGATCAATGGAACAGAATAGAAAATTCTGACATAGACCCACATATATTTGATCAGTAGATTTCAATGAAAATGCCAAGGCAATTAAATGGAGAAAGAACAGAATTCTCAACAAATAGTGCTTGAACAAGTGGATAACCATATGCATAAAATGAACCTTGATCAATACCTTGTACCACATACAAAAGTTAACTCAAAATGAATCACAGACCAAACATAAAATGTAAAACTATAACATTTCAAGAAGAACACATAGGAGAATATTTTTGTGACCTTGGGTTAAAAGCAAAATCCATAAAAGAAAAATTTGGTAGTCTGTACTTACTTTGGCAAAATTTAAATTTTTCTGGTCTTCAAAAGACACTTATTAAAATGGAAAGACAAGATATAGATTGAGAGAACATGTTTGCAAAGTACCACTATAATAAAGACTTATATTTCAAATACATAAGGAACTCCCAAATTTAACCATAAAAAAGCAAATAACTCAATAAAAAATGGGCAAAAGATTTCAACAGACACTTCACCAAAAATATACAGCTGGTAATTAAGCACATAAAAAGATATTCAACATCAGTATTCATGAGGGCAACACAAATCAAAATCATAAGATACCATTTTGCACACACTAGAATGGCTCTAATAAAAAAGACAATAGTAAGTGCTGACAAGAATGGGGAGAAACGGGGGCGCCTGGGTGCCTCAGTCAGTTAAGCGTCTGCCTTCAGCTCAGGTCATGATCCCAGGGTCCTGGGATCGAGCCTCATGTCAGGCTCCCTGCTCAGCGGGGAGTCTGTTTCTCCCTCTCCCTCTGCCTCAGCCCCCTGCTTGTGCTCTCTCTCTCTCTCTCAAATAAATAAATAAATAATCTTTAAAAAAAAAAAGAAGAAAAGAAATTTACCTAAGAGAAATGAAGGCCTATGTCCACACGAAGACTTGTACATGAATGTTCATAGCAGTGTTATTTGTCATAGCCCAAAACTGAAACAAGGTAGCTGGTGAATTAATAAACAAACTGTGGCATATCCATACAAGGGAATACTACTCAGCAACAAAAGAAAATGAACTATTGATACGACATCATGGATAAATCTCAGAATAATTATACTGAGGGCGCCTGGGTGGCTCAGTCGGTTAAGCGACTGCCTTCGGCTCAGGTCATGATCCTGGAGTCCCGGGATCGAGTCCCGCATCGGGCTCCCTGCTCAGCAAGGAGCCTGCTTCTCCCTCTAACCCTCCCCCCTCTCATGTACTCTCTCTCTCTCTCTCATTCTCACTCTCTCAAAATAAATAAATAAATCTTTTAAAAAAAAGAAAAATTAAAAAAAAAAGAATAATTATACTAAGTGAAAGAAGCCAGACAAAAACAAAGAGTACCTACCATATCATTCCATTTATATAAATTTCTAGAAAATGCAAACTAACATATAGTGACAGAAAGCAGATCGGTGGTTGATTGCCTGTGTGTTAGTGGGGGCAAGAAGAGCCAGGAGGGAGGATTATAAAAGGGAAGAAGGAAACTTTTTGGGATGATGAGCATGTGATAATTTCACAGATACAGACATATGTCAAAACTTTTCAAATGTACACTATAAATTTGCCCAGTTTGTTTTATGTCAACTATATCTCAATAAAGCAGTAACAAAATAATACTTACAAAAAGAGATGGCTAAAGAGACATACGGGTTGACGTCTGATGTTAGAAATGTAACCTTCTCTGACATCACCCCCCCCCAGTTTTCTGCTGGCTCCAGACTATCCAACTAGAACATGCAGTCAGCTAGGGTTCAAAAATGCACCCTGAGGCAGATTGCCATCAGCTGGCAACTCACTTAATTCCTCCTTTTAAACAATTGCATACTTGAAAGAGGCTCACTTTTGAATTAAATCCTCATTGAAAAGTTCTATCACAGCATGGGTCTCATTTCAAGAAAGCATTTTCCCAGGGCCATACATTTGTTTTATTTCTCTGCTAAAATTTGCCTCCCTTCCAACCCTGGCTTCATTATTTTGTTAGGCCAGACAGAATTCACCTCTTATGTATGTGTGAAGCCCTCTCTGGTCCTCTGCTTCTTAGCATCACATTCAGTAGCCATTAATCACCTGGCTCATATTGCCAGCATGTAGGGGCTATAACAAGCCCCACCCCACTTCCCTGCCCTATCATGAATTTTACCTAAAGGAAAGTGAGCTTTGATGTCTGAAATGTAAACTTTACAGTGAAGACAAACTGGTTCAGAGAAAAGATGTGCCAACACTTGAAATGGACACAAGGATTCCCAGGCCAAACAGATTATTACCTAATTGAAAATAATAGCATGTCAGAAATAGAAAAAAAGAAGTACATAGGAAGAGAGGTTGATCATTAATGACACTCACCCTCCAGGAAAAAAGAACCCACTTGTATCCCCTGTTGACTCTCTTTATTTTTTTTTTAAGATTTTTTTTTTTTAATTTACTCATTTGACACAGATACAGAGAGAAAGCATGAGCTGGGGAGAGGGGTAGAGGGAGAGGGAGTAGCAGGCTCCCCGCCGAGCCAGGAGCCCAATGTGGGGCTCGATCCCAGGACCCCAGGATCACGACCTGAGCCGAAGGCAGATGCTCAACCATCTGAGCCACCCAGGCGCCTCTGTTAACTCTGTTTAAAGCTTTAAATTTTTTAAAAATCTGGAATGCACTGATTATTTTCCCTTGCTCCAAATTCATTTTACAAAAAACCTTTTGCTTATAATTTGTTTTTGTATGCCGAGAGACCTAAGCAACAGAAGAGGGTCTAGTTCCCTGAGATGTGAGAATCTTCATTTTAATTTTTGATAATAAATCCTCATTATAATAATTTGCCTTTCTGGGTTTATACAGTAGTCTTGTGGATTTAATACCAGCCTGAGAAACAGACCCGACAAGGTAAAGACCAGATTCTAACATATTTTCCAAGATAAGATATTTTCCAAGATAACTTTGTATGACCTCTTGGAACACAGTCTGCTTTCCCTGAAGTCTGCTTTCCTTTCATTTATTTGTTTGTTTATTTATCCTTTCCACAGTTCATCTTTCTGCTACAGCACTTCATACTATAGTTAGATGCGCATAGTTTACAAACCATAGATTCTGACCTACTTGAGGGTAGTTAAGTACTGGACTCCACCACTGTTGCTCAATAAATAACAGAATTAAATTGAATCCCGATCATGTGCAAAGGTGTTTTCTTCCATTTTTTAGTTGATTTGATAGTTGGAAAATTGGACACCAAAAACACCCCTACCGAAGTATAAGCCTCTAATACTCATAAACCTCTAATACTATAGATAAGACAGGTATGGTTTTGGAAAGTAAAGTAGCGCCCTGCTAGATCAGTTGGTAGAGCATGCACTCTTGATCTAAAGCACCACTTTAAGCAGTCATGGAGCCTACTTAAAAACAAACAAATGGATGCAGGGTGGAGTCGACTCAGGGCTCAATCTCAGGACCCTGAGATCTTGACCTGAGCCAAAATCTTGAGTCCAATGCTTAAACCAACTGAGCCACCCAGGTGCCCCAGTTTTTTTTTTTTTTTTAAGATTTTATTTATTTATTTGAGAGAGAGAGAGCTTGAGCATGAGCATGGGGGAGGGGAAGAGGGAGAGAGACAAGCAGACTTCCCGCTGAGCAGGGAGCCTAACATGGGCCTCCAACCCAGGACCCTGGGATCAGGACCTGAGCAGAAGGCAGACACTTAACCAACTGAGCCACCCAGGCACCCCCCTTTTTTTAAAGTTTTTATTTTAATTCTGGTTAGTTAACAGACAATGTTATATTAGTTTTACGTGTTGCCTCAACTCCTTAAAAGCAATAATTTTGTTATGGGTTTCTTAATAGAAATGTGATTCCTTTAAGCACTGTTAACTGAATGTCTTTGACTCCGTTTTCTCACAGTGGACAGTGTGATGAATAAATACAATTAAGTGTGAACAAACTAGTTTCCTAGTTTACAAATAAAGCACAGTCTTAAACACAGAGAACAGTTTTCATTAATATTTAGTTCTGTAATTAATCCTCAAAAGATTGTGATTTTATACATAGGAAACTGAGGCCTAGAGAAATGAAGTTACTTTTTTCATATCCCAGTTTGTTAATGGCAGCTTAGAGATTGAAGACACTATTGCCTTGTAGTATGAGTTATGAGTAGTGGGTTCTCATAAAAGAGTAAGCTAAAAATGCTAAGCCAAGAAATGCTTATTTCAAAAAAGGCAGTAGCACAATCTGTCTCTTCTCCGAAAAATCATATGCATGGCAGATTTTTGTCCTACTGATGCTACATGAAGAAAATAATGTAGGCCTAATCTGTCCAGTCTTCCATCTCAACGCAAAGGAAGGGGCTGAGTTTAAATAGAGCTTGTCCTGCACGGCCTCATCCGGCCAACAGGCATGGCTCCAGCTCTGCAGGGGAAGAGACCTAGCCTAGAAAGAAAGAACCATCACCAACCCCCACCCTGCTGTCTGTATCTTAGATAAATAAAAACTATATTATAAAAAAAGGGGGGTGTTAGAGAAAGCAGCGGGTACTCCTTCAATTGAACACCCGCGCGCATTTCCTGATCCTCTCTCTTCTTTTGCTATCCCTAATGCTTCCACCCAGGCATGGCCTTCTGCATCATGTGTTCATCTCTCCTTTGACTCGACCCAACAGGCATGGCCTCAGCCTCCTCTGCACCAACAAAGCGGGTGTCTACACACATCAGGCAAAGACCTCGGAAGCGAGACGCGTTTCCCAAGCCTTAGTCCGGTACGATCCAGAGCCACACCTTTATTTCTAGGCAACTCCCCCACTGGCTCTTCCCCTCTCTCCCCGGCCACCAGCCGCTTCAGCCCCCGCAAACCCTCTCCCCGGGGCCCTCCAACCCTCTCCAAGCTGAGGTCCCTCGTCGCCAAACCCTCCCAGGCGCCGGGATCTCCAGCCGCCCTAGGTCCCAGCCCCGGGCGCCGTGCTCCTGGCCAGCGCCCCGCGCGCCGCCAATCCCGGCGCAGACCGCGGGCTCCTGGGCTCCCGGGCTCCCGGGCTCCCGCAGGGCTCCTGCGGTGCTCTCACCTCATCCAGGGTGCGGCCGCCGCCGCTGCCTCTTCCTCCTCGGCCGCCGCTGCCCAGCTCCCGGCCGGCTCGGGCTGCCGTCGCTCCCGGCCGGGAGACTGCGGCGAGGGCTGTGGGGCTCGCGGCGCGTCCCCGGAGCAGTAAGGCGCGTGGTGCGCCCGGCGGGACGCGCGGCAGCAGCAGCTGCAGTCGCCGCGGCGGTGGCAGCAGGACGCGCTGTCGGTTCTCTTCATGGGTTTCCTGGGCCCGGCCGCGCCAGTCCCGGTTACCGTCCCTGCTTGGGTTTCCTACGGTCTTCCTGCACGGCCAGGGAGCATCCTCCGGGCATGGATGGTGGCGGAAACCTGGAAGGACCAGGCCTCCTCCGCGGCTGCCTCTGTCACCTGCTCCGCCCAGATTGCTTCTGTCCCTGGCGCACAAACACCCGCCGCTGCCTCTTCACCCTCTCATCAGTCCATTCTCTCTCCACCCGCTACCTCAACCTGGAAACCTTTTCATTCCCGGAGGGCACTCTTTTTTGTCTTCCTATCCGCTCCATTGTCACCGTCCTCAATTTCCAACCTTAAAAGTTTCTCCTTTTCTCACTCCTTCTCCCCATATTTTCCTGGGTTGTGTCTTCCTCCTCCCTCCAACTCAGCCAGCCTCTTCTATTTTACATTATTCTTTGCTCAGAATCACTACTTCTCCGGGCCGTTGGCTAACCCCGTTTCTCCCTCTTTCTCTCTTAAAATCTTCCCCTCCCTCTCAATTTTCCCTTTACTTGTTAAACAACAAAAGAAAACAAAACAAAAACCTTTCTCCTAAATAACCTCAGTTTTCCTTTCCGTTGAGACTTTCTGATTTCCATTTTTCATGAAAAACTCATAGTAGGGCGCCTGGGTGGCTCAGTTGGTTAAGCGACTGCCTTCGGCTCAGGTCATGATCCTGGAGTCCCGGGATCGAGTCCCACATCGGGCTCCCTGCTCAGCAGGGAGTCTGCTTCTCCCTCTGACCCTCTTCCCTCTCGTGCTCTCTATCTCTCATTCTCTCTCTCAAATAAATAAATAAAATCTTTAAAAAAAAAAGAAAAGAAAAACTCATAGTAAAGTATATATAGCTTGGTATCCGTAAAGGGAATGAATTCATGGTTAAAAAACAGTTCATAGGTCAAATAAATCCTCCACTTAATGTTCGTTCTGAAAAGCCTTTTCTTATATTCCACAGTGTCCTTTAAGAACAGAAGCTAGTCAGGATCCAGCAAAGCAGAACGCTTCTTGCTACACTACATAAACAAGACTTGCAATGGGGGTTCATCTTTGTAGTAGGCACTATGGGCACCAAAGTTTATGGACAAAAGTCAATATGGAGGGCGCCTGGGTGGCTCAGTTGGTTAAGCGACTGCCTTCGGCTCAGGTCCTGATCCTGGAGTCCTGGGATCGAGTCCCGCATCGGGCTCCCTGCTCAGCAGGGAGTCTGCTTCTCCCTCTGACCCTCTTCCCTCTCGTGCTCTCTATCTCTCATTCTCTCTCTCTCAAATAAATAAATGAAATCTTAAAAAAAAAAGTCAATATGGACTAATGATGGATTCAGTGTAAACAAAGAAACTTACCTTAACACCTTTTCCTCCCAAGTCTGCTGTTCAGGCCTCTGCTTTTTTTTTTTTTTTTTTTTAACCCAACACTATTATCCACCCAGTTGCCCAAGCCCCAAACTTGGGAGTGGTCAGAGACTTAATCTCTCTCACCCATTCACCTCATCCAGTCTTTAATTCTACTTCTTTACTGTTTATCTTAAGTGCTCCCTCTTATCATGATTCCAAATGTCTCCAGAAAATGACACTATCAGGTATCTCATTCTCTCTTTCAAACCTTAATCTGTATCTTTACCTCTGTTTCCCCCCCCAATATATTTTACCTGGGCAATTTACCCTACCACTCCCATCTCTTCTAGAATTCTTAATTATCTCTTAATTATCTTTCGTTGTCTTTATATCTTTGGCCTCACCTTCTCCTTTAGGTCCACCCCCCCTTTTTTTAAAGATTTTATTTATTTATTAGAGAGAGAAAGAGAGCAAGAGTGAGAGCGAGAGAGCATGAGCAGTGGGGAGGGGCTGGAGGGAGAGGGAGAAGCAGGCTCTCCACTGAGGAGGGAGCCAGATGCGGGGCTCAATCCCAGGACCCTGGGATCATGACCTGAGCCTAAGGCAGGCACTTAACCAACTGAGCCACCCCGGCACCCGCTGGTCTACCCCCACTCTTATAAACATGCTCAAGTCTCCTCATCTCGAAAATAAGGTCCTCCCACCTCTAACTACCATATTTCTGGCTTCCCTTCATTAACCAACTTGCTTGAACACACTGTATGCATTTGATAGCTATACTTCCTGACTTCCATTCATTTTTTTTAAAGATTTTATTTATTTATTTGAGAGAGAGAGAGAGAGTGCGAGAGAGCACAAGCATGGGGAAGGTCAGAGAGAGAGAGGGAGAAGCAGGCTTCCCCACTGAGCCGGCAGCCCAAGGCGGGGGTGGGGGGGAACAGGGCTCCATCCCAAGACCCTGGGATCAGGACCTGAGCCTAAGGCAGATGCTTAACTGACCAAGCCACCCAGGTGCTCCTCCATTCATTCTTTACCACATCATTCTCTGCAGTCAGGCTTCCTATCCTATTACTTAGCTGAAGCTGGTGTCTTCGCAGTCTGACTTTGGCTTTGCCCACAGACCGATAGGAGATTCGATCTAATATACAAAATAAAAGGAATGAGGTTCCTTAATTTATTTTTTTTAAGATTTTATTTATTTATTTGACAAAGACAGAGAGAGCACACAAGCAGGGGGAGTGGGAGAGGGAGAAGCAGGCTCCCCAATAAGCAGGGAGCCTGACACGGGACTTGATCCCAAGGACGTTGGGATCATGACCTGAGCCGAAGGCAGACGCTTAACCAACTGAGCCACCTTAAATTAAGGTTCCTTAATTTAAAGAGAATATGCCATCTTCATTGGTTCAGGCAAATAAATAGGTCAGTGAAATTACTGCAAACTCAAGAGGTAAGAAGTGCTGAAGCTTCCAGTTCCATCTAGGATGAAAGAGCATACATCAGACTAACTTCCCCTTTGGGTGCAGGGTAGGATAGGATAGAATATATAAGTGTTTATAAATATAGAAAAACATCAAAACAACTCTTTGAAGAAAAGGAAGAGTAACCAAAGCAGTCAGGACTTGAATCTATGATCCTGAAAGAGGAGAAGAACAAGTGGGCTCCATATTCACCCTGAAATTTTTCTCCTGAGGGAATTTTCCAATCAAGTGCTAAAAAATAAAGTCCAAGTAAAAGCTGGCAGTATTACTGGGCAGAAGAGTCAAAGGTCAAAGTTCAGAGCTGCTAAAGTGGCTGGGACTTGAGGGAGAACTCCCAGAGGAAGAAGAATGGCAGAGATGTAGTTCAATAATCTAGTGCAAGGACACCTGAGTGGCTCAGTTGGTTAAGCGTCTGCCTGTGGCTCAGGTCATGATCCCAGGGTCCTGGAATCAAGCCCCGCATTGGGCTCCCTTTGTCTGCCTCTCCCCCTGCTTGTGCTCTCTCTCTGTCTCTGACAAATAAATAAAGAAAATCTTTACAAAAAATCTAGTGCAAATTCTCCTCAGGGTAGTGTCCAGTTGTAAAGCCCAACATGCACAAAGCAAGATTAAACACATACACACACCAGAAAACAGCAGTTTAGAGGCTAATGAGCTAAGTAGAGATTTCAGCACCTAATGATGAAGGATAGTTGGAAGGCAGACAGGCAGGGACAAGGGGCCCCCACCCTAAGAGGAAATCACCCTTAAAGGATTTTACACCACCCTGGAAGGAGCCCTCCACCCTTTCCCATGTGATAGATAGATGACAAAAACCTGACTGGATGGCAGGCGCATGGAGGGTTAATCATATTAAAACAGCCCACCAGATGTTTATAGCAGCAATATCCACAATGGCCAAACTGTGGAAAGAGCCAAGATGTCTATCCACAGATGAATGGATAAAGAAGATGTGGTATATATATACAATGGAATATTATGCAGCCATCAAAAGGAATGAAATCTTGCCATTTGCAATGACATGGATGGAACTGGAGAGTGTTATGCTGAGCGAAATAAGTCAATCAGAGAAAGACATGTATCATATGACCTCACTGATAGGAGGAATTCTTAATCTCAGAAAACAAACTGAGGGTTGCTGTTTGGCAGCAGACGCTTAACCACTTGCTGGAGTGGGGGGGTGGGAGGGATGGGGCGGCTGGGTGATAGACATTGGGGAGGGTATGTGCTATGGTGAGCGCTGTGAATTGTGCAAGACTGCTGAGTCACAGATCTGTACCTCTGAAACAAATAATACATTATATGTTTAAAAAAAAAAGAAAAGAAGAAGAAGATAGCAGGAGGAGAAGAATGAAGGAGGGGGGGAATCCGAGGGGGAGATGAACCATGAGAGACGATGGACTCTGAAAAACAAACTGAGGGTTCTAGAGGGGAGGGGGCTGGGAGGATGGGTTAGCCTGGTAATGGGTATTAAAGAGGGCACGTTCTGCATGGAGCACTGGGTGTTATACACAAACAATGAATCATGGAATACTACATCCAAAACTAATGATGTAATGTATGGTGATTAACATAACATAATAAAAATAAATAAATAAAACAGCCCACCAACAAGCCCATAAAAACACCTGTATTTAGAAACTCCAGTGGCAAGCCTCTCGTTGTTGGGAGCTTTGTACTATTATTTTGCTATCCCTCAATAAACCTTCCTTTCCTGCCCACCACTCTGTCCAGTCTACTACTTCATTCTTTGAAACTGCATGACCAAGAACTGCGGGCACCAACACAGAGAAAAAAATCCTGTAACACTAATACAACTTGGACTTCAAACCTCTCCAAGGTAAAGAGACATCCAGGGCTTTCAGTTGAGACTCAAGAATGTTGCACTTTTATTTATTTTTTTAATTATTTTTTTAAATATTTTATGTATTTATTTGAGAGAGAGAATGAGATAGAGCATGAGGGGGGGAGGGTCAGAAGGAGAAGCAGACTCCCTGCTCAGCAGGGAGCCCGATGCGGGACTCGATCCCTGGAATCCAGGATCATGACCTGAGCCGAAGGCAGTCGCTTAACCAACTGAGCCACCCAGGCACCCAAAAATGTTGCATTTTTAGAGTAAGGGCAATACTTAAGTACTGAAATAAGAATAGATCTAACAAAGCTTAAAGCCAAGTCTTTACAGAATCAAAGTGATCCATTGGTATTCTTTATGCCTACCAGAACAAAACTTAACTCTATGGAGGTAGATAACATCATTCGCAACCTCTACAGTTTTTTCCTCCACAATGTCAAAGATCTTATATAAAATTAAGAGGCATGCTAAATCCAAATCCAAATGACTAAACATGAGGAGAAAAGTTGTTTTTTTAAAGATTTTATTTATTTATTTGAGAGAGGGTGAGAGAGCACGTGGGAGCACGAGCAGAGGGGAGAGGGTGAGGGAGAAGCAGACTCCCCACTGAGCAGGGAGCCTGATGCAGCACTTGATCCCAGGACTCTGAGATCACAACCCGAGCCAAAGGCAGACGCCCAACTGACTGAGCCACCCAGGGGCCCCTAGATGGACATTCTAAATATAAAAATACAATAACTGGAAGTAAGACCCACTGGTGTGTTCAACAGCAGTTTGAATGCAGCAGAAATCGGCATCCATGAAGTGGAAGATAGGTCAATAAAAATTTCCAAAATGAAGGACAGAAAAAGTGTGTGGGGGGAAGAGCAGAGCATAGTAGGCATTTGGAATACAGTCAAAAGGTATAATATATGTGTAATTGTAGTCCTTCAGAGAGACGAGACAGAGAATGGGCTAGAAGCAATACTTGAGGAGATAAAGACCAAGAACTTTCTAAAACTGATGAAAGACACTGACTTGTCAGGTTCCAGAAGGTTAGCAAACAGCAAGTAGAATAAATCACCAATATATCTCAGAAATAATAGAAGCAGTTGCAATTTAGAAATTTGATGAAGTCAATTCTGCCATTGAAATGAAGGGGAAAATATTGACCAGGAGGCAGTTCTCATAGACCTAATCAACTCCATAGCTTTCATACAGTGGCGGGAGTCATTGTGCAGGGGCTGAAAAGAAACACACACAAGAAAGGATGGAAATTATGTCACTAAACAGAGTTTATACTCAAATCAGCCCTTGCGTGCCAGAAAAAGAAGGAGTTGAAAGGGGGAAATGAAAATGAATAGGTTTGATTTGTTGGTGGAAAATCAATAAGCTCATTAAACCGTAGTTAGTAACTAAACTGAGACTGCCAACCTGTAAATTTCTAAATTTTGTATAACAAGGCAGGAAGATCTCAAGTGTCCTACTCCAAAAGAGGAAATGATTTCTAAAGGGGATTTCCACCTCCACCCACCACATATTAAACACAGTACCATAAACAACTGAAACTACACTAATAAGTCACAGGTTCAGAGAACTGGCATAAAATGATTGGTAAGCCAGGGAGGCTTAAACTGAAAAGGTTTTCTCTTCTTTCTCTACCCAACATTGAATTTCTGCTATGATGTTTAGAAACAGCTATGTGGTTCTGAGTTATCCCAAGAATTAAACTGGGTTCTGATATAATTTTGTTTGGGTAGCTCTATGGCCTTGGAATTGACTTAAAAAAATTTTTTGGCTTTGTTAATATTAAGTGTCCTATTACATTTTGTGTTGTTTGAAAGTGAGAGACATCAGAAATTTTGACTGAATCAATCCAACCTAATGATACTACAGAAAATATCTAGTAAAAACAGCTGAAGCTATAACCGATGAAAGAATCCTGATGCTACCCAGGCACCTGATTAAGAATTCTGCTGGCCGGGCACCTGGGTGGCTCAGTTGGTTAAGCGACTGCCTTCGGCTCAGGTCATGATCCCAGGGTCTGGGATGGAGTCCCACATCAGGCTCCTCCTGCTCTGCTGGGAGCCTGCTTCTCCCTCTGCCTCTGCCTGCCACTCCCCCTGCTTATGCTCACTCTCTCTCTCTCTGTCCAATAAATAAATAAAATCTTAAAAAAAAAGAATTCTGCTGGCTGACAAAATATGGAAGCAACCCAAGTGTCCATCGATAGATGAATGGATAAAGAAGATGTGGTATATATATACACACACACCATGGAACATTACTCAGCCATAAAAAAGAATGACATCTTGCCTTTTACAACAACATGGATGGATAGCATATAATGTTAAGTGATATAAGTCAGTTAGAGAAAGGCAAATACCATATAATTTCACTCATATATGGAATTTAAGAAACAAAACAAACACAGGGCCCCTGGGTGGCTCAGTCGGTTGAGCATACGACTGTTGGTTTTGGCTCAGGTCATGATCTCATGGGTCATGGGATAAAGCCCCATTTCGGGCTCATGCTCAGCAGGGAGTCTGCTTGAGAGTCTCTCCCTCTGCCCCTCCCCCCACTCGTGAGCTCACTCTCTCTCAAATAAATAAATCTTTAAAAATATCTTAAAAAAAGAAAAAGAAACAAAACAAACAGAAAAAAAGAGACATAGAAAAATGTCAGACTTAAATATAAAACAGCCTTAAATATAGAGAACAGACTGATGGTTGGCAGAGGGGAGGTGGGTGGGGGATATGAAATAGGTGAAAGGGACTAAGAGTACCCTTATCATGATGAGCACTGAGTAATGTGTACAATTGTTGAATCACTATATTGTACAACTGAAACAAATATAACACTGTATGTTAAGTATACTGGAATTAAATAAATTAAGAAATAATAAAGCAAATTAAAATAAATAAAAATTAAAAAAGAGAATTCTGGGGGTACCTGGCTGACTCAGTCGGAAGAGTATGGAACTCTTGATCTCAGGGTCATGAGTTCAAGCCCCATGTTGGGTGTAGAGATTACTTAAATACATAAATAAACTTTAAAAAATTAAAAAAGAATTCTGTTGGCTGAGACTGAGTAGAATAAAAAATGTCAGAGTAACATTTTTACATTATAATTTCTGTGAGCTTTAAAGATTCTGGATTTTCTATGGGGTCTAATTTATAAATGGGAGGGATTTAATCTCTTAATTTTTGTCCTGGAAACTTGGTAATGAAAAAAGGTTAATATCCAAATTTGAAGTATCTTCTGATATTGTATAATTTTAGTGTGTTTCTCTTGACATTTTATTTCATTACATGATTTTTAGTGTACTATGTGAGATAACAACAGGTTAATAATTTAACTTGGTAAATAGAATAGGAAATAGTAGTTCTTAGGCCTTCAGACTCAGACTGGAGCTATACCACCAGCTTTTCTGGATTTCTAGCTTGCAGATGGCCATTCTAATAGGTTTATGATGGTATCTTATTTTCATTATATTTTGCAATTATCTAATGTTGGACTCTGCACTGGGCATGGAGCCTGCTTAAGATTCTCTCTCTCCCTCTCCCTCTGCCCATAGCCCCTCTCTAAAAAAACAAAACAAACAAACAAAACCCAGCTGGGATTGTGATATGGATTGTAATGAACATGGAATTATTGTTATTTTAACAGTAATTTGGGAATTATTGTTATTTTAACCCCATTAAATCTTTCAATCCATGAACATGGGATGTCTTTCCACTTATTTAGGTTTTCTTTAATTTCTTTCAACAATGTTTTATAGTTCTCAGTCTATAAATCTTACACTCCTTTTGTTAGAATTGCCTAAATATTTCATTTATTTTTCTGCTGTTGTAAATGGAATTGTGTTCCTAATTTTATTTTTGGATTGTTCATTTTTAGTGCATAGAAATACAATTGATTTTTGCATATTGATCTTATATCCTACAACTTTGATAAATTCACTTATTCTATTTTTTGTGGATTCTTTAGAATTTTTTTTTCAAAAGATTTATTTATTTGTTTTAGAGAGAGAGAGAGAGAGCAACAGGGAGGAGCAAAGGGAGAGGGAGAGAGAGAGTCTTAAGCAGACTCCATGCTCAATGTGGAGCCGGACATGGGGTTCAATCCTAGCACCCTGAGATCACAATCTGAGCCAAAACCAAGAGTAGGCCACTTAACCAACTGTGCCACCCAGGCGCCCCTAGAATTTTCTATATACAAGATCAAGTCATCAGCAAATAGATTTAGTGTTACTTCTTTCTTTCCGATTTCAGTGCCTGTATTTCTATTTCTTGCCTGATTGCCCTGGCTTGAACTTCAAGTATAAGGTTGAGTAGAAGTGGTGAGAGTGAACATCTTTGTACTGTTTCCAATCTTAGAGGAAAAGCTTTCAGTGTTTCACTTTTAAGTACAATGTTAGTTGTGAGTTTTTCATAGATGTCATTTATCAGGTTGAGGAAGTTCTCTTCTATTCCTAGTTACCTGATGGTTTTTTTTTTTTTTAAGATTTTATTTATTTATTTGACAGAGAGAGACACAGCTAGAGAGGGAACACAGGCCGGGGGAGTGGGAGAGAGAGAAGCAGGCTTCCTGCTGAGCAGGGAGCCTGATGTGGGGCTCCATCCCAGGACCCTGGGATCATGACCTGAGCCCAAGGCAGACGCTTAACAACTGAGCCACCCAGGCATCCCAGTTGCCTGACTGTTTTTAACAGGAAAAAATGTTAGATATTCTTGAATGCTTTTTCTGCATTCATTGAGATAATCATATGAGTTTTGTCTTTTATTCTATTAATATGGTATATTACATATATTGATTTTCATAGGGTGAAGCAATCTTTCATTCTTCAGATAAATTCCACTTGGTCATGATTTATAATCCTTTTAATGTGTTGCTGGGAAAAGTTCACTACTATAAGGTATATTGGTCTGTAGCTTTCATTTCTTGTGAAGTCCTTATTTGGCTTTGGTGTCAGAGTAATATTTGTCTCATAGAATGAGTTGGGAGCAGTTCTCTTCTACATTTTTTGGAAGCGTTTGCAAAGCATTAGTGTTCTTTTTTTTTTAAGATTTTATATATTTATTTGTCAGAGAGAGAAAGAGCACACAAGCAGGGGGAGTGGCAGGCAGAGGGAGATCAGGCTCCCTGCTGACTGAGCCACCCAGGCATCCCAGCATTAGTGTTCTTTAAACATTTTCTGGAATTCACAAATTAGGCTCTCCAGACCTGGACTTCTCCTTGTGGGAGATATTATCATTATCATTATTATTACCATTGTTATTAATTCATTCTCTTGTTATAGGTCTAGTCAGGTTTTCTATTTTTTCTTGAATCAATTCAGGTAGCTTGTGTCTTTCTCAGAATTTGTCCATTTCTTTTTTTTTTTAAGATTTTTATTTATTTATTTGACAGACAGCAAGAGAGGAAACACAAGTGGGGAGAGTGGGAGAGAGGGAGAAGCAGGCTTCCTGCTGAGCAGGGAGCCAGATGCGGGGCTTCATCCCAGGACCCTGGGATCACTACCTGAGCCAAAGCAGACACTTAACGACTGAGCCACCCAGGGGCCCCAGAATTTATTCACTTCTTCTAGTTTATCTAATTTGTTGTCATATAATTATTAATTGTATTTCCTCATAATCCCTTTTATTTCTATGGATTAGTAGTAATATCCCCTTATTCATTTGTAATTTGTTAAATAAAAGTTTGTCTCCACACCAGCATCCTCCCCCCAAAACCCCAAAACCTCCATAAAATTCCATTTGAGACAAATTTCAATTACAAAGTTACAACAGTTACAAAGATCAACTTAAAAAAAAAACAAACAAAACATAAAATGCTTCTGTTGCAATTTGTGGTAAATGGTATTTGTATCCAGGCTATAATATAAACTATCTTCTTGAACTTTTTCCTTCTTCCAAAGAGTGGTTTAAAATTATACAAATTTTAGGGACATGTGGGTGGCTCAGTCGTTAAGCATCTGCCCTCTGCCTTCAGCTCAGGTCATGATCCCAGGGTCCTGGGGTCAGTCTGTGCAGGCTCCTTGCTCAGCAGGGAGCCTGCTTCTCCCTCTGCCTGCCGCTCCCCCTGCTTATGCTCTCTCTCTCTCTCTTTCTCTGACAAATAAATAAAATCTTTAAAAAAATAAAGTTATACAAATTTTATAAAAGCATCTGATAGCACCTAATACATAATGTTTGTTTACCAGAGTCTTAAAGCATTTTAGAGGTTTAATTAGGGCTTTTTATATTACTGGTATTTTCAGGTTTTCTCAGCAGCATTTTCCATCTTTTTTCATAGAGCATATTGAAGAAAAGCAAGTAGTAATGTAAAACTTGTTCAAAACCCAAACACATTCAGTAATTTAAGCTGAGGTTTTGCCATCTGTGGCAACAAAAATGATGGATGCCAACATAAATACACAACCTATTCCCAGAGTAATATAAAAATCTAAAGATTTTACTTTTGCAGCAATACTTTGCCATAAACAGAAGTAGAACACAGTCACAATGAGGACACTAATAAGAAAGGCAGTGTATCATACAAAATTTACAAAAGTCACATCCTCCACAAAAGCATATTGTGATGCAACCTCTCCCCAGCTAAAGGCTGGTAGAAAGCCAACAGCTAGAAGTCTATGAGATCATCACGGCCACTTAACTGGAAGGAAACAAAGGTGCTAAGATCATCGTAGGGCCTTGTAGGGTCAAGGTCCCTCTTGGTGTAGGGCCATATCCAAAGATAGGTGAGTATTTTTGAGAAAATTCTGGTCTCAGTGCAGGTATATCCTGGTTTGTTCTCTGCCATGTGCCTGCTGCCTCCTTGGGGAAGGTCTGCTGTTTCCTAGCTCGGTGGGTAAGTCTGCCTCATTCTGCGGTAGAATTTTTTTTTTTTTTAAGATTTTATTTATTTAATTGACACAGAGAGAGAGACAGAGAGAGAGGGAACACAAGCGGGGGAGTGCGAGAGGGAGAAGCAGGCTTCCCACCGAGCAGGGAGCCCGATGCGGAGCCCGATGCGGGGCCCGATGCGGGGCACGATGCGGGGCCCGATGCGGGGCACGATGCGGGGCTCGATCCCAGGACCCTGGGACCATGACCTGAGCCGAAGGCAGTTGCTTAACCAACTGAGCCACCCAGGCGCCCCTCTGGAGTAGAATGTTAGCAAGACCTTTGTGTCATTAAAGATCTAAATCCGTGTTCCCCATTTAGTTTGACCAGTAATAAAAGTAGTAGTATTATTTCTCTACTTCCTAGTTTGATCTCAGTTTAGAAGAGGAAGAAAGGATTGTTGTTTTGATCTCCTGAAGCCCCAGTTCAAAGCTGCCATAATAGTGCTGCATAAATAGTGAATAAAAAAGGGACAATGCTTCTGGGATTTGGTTCTCATTCACCTAAGGGCTCTGAGGTAGGCACATTGAAATTTGGGTTTGACTGTCAGATTTCCAGAACCAGAGGATCATACTCCCAAACAAAGTGGGGAGAAAAGGTCCCACATCAGATAGTAACAGAATGAGAGGGTGGGCTAAGGAGCAGGGAAAGGACAATCACAAGGGACTGATTAACAAAAATTGTGTCTTTGGAGGACAGGGAATTCATCACAAGAAAGGATTAACAGCAATTTGTTGTGCCCCATTTCATTACATTTAATGTCGCATTGGATTCAGTTTTCAGGCACTGAAATGAGGCACTGAAATGAGGTAGGGCTGAATGAGTCAGGCTAATAATTTCTTTCTTTTTTTTTTGAACAAGGAAGGATAACAAAGACCCGTAATAACTGAAATATCTGACCCTTATGATTGTAAAGAAAAATCACTCAGTGAGAAAGTTGTTCACTAATTTCTGGAACACCAGTGTGAGTAGAAAAGATAGGGTCCAGGAAAGAAGGAGCCGGAGGAATATGAGGGGGAAGCCAAGCAACGGTGGCAGTAGTTGAGACAACAGCAGCTAAAATCAGGAACTTGTAATGGCTGTTGGGAAACCTCAATCCACTCGGACTCCACAGAAGGGGAGTAGGGCTGCAGTTCTGAGGGACAATTTAGGTGGACACTCACGGTTAAAAAAAAAAAATCACCACCCAAGGCTTTTATCATTCTAGATTGGGGTGAGAAGCAATTGGGGTAGACCTGGGTTGGGGCTAACGGGAGAGAGACTGAGCCAGGTAGAATGTAACCTCTACCAACAAACTTCATGTTTCTTTTGTTCACTTTTGTATAAACCAGCACCTGCTATTCCTAGCCCATAGTGATTGAACAGTAAATATTTTTTAAATGATTTTATTTATTTATTTATTTGAGAGAAAAGAGCACAAGCAGGCAGAGGGGCAGAGGGAGAGGGAGAAGCAGGCTCCTCACTGAGCAGGGGGCCCAATGGGGGACTCAATCCCAGCACGCTGGGGGGGGGCGGATCATGATCTGAGCCGAAGGCAGACACTTAACCAACTGAGCCACCCAGGTGCCCCAACAATAAATATTTTTAAATAACTAATTGGATAAATGAAGGGAATGGTTGACAGATATGTCTTCCCTTAGTAGAGTACCAACCCTGAATTGTGCTATATATAACCAATGCAGTGTTGTCCCAATCTATGAGCATGCCATTCATTTGGTCATTTATTCAATAAATATTAATTGAGCATTTGCTAGGTTCCAGATATGGGACACTAGACTCTGGGGAATAACACATGACTACTTTTTCTGACCTGAAAGGATTTGATTTAGAGGCTGGTAGGGGAAGGAAGAAATCTGTTAAAAATTTTTTTAAATTGGATAACATATTTTAGATGCTATCAAAACTACCCTACCTATCCTCATTCCGCTCCTCCCCTCTCCCCCCCCAATCCCAACCCCACCAGTCTCAAACTCCAAGGGATGGACCACCTGGGCCTGCTGTCTGCCTGGCTTTCCTGACAAAGTAGGGAAACCACAGAGACGTGATGAAAAGTCATTTCATGAGGTAGCTTCTAGAAGGCAGGGGCTAACTTTGCTAAGGCTTCATATTTGAAGCAGGCTATCTAACGTAATCTTATTTAAATAGAGGCCTTCACATTTACTTACAATGCACACTTTGTTCTTTTCTCCACCTTCCTCCCCCCAGATCTTTACTTTCAATGTCTGGACCGTCTGTGGGAATGACACAGCTAAGGTCCGTGAACGAATTCAAGGATAAAAAGACAAATTCCTGCCTCCACAGAGCTCGCACTGTAAGGTTTAGTCAGGGATGATAACTCAAAACAACCACCAGCACAGACGCGGGCAGGAACGCTTTCCAGGCCCGCCGGAGATCGCAGAGCAGCCAAAGGGCGGGCGCCAGGGTGCGGGCCAGGGTGGAAGGTGGGACCGTTCTGGAGTCTCTGGAGGTAGCCAATGGCCACCTGGGAGGCGGAGCTTTCGAACTGACTGGCATGGAAACTGACCAATCAGGACCTAATCTGGATGACCTGCCGAGGGAGCGCTATAAGAATTCTGGTGCTGCGGCGTAGGAGATGAGGGCGGGAGCCCAGGGCCGCAGCTGTTTACAAATCTGTAGGGAAGCGTTTCGATCCTTATTTTTATTTTTTTTAAGATTTTATTTATTTATTTGACAGAGAGAGACACAGAGAGAGCCACAAGCAGGGGGAGTGGGAGAGGGAGAAGCAGGCGTCCCGCGGAGCAGGGAGCCCGATGCTGGGCTCGACTCCAGGACTCTGGGATCATGACCTGAGCCGAACGCAGACGCTTAACAACTGAGCCACCCAGGCGCCCAGCATTTCAATTTTTTAAAATCACCAGTTCGGCCGTACTAGTGCATATGACTGCATATCAGGCCAGATATAGTGGCTTTCTATTCTTTTGTCTGCCAAGAGCCTCACCTCCTGAGAAATGCCTTTTTAATTTATGCAGTCATTCAATTCAAACAGGAGCTGGTATTTACTGGCAGACCTCTTCTAAGCACCATAGTCTGTGGGTAGACCCGGGGCAAAGGTTGCTAAGACTGTTTTTTTTTTTTACTCATCTGCCTTACCTAACTTGTATCTGGCATCTAATTAGGCACTCAATAATTGTTTAAGAATAAATGGATTAAAGCCCCTAGCTATTGCTTCCTTTGATGTCGTTTGTAAAATCTCTGCAACCTTCTGACCCTTTAGGGGAAAATCTCATCCTGTATCTGCAGCTTGATTTAAGTTTAGATATGTGCATTACTTGGTTTCTTCAATAAGTTTTAAGAATTTGCTGGCAACTCCTATGATATTCAAGGCTTCTGTTTACTTTTTTTCCTTTTAGTACAATGTTTACAGGCTCCAAGATTCTTGTACTTTTACCATTTCACAGTGTCATCAGGTTTCAGGAAGACAAAGAATAAGCTTTATAAATTTTAAAGTTCTAAACCAATGTTTCTTGATACCCCTTTTCCATTCGTTGTGAAACAGTTGACTACCTTCCATGTACTGATCATAGTGTTCACCATTATTACACAGTCCTTTATTGCTCAAAGGATCAAAGGGCAGGAGCTCAAAGGTAATGCCTGTGTGGAAATGGCATGATGCTGATCAAGTTAGCAGCAAAAGTCACTCAGATTCCAGAGTTCCTGAGGTCTAAGTGTTGGGCAGTCTCATACAGAGACAAACTCTGGCCTTCTGAAAGCTCATCAGTGAGCTAGGAAGACCACTGTCCTCTCTCTGGAATTATAATTTTAGTGTGTCTAAGAAGAAAAAGTAAAAGGTGGAAGTATGAGTGTTGTTTCAAGAACAGGTTGCCCCAGGATGATTCTGTGTTCCTCTGTTAGTTAATTATTTTTGTTTTTTTGTTTTTCTAAGTAACAGAAACTAAGCAATAAAAAAGGACAGGGAATTTAGTATAAAGAAACAATGGTGACTTATAGACTCCATGAGCAGGAATGGTTATGGGCCTTGGGAAAAGCCTAAAGCGGGGAACAAGAAAGAAGCTGGGACTCTTGCTCCAAATCTGCTTCCCTCTGCATGCCTGCTATATTCTTCACTTTCTGCTTCTCTCCTCCATATTGTACCCTTTGATAAAATATTTGATTTATGAATTCCTCATTATTGGAATTATTCCAGCAGAGGCTGAATTACTTTCTTTTGAGATTATGGCAGAAGGCATGTCCTTGTTGAGTGGAAGGGAAGTTAGATTAAGTTATATATATGGGCTATTTAAATGTAAGATACTGTGATTTTACCAGTTTAGGCTCCCATATACACAAGGATTGCTTTCCATTTCACTTTCTCACTGTCTCTGTTAATAGTAACATTGATTTCTTTGTCTTATCTATATCCCAGTCCTTCATCTTTTGTGTGGAGTCAATCAATAGGTCTTATTGGATATACCTCCCAAAGCCTCTTAAGAAATAATACTAGTTTTTTCCTAATAGTTGTGGAGCTGTAGAAAAGGTAATGAAAGCATGAGCTCTTTAACCTATGGATAAATATTAAGATAGAGTTGCATCACAATTAAAAGCAGAGGCTTTGGAGTTCAACCTCAGCTCAGATCTTGTTCCCAAATTTATTAGCTCTGTCACCTTGGAAAAATTACTCTTTGAGGCTTTTTCTCCAACTGCAAAGGGGAACCTAATATTAAACAACCTTACTGGGTTGTTTGGTTAAATAACTAGTATCCATAAAGCACTTTCTATTTCTATTAATGCAAATGCCAATCATAAATGCTTAATAAAGAATAGTTACTAATATAAGTAATAATAAATACAACACTTGTATAACTTCTTCTTTTTTTTTTTTTTTTTGGTTTACAAAACACGTTAACCTACATTTTCTCACCTAATGTTCACAAAAGTCCTGAGAGGAGGATAATATCCCCGTTTTAGAAATAGGGACACCAAAGTAAAGGGAGATGGTAACACTTCCTCAAGTAGGATTATGTCGAGGTCTTTTGAATAGGGAGTGAATGCCCAGTTACTGGAAGTTCTAGCAAGGCTACCCTGCTACCTATGATAAGGGATGTAACAGAGATCCCAGCTTTTGGAAGGGTACCTTATTTGGTGATTTCTGAGGTCTGTACTTGGTCATTTTTTCACACATACAATAGATACTTGTTTTTTTTACTGGAAACTGTTCAAGGGTCTGGGATTGCAGCATAAACAAAGAAGCAAAAACCAACCAAACCAAAAAACCTCAAGCAGACAAAAATCCCTGGCTAGAAATATACGAATATAGAAAGTATTATGTATAAAATATATAATATATAAAATATGAAAATATATAGCTTGATTTTTGTTTTTTTCACATACTCTGCATCTATGTACCCATTAATGCCCACCACCCCTCCCAGCCCTCTCCTCACACTTACAGAATTGGGAACTAGAAAATTGTTTTCAGTTTGAATGCCACACCCCTCAAGGCTCAAGGTTTATTCGAAGCTCCCAATCCAAAAAAGTGGGCGGGACCTTGGAAATTTCCGAAGGTGGAAGGAGAGACCGCGGAACTAGTGTTCCGGTAGCTGTGGTTCTCGGTGGGAACCCAATTCTGAGGACCGGTAGTGGAAGGCTCCAAAGCTAGTTTCCGGCCACCTCAGCGGGAAGCGCAGACGCAAGCAGCTGGCTCTTTCGGGAACTAAGATTAGAGTTGTAACTGTTGTCGCGGCGGAGGAAGTCAGGGGGACTTCTGCGGCCATCCCGGCCAGTGTTGGGTCCCTGTAGCCTGTGAAGATGGTGTTGCTTACGATGATCGCCCGTGTGGCGGACGGGCTCCCGCTGGCCGCCTCGATGCAGGAGGACGAACAGGTGAGCTCCTAGATCCCCGCGACCCCAAGTCCCTGTCTGAGCTCTGCTGTCAGTACCGGATTTCGTCTTAGAACCCAGGGGACCCTTGCGACCTCCCATGCACTCTCGACCCCTCTGAATTGCTTTTTCATCCTTTGGCAGTGGAGGGACGACTTGTGAAAAGAAATCTTTCCTGACGGAGGAGGTATATTTTTGTCTTACCTGTTTCTCTGTAGAAAGACGCCCCGGCGTAGGGATAGTTTCGGCCGATTGTGACCACCCAGTGTTGTGTAACTCTTAAGAGACTTTTGTTAAAATTCGGGATTTCTAATTTTCTGCTGCTATTAAGGCTGACTAACAGGTCCTGGGAAAAATCAGCTCCCAAGTTCTTCAGCTTCGTCTACTGTGGCACTTGATCCTTGACCTATCTTGATGACATCTTTTGAAAGTGGGTGAGATAATATTGCCACATATAGACACCTGTTTGAAGTTCACTACAGTACTTTCTTTCAAGGTTATGCCCAGTTCCCACCTCCTCCAATAAGCCTGACTAAATTTCTACTGTTGAAATTATAGCTCCTGTGTTATATTCTTGTAACGCCTTCTACTTTTATTTTACTATTTTTCTTCGTCTTTCAATAATTTGAATTTCCTAGGAGGCAGTAGGCAGATCTTAAACATCTTTGTGTTTCTTATAGCTTTTACAACAGCAGTTTTATGCTAGCATAGGTGCTCAAAAGTGTATTGAATTGATGAAAACAACAACAACAGCCCCAAGTATCTTGAAAAGAAGCTGCTTTGTGCCTTAGAATCACAAGGGAAATTTCTGGTGTGAGACAGGTTTCTGGAGCAAGCTTGGGTGGTCTCTGAAGAAGGGAGGCTGAGAATGAAAATTATGTAACTTATTTAAAGTGAACAATTTTCTTTTACTTTCTTATACACCCATAAAAAAAAAAAAAAAACACAACAAAACTCAAGGCCTAAAAAAAAAGATGAGCTCTAGAAAAAATTCTTTTGCACGTATCTCTTCTTAGGCTTTTCATTCATATATTCTTGAAAAAAAAAAAAACCCTTATTAAACACATCAATTGTGTCAAGCATGGTGATAATACAAGAGGTTAGAGGACACAGTCCCTACTTTCACGGGGCTTACAGTTTAGTGGGAAAGCCAGAAAACTAAGGAGCAGTTATAATATAGCACAACTACTATGGAAAAGGAAGAAGGCTCTGTGGTTGCTTTACTTACAGAAAGGTAAAGGTAAAAGGCTCTTTTACTCTTTTACCTTACAGAAAAGGTATCTAAGTTAGTTTTGGGAGACCAGGAAAAGTCCTTCCCAGAAGAAATGACATCTAAGCTGACAGTATTATCTAGTAATAAGGAAAGGTTCTATTTGGTTATATGCCTTTTAGGTTTGACTTGGAAATATGTTTATTTTCACACTTAGGAGAATAGTGATACAGATCATGAAGTTGCAAGTCATGCTCAGTGACATATTTTCTACTCATTGCACAAAACAAAGTCCAATCATTGATATAAACTATGAAAAATATAGTGTGCCCTTAATTTTCAATTGTGAAATACTTTTCTCCCAGTTTAAGAATTTTCTAGGACCACTCTACAGAAGGAGTGAAATTATTAAAATAAATGCCAGAACATGACTTGACAAGGGACATAGTGTGGAAGAATTCTCCTTGAAGGATATATACGTAGTTTGGGAAATGGTTTTCCCCGGGGAGAAGTCTGGTCAGTTTATTGCATTGGATTTCAACGTGGGCAAAGAATACAAAGTGAATTTGAAAGTCTACTTAATATTAGTAGTTCCTTACTCTCTGCCTTGATACTTTATTGAAAAAATAGTTGAGATATTATTGGGTATTTCTTTTTTTTAAATTTTTTAAATTTTTAATTTTTTAAAAAGATTTTATTTATTTATTTGTCAGAGAGAGAGAGAGTGCACAAGCAGGGGGAGCGGCAGGCAGAGGGAGAAGCAGGCTCCCCAATGAGCAGGGAGCCCGATGTGGGACTCCATCCCAGGACCCTGGGATCATGACCTGAGCCGAAGGCAGACGCTCAACCGACTGAGCCACCCAGGCGCCCTCTTTTTTTTTTTTTTTTTTAAAGATTTTATTTATCAGGGAGCGTGTGTGGGTGCACTTGCAAGTGGGGGGAGGGGCAGAAGGAATGAATTCCAAGCCAACTCCACATGGGGCTCGGGACTCCATCCCACAACTCCGAGATCACCACCCCAGCCAAACTCAAGAGTCGGTTGCTCAAATGACTGAGTCATCCAGGCACCCCTGTTGTGTGTTTCTTAACCAACTGAGCCACCCAGGCGCCCATATTGTGTGTTTCTTAATTTGATTCTGAGTTAGGTGTTGGACTACCAAGATGGGTTACTTTGTTTAATTGACAAGGAAAAAGATTTTCCACAAAGATATTTTTTGTGATGGCAATTCCATAGTTATTTTCTTTAGGAATTCGGACTTTGAGGGCACCTGGGTGGCTCAGTCGGTTAAGCATCTGCCTTCGGCTCAGGTTGTGGTCCTGGGTCCTGGGTTCGAGTCCTTCATTGGGCTCCCTGCTCCGTGGGGAGCCTGCTTCTTCCTCTGCCTCTGCCTCTCTCTCTCTGTCTCTCATGAATAAATAAAATCTTAAAAAAAAAAAAAGATATTTGGACTTCGAATAGTAGAGTCCTAAACTTTTAATATCTGTAAAAATATGAATCCTAGATTCATTTTTGTTGTAATAGTATACAGAATATTTATAGAATACCTACTACATGCCAAGCATTGTGCTAAAGCCTGTCAGGTATATGATTTCATTCAATCTTCATACCAATCATATTAGGATAGTTAGTATTATTATTCCCATTTATAGATAGGAATCTCCCAACTTAGAGATGATAGGTTTTTTGTATGAGTCATGTAGCTAATAAGTAGCATAATGGAATTTTTCATCAGTTTCTTAACATCTGCACTGTTGATATTTCAGGTCAGATAATTCTTTGTTGTGGGAAACAGTCTTGTGCATTGTAGGATGTCTACTGATATCCCTGGCCTCTACATCTTCGATGGCAGTAGCACTGCCATCACCACCACCCTCCAGGAGTGTAATACTCCTGGACATTGCCAGGTGTGATTGGCAGAATCACCCCTGATTAAGAACCACTCATTTATCTGTCTGACTCTAGACCAGAGCCTTAGTGCCAAACTGGTACACTTTACTGCCTTGTTCTTAAAAAAAAAAAAAAAAAATACATTTTTAATAATGTATTTACTTCTTAGGTGTCCAGAAATAACTTTTTAAGAAATGGCTGTTTCAACCAAATAGGTTTTATAGTTAAGTACCTTAATTGTTCAGTCCAAATAATTCAATGTACTTTTTCAATTATTTACACTGATCATAGATATCATATGTTAGGTGGTTACTAGGTGCTAGTCCTGTACAAACTGCTTTATTACTGGAGATGAACAGTTATTCAGATAATACAGTACAGATTAAAATTTAAAAAATGATTTAGGCAGAGTATCTCATGCACTGTTTCCTCTTTTTATTTATTTATGTTTTTTTTAAAAGATTTTATTTATTCATTCGAGACACAGAGATACAGAGAGAGAGAGAGAGAGCATGAGCATGGGGAGAGGCAGAGGGAGAAGCAGGCTCCCCGCTGAGCCAGGAGCCGGACATGGGGCTTGATCTCAGGACCCTGGGATCATGGCCCGAGCCGAAGGCAGTTGCTTAACCATCTGAGCCACCCAGGCGCCCCACATGCACTGTTTCCTCTGTGCTCAACTAGAAGTGGTGGTAGAGAGATGAACTTTTCTCTTCAAACCTAGATTCTGATATTCTATTTCCTTTCTGGTACCTTTCTGGTATGTTTCTCCTTTTTTGGATGTTAGCAATTTCTTCATCTACCTTTCTGTTCTACCTCAAAATGAAGGGTGTTCTCTTTTCTTCCATTTTGCCCCCAGCTCTGTGGACTTGAAGAAGGTGTTTGATCTAACCAAGTATTCAGCAGGGAGCATCAGAAAAGCAGATGGTCTCTTGTACATTTAAACTGCCACACTCCCCCTATAATTGAGGGTTCATTAGTCATCTTACTGTAATTGTTTTTAGAGGAAAATGGTTGGTTCTTGGTGCTTCTGGCCTTTGACCAGCTGAGTTCAACAGGAATTTAAAAATGATAAGAGTTTAGCTAAACATTCTTGTAAAGACAAAAGGTGGCATTGGATATAATTAATTGTTCAGCAGTCCTAGGTGATAGCAATAAAAAGTATTATAGTTGTGCAGTAAATTTCTACCCTGTACCTTTCATATTATATATGGAACCAAATCCTAAATATGATATTGGATGACCTCAAATTAGTTTCGGCATTTGTCTGGACATTCACATCCAATTCATTATTGGATTGCTAACACATCTTTCCGTTATACTGTATACAAGATTCCTCAAGTTTGTTCTAGATGAAGTGGAAAACAGAATGAGGACATCTAATCTGTTTTAGGTAGTCTAGTGACCGTGGGCCCTTTGTGACTTTAATCTTAAAAGCAAACTGAGGGTCTGTCTGTACAGCAGTGAATATATTGTTTTGTGAGATCTAGATCAGAGCTGCCACACAGTTTCTTGATCATTTCCTGTGAATTAGATTTAATATCAAATAGATCACCCAGAAGGTGGATCTGCTATCACCAAAGCAATTTTAATTGTAGAGGTGGTATAGCATGCTTAGGAACGGGGACCCCAGAACTAGATTGCTTGGGTTCAAATTCTTGCCCCTCCCCTTATTGGCCCCTAGTCCTTGGGCAAGTTTTACTTCTCATGCAGAAAGTGGGCATAAGAATTCTAATCACCTCATAGGGTAGTTTTAAAGATTATTTAAGTTAAATTATGTGAAGTGTTTAGAACAGTGGTTGGCAGAAAGTGAGTGCTTTCATTTAATTTTATTAATTTGCCTATTTCTGAAAAATCTTTTCTGGTCTCATTTTGCCTTTCTGAAAGTTCACATTAGAACTGTACATATTTGTGGGTACAAATATGCAATAAACAGGAATGGGTAAATGAATAATTTCCCCATTACAAAACTAGTCTGTGCTTATTGTAGAAAATTCAGTAAATATGTATAAACAAAAGAACCAAAATGTTAATGGTGATTATTGCCAAAATCCCTACTTAAATTATATCCATTTTAATGTATAACCTTAATCTTTGTGTGTGTGTGTGTGTATAAAATTAAATAATGGGTAATACTGTAAGACTGTTACCTATCTTTTTTCACTTAGTATGTAGTGAATATCTTCTCATATCTTTAAATATTATACAACATTTTAATGGCTGTGTAGTATTCCAGTATATAAATATATACCATTTATATATATATATGTGTAGTATTCCAGTATATATAAATATACCATATGTTATTTAACCAATTTTCTATCCTATTACTGAACATTTTTTATTTTTATGTGCATTTGTAGTTATTTTTTTTTTAAGATTTTATTTATTTATTTATTTGACAGAGAGAGACACAGTGAGAGAGGGAACACGAGCAGGGGGAGTGGGAGAGGGAGAAGCAGGCTCCCTGCTGAGCAGGAAGCCCGACGCGGGGCTCGATCCCAGGACCCCGGGATCGTGACCTGAGCCAAAGGCAGACGCTTAACGACTGAGCCACCCAGGCACCCCTGTAGTTATTTTTTTAACATATGATGTGTATGTATATTTTCAAAGATACAGAATTGTTGGATAAAACAATATGTAAGATTTTATAATTTCTAGTACACATTACAAAAATGACTATCAGAAAGATTGTGTCAGCATTGTGTTCTCAGCGATGGTGATGCTAATGGAACCAGCACTATGAAATGTTGGTTGGCGTGCCATAATCTCTGTGTAATCTCAGTGTGGTGCATTGACAGTCACTGCTTTGTTTGTTATAAACCCCTGAAACTGTAGCATGCTTTTGGACATATTTTCTTGTAGTCGATACAGTTATTAGTCTCTTCCTCTTAGGTTGCAGTGATGTTTACAGTACTTCTTATAAAGTCAAAGGATTTGTACCAGTCTTTGACAAATTTTTTTTGCCATTTTTCTCTTCAACTAGTTCCTTTAAGGTGCTCACCTGCCTTTAGCTGTCAAAACAGTTTTACTTAACATCTGTGTTTGTGGTTATTTTTTTTTATTATTTATTTATTTGACAAAGAGAGAGAGTACAAGCAGGGAGAGCAGGAGATGGAGAAGCAGGCTCCCCACTGAGCAGGGAGCCCGACGTGGGGCTTGATCCCAGGACTTGGGGATCATGACCTGAACCAAAGGCAGACACTTAACTGACTGAGCCACCCAGATGCTCCCAGTTGTGGTTATTTTTATTTTTTATTTAATTTATTTTTTTTTAAGATTTTTTTAAGAAATTTTCTTTTTTTTTAAGATTTTATTTATTTATTTGAGAGAGAAAGGATGAGACAGAGAGAAAGCATGAGAGGGGGAGGGTCAGAGGGAGAAGCAAACTCCCTGCTGAGCAGGGAGCCTGATGTGGGACTCGATCCCAGGACCCTGGGATCATGACCTGAGCAGAAGGCAGTCGCTTAACCAACTGAGCCACCCAGGCACCCTATTTTTTAAAAGATTTTATTTATTTATTTGAGAGAGAGAGAATGAGAGATAGCACGAGAGGGAAGAGGGTCAGAGGGAGAAGCAGACTCCCTGCTGAGCAGGGAGCCCGATGTGGGACTCGATCCCGGAACTCCGGGATCATGACCTGAGCCAAAGGCAGTCGCTTAACCAACTGAGCCACCCAGGCGCCCAGTGGTTATTTTTAAAATATCAATTTCTGAGTTCCACCTCTGAGATACTGATTTAATTGGTTTGGCGTAGGGGGAGATAGAGCTTGATTAGTTTTTGTACAGCACCCAGGTGATTTTAGTGTAAAGTCAAGGTTGAAAAATCATTGATCAATGTTGATATTATCTCTTGGCATGTTAGTAATATTTCCAATTTTATTTGCATCCCTTTGTGTCTAATGTTGTGGGGTTAGATTTCTTCCAAATGCCACATATATAATGGCATTGGTGAAGCAAACTAATTGGCAAGTACTGTTCAAATTTAGGAATGTAGGATATTGTGCACTAGTTCAAAGCATGTGATAGTATTCACTCTCCTTTACTAGCTGACCAGTCATGAAAAAAAAATATATGCAATACAGGTTAATATAATAATACTAATATATATTATAATGTTAATTATTGCAAAGTATTGTTAATATATAAGTATACACATACATATATACATATATATGTTAATATAGAACTATTTCTCAAGTGAAGAGTATCATAACAAATCATTGCCATAGGGGCAGTACTAAACAAGATAAATCTACAAATTGATACTTCTGGTGGTGTCTCCCTAACTCTCCTGGTTCACTTCATGCTTATTTACCTCCTTATTCATACTGAAATTTCCAGTTCATCATTTTATTTTATTTTATTTTATTTTAGATTTTATTTATTTATTTGAGAGAGAGCACGCACGAGAGAGCACGGGGTCGGGGTGGGGAGAGCACGAGTAGGGTGAGAGGCAGACTCCCCGCTGAGCAGGGAGCTGGATGCAGGGCTCCATCCCAGGACCCTGAGATCATGACTTGAGCTGAAAGCAGATGCTTAACCCACTGAGTCACCTAGATGCCCCTAGTTCATCATTTTAAATACAGTTTAGAATCCAATACTTGTACGTTTGTTTATCTGCCACTTTCATAATTTTATCATTGCTCCTTGTTTTTACTCTTAGCTGAGTGGTTCACTATCTAGAACTTTTAGGTTTCGCTTTGTATTTTCTAAAAGTTAGGCCTCAGATCCAGTCCACAGATCTTTTGAGGGAGAACCTCAAATAAATGAGTTTTTAATGTAAACGTTTAGTTATTAAACATCTGTCAAGGAGATGCTGTGTTCTAGTGTTGAATTCAAAATAAATAATCCAGGGGCGCCCGGGTGGCTCTGTCGTTAAGCCTCTGCCTTCGGCTCAGGTCATGATCGAGCCCCACGTTGGGCTCCCTGCTCAGCAGGAAGCCTGCTTCTCCCTCTCCCACTCCCACTGCTTGTGTTCCCACTCTCACTGTCTCTCTGTCTGTCAAATAAATAGATAAAAATCTTTAAAAAAATAAATAATCCAAAATAAAATAATTCCTTTCTATCAAATGGCAAAAGTGCTGCCGCCCCCACCCCTGTGTGCTGTATGTGGATGCATAAATAATGTATATTTGCTTTCCATTCCATTCTTTCCCATTTGGATCTAATTGGTGATTCTTGTTCTCCTTTTGAGATGACACTGCTGTTTTCCTCAGTAGTCTCTTTTCCTTTTTTTTCTTTTTTAAATCATTAACTATTTAGAAACTGTTCAAGAAAATATTGCCTGTAATTCTATTTTTTTTTAGGTTTTTTTTTTTTTTAAGATTTTATTTATTTGAGAGAGAGATTGAGAGCACAAGATGGGGGAGGGTCAGAGGGAGAAGCAGACTCCCCACTAAGCAGGGAGCCCGATGCGGGACTCGATCCTGAGACTCCAGGATCATGACCTGAGCCGAAGGCAGTTGCTTAACCAACTGAGCCACTCAGGCACCCTGCCTGTAATTCTGTCATCTGAATATTGTTATTTTCATTTTGTATGCATATGTACCTTGCTATCCAAACACAGAAACTAAATAGATTTATTCAGTAAAGAATATTTGACTTTTTAATCTCGGTCCTTAACTCTTGCTCATTTTTACCCATTTGCATTATAGTGTTCCTAGTAATTTGCAGTTATGGGTTTAGTTTTTTTAGTTTTTAGTTTAGTTTTTATTTACATTTAGTTTTGCTTAATGTTTGCTTAAATGTTAAATGTTGTTAACACTTTGTGGAAGATTTTGCTTGATATTCCAGGATAAAAATGAGATTCATCAGTCTGTTGTTCCCAGGATTTTCCCCTGATTATAGAACATGTTGTGCAGTTATGTGCCAGTAAGTGTGCAAGTGAAATGAGTTAGGAGGAGACCACTGACCTAAT
The DNA here is from genome assembly GCF_037043125.1 of Eumetopias jubatus. Lineage (NCBI taxonomy): Eukaryota > Metazoa > Chordata > Mammalia > Carnivora > Otariidae > Eumetopias > Eumetopias jubatus. The sequence goes on from NW_028274810.1 coordinate 5,893,244, forward strand.
GGTGGAAAGAACACTGGATTAAAAGTTAAGAGTGCCTTAGTGGCAGTCAAGAAGTATGATTTGCTTCTTAGCAAATAATGTGATTTTCTTGAACAACTAGGGGTTTGGTCTTCCTTTTTGCTCTAAAAGTAGACCATTTTTCTTTTGTTAAAATGAATCTTACTAATCTTTAATGAAAAACCATATTTACATCGTGTCCTCATAGTATGATGCTGCTTATTAATTGTTGTGGCATTTTTCGTGTGTAGAAAATTCTTAAATGAAGGTGTGTTTTTTCAGTCTGGCCGGGATCTTCAACAGTACCAGAGTCAGGCTAAGCAACTCTTTCGCAAGTTGAATGAACAGTCCCCTACTAGATGTACTTTGGAAGCTGGTGCCATGACTTTCCAGTGAGTATAATCCTATTTCTTTGTGGTCATTTAAGTATGAGATACAGTAGATATAAGTAACATCTGATAAGAATGGTAACAATTTTTTAAAAAGTAAAGAAAAATTTAAAAATATAGCCTCTTCATGGAAGCAACTCCCTGGCTCCAGTTCTGCAAAACAGAAATCTTCGTTTGTTTATTCAGTTTGCATACAATAAATTAACCTGTTATCCCGTGTCTAATAAATGCTGTACCCATCATGCAATAATAGATAAATTTTTGCTTTAGGAGCTTCTTACAGCCAGATGTATGTAGATTAGTCCTCTTGCTCAAACATTTACTGACAACAACACAACCTTGAACAACTCACGTACTTCTCTAGGCCTCCGTTACCTCTATAAAATAGGGAAAATGGTCATAGTTTTGTGAGGGTAATTTAAGAGCATCTCAATCAGTGGTTATAGACAATGCATATAGCCGAGAGAGGGATCAAAAGGACTTTATTGGGTTTCAAATTGTCTACAAATAATTGGTATTAAATGTTTAATACATGTCAAGTTTGAGGGTGATAAAAACAGGAAGGATTAAAAAAAAAGAGGACAAGAAGATCAAAGGAAAATAAAATAGGATTAGTTAAATAATCCTTGCTATTTTAGGAACTCAAAGGCTAAGATAATATACACCTGGGAGGGACCTGCTGTGTTTAACTTGAAAGGGGGAAAAAAAGATCTCCACCCATCAGAAACAAACAATTATACAAACCCAAAATCAAAACAAACCCTGGTTTATTGGTTAAGAAAGTAGTGGGTATTAAGTTTTATTTTTTTTAAATTTTTAAAAAATTTTAAATTTTATTTATTTTATTTTTTATTTTTTTATTGTTTGGTGGGCAGCAAAGCAAGGTTTATTGAGTGATAGTAAAAGTTCATTGAATGATAGAGTATGAAGCTCCCAAAGAGGGAGGGGACCCCAAAGGTTTGCCTGGATATTAAGTTTTATAGGTATTAATTGGTGTAGTATATGAAATATCTTCTATAAATCCAATTTTCAACATCAAAAAAATAAATACAGGCACCTAATTATATATAGTATCTTTATCTCTACCATGGATTGGGAACAAAAAACCTAGGCAAGTTCTAATGGAATTGAAAAGAAATTTTTTTCTTCTGTATGGTTCCTTTAAGAACTTTATAATCTCTTCTCGTCCACTTTTTCCATCTAAGAGCTATTTATTAAAGATTATTCTTTGCCAGACCATATGTTAAGTTCTGCCTTTAATGTCCATAGCTTTTATGAGCTTATTTTCTTAGCAGAGAGAAATATATATGCAGACAACTAAACTATGATACCTTAGGGCAAGAAGGGTTGTAATTCAGTTATAAATGAAAGGCTTTGGGACTAGAGAAAAGGAAGCAATAAATTCCCATTTGTAGGGAGTAAGTTTGAGGAAAGGGGATAGAGAGGAAGAATACAGAGAAACTTCATGGAAAAAATTATAGTAGAATCGAGCATAGGAAAATGAACAAGGTTTCTCCAGGTACATAAAAGAGTATTACAATTAGAAATATATATGTATATGTAAGCAGAAATCCGGGTGGATGTAAAAGAACCTGTTTGGAGAATAGCATGATGGAATATGGCCTACACCTGTTTTGGAGCCATAAGTATTATATCAGAGAGTATGATTTTATTTTATTTTATTTTATTTATTTTATTTTTTTAAAGATTTTATTTATTTGACAGAGACACAGCGAGAGAGGGAACACAAACAAGGGGAGTGGGAGAGGGAAGAGCAGGCTTCCCGCTGAGCAGAGAGCCTGCTGTGGGACTTGATCCCAGGACCCTGGGACCATGACTTGAGCCAAAGGCTGACGCTTAACAACTGAGCCACCCAAGCGCCCCTGAGTATGATTTTATTTTATAGGTATTCGGGAACCCTGAGAGTTTTTAAGCAGGGTAATATGGTCATATTTACTTTTTAGGAATAAAACTGGTAGTTTAGAAGATGGTCTAGATTGAAGGCAAGGAGAGCAGTTGATTCAGATGCCCAAGCAAGAGAGGACAACAGTATCATCATCATCATCATCATTATCATCATTTTAAGGGGCCTGAGAGATCATATGATATACTGTAAACTGCTCTGTGAAGTCCTAGGATGCATTAGGAGCCACATAGTAAGGGTAGGGATAGGGGTATATATAATACTTTGTGCCCTTATACTCCTACTTAAACTAATGGCCTTCTGAATTTATTTGATGGTACATATTGGTCTTCTGAATATAATTATCGCTGAAATAAAGAGTACTGTGGCTAAAAAGAAATCACTGAGTAACCTAACCTCTTTCTAAGACATCTCAGACATGTAGTCATATAGCTCCTTCCAGAGTGCCAGGAAGCCAAGAGGAAGTTAGTTCTGTTGTTGGATAGTTTCTGATACTGGATAGTTGATATAATAGAGTTCTGTCCTGGGAATTAGGGGATATTATTTGTCCTAAGGTCATTATCTGTGTCCAGTAAACATTGTGGCATTAACTTCCAACTAAGTATCCACAGAAATTTCCATTCCACTGTTCTTCTTATAACTGGAAGGAGTTTAAATATGTGTATACTCGTTTCCATACATAATCAAAAGGTAGATGGAGTCACAACTCTGAGGTTTCAAGAAAAAGTCCTAGATATTAAGATATTTTAGCTGAATTATATAATAAACAATTATAATAAAGATGTTTAAATATTCCTTTTGGAATATAATTCTAATAATGGGATGGTGTTTGCTTTCTGATTCTAAGGATTTGTGGTTTGAAATTGATTTGCTGATTTAGCTAGCCTCAAAGGACTTAGGCTAGAATATTTTCAAAAGTTTGTAAGGCACTGAGAGTCTGCTTCAGGTTGTTGGGTGTATTGTTATTCTACAGACAACTTTTTCTTTTTTTTTTTTTTGTCTCTCCAGCTACATTATTGAGCAGGGAGTTTGTTATTTGGTTTTGTGTGAAGCTGCCTTCCCTAAGAAATTGGCTTTTGCCTACCTAGAAGATTTGCACTCAGAGTTTGATGAACAGCATGGGAAGAAGGTGCCCACTGTGTCTAGGCCCTATTCCTTTATTGAGTTTGGTAAGTTTTTGCTCTTCATCTCTGTATCAAGAGAGCAAACAATATGGAGAAGCTGTTTGTTACATTGATAATAATATTGACACATTTTTATCTGATGTTTACTTACTGAGGTTTTCAATTCTGTCTTTTCCATTCCATCTCTTTTTGTCTTTCTGAATGAATGAGACTTCTTCTCATAAGTAATTTCCCTGGTCTTTTGATCTTTTTCTTAGAACTTGTTGCCTTTTGCCCTTTTTTGTGATTTGGTTTGACTCGTCATCAGAACTGTGCCCAAAGATCTACTTGACTGGTATATAGTAGCCGAGTTCTCCCCACTCCCAGTAAGGTTCATTTTCTGTAGATCAGAATTTGGAAATCAGAAAGAAGGTATTTGTTTCTTTCAGATCCTCTAATTAAAAAAAAAAAATACTGGAAGAGATAAGATACTGGGGAGAGATAACGTTTATTACATGCGGAAATAGTGAGTATGAATGTCCATGTACAATAATTAGAGAAAGCTTCATCACCAGTAAAGTATCTGATGGCAGTAAATCAAAGGAAATGTCTTGAGTACCCTACTTAGAGGAAGTGAGAATAAGTATGATTAGATTACATTACTGATATTTTTAGTTAAAAAAGAAATTGGTTTTAGTGTTTCTGAATTTCTGAAGTGTTTCCAGTTTGCTAGATAAATGGTCATCTTACTCTTAAAAATAAAGAAAATTTAGCAAAACACTCCAGTGTTTCATAACTACAAACTCTCTTAAGTGCTAAGTTTTATAATGTCTGGTTTTTCAAATTTTGCTTTTGAAGACAATATAGGTCTAGTAAACCCAAGAAAAGAAGAATACTGTATCAAGATCACACAGGAAATATTTGGTACACTCAGATTAGCTTAAAGGATTATATACAAAGATGAATGGGTTATAGGTGAACCACAAAGTACAGTAACCTGAGATCAGTAACACAGTAATTGTTTTCATCCCTAGGCCTGAAGGGATAAGAGAAAGGAGCAGTTTCTGAAACTGCAAAGGAGAAAATTTATAGAGAAGGCCAACTTGAGAGGAGCAGTAACTTCTGGTTGGAGGGATACTGCTAGGCCAGGGTGGCTTCTCAGGGAGAGGTTGGGAATAAATACCCTAACGCCACTGTCTGCTCTCATGCCTTACCCGTGGGGTTCCCTCATTGGCTGAACCTAACTGGAAGCTCCAGGGCAAGGGGCTCACGATGTAGTCCATGCGGGTCAGCTTCCCAAGGCAAAAAGCGTGGTGCAGAAAGGTAGAGAGGAGGTCTAAAGAGGCAAATGAGAGGTGTCCACCACATATAACTTAAGATTTTTGCCAAAAGTTGAAAATATAATTTTTAATAATAAGTCATTCTTTTTACAGTTTTGAGAAATACAGACATGGGCTAACCATGAATAAGACTGCAGTTTTATAGTGGGATTTTGCTTTACCTGAAGTTTAAGAACAGAGTGAAATTAGGAATGTATGTTAAAATATTTTAAGACAATGTTTTTACCCCTTTTGATGCTAGAATAACTCTTGCCGTGTTAACCTGTAGTGATGCTAGATTGTTGCCAGGATTCTTTTCCGGGAATGTAAAGAATTAAGTAGTGAAACCGTAAGGATCCTTGGAACATGTTTTGAAAATCTCTACTTTCAGGAAAGGCTTACTACAGTGGGTCTTAATTTCTCTAAGGACCCTGAGAGCAGAGACTTCTCATTTGAAGGTATGCAGAGGACATTTCTCTTGAATGGTCATCTATCTACATTTTACAAATGAAGAAATCAAAACTCAAATTTTGATGCTCACTCAAGAGCTTGCTTAGCCATGGACAATTGCTGATCCAGGACTAAACTTGAGAACTTCCTATTCTTTACAGTACTTTGATGGACAAAGTTGTTCATGGTCATTTTTCTTCATTATTCTAGACACCTACATTCAGAAAACCAAGAAGCTCTACATTGACAGCCGTGCTCGGAGAAACCTAGGCTCCATCAATACTGAATTACAAGATGTGCAGAGGATCATGGTGGCCAATATCGAAGAAGTGTTACAACGGGGAGAAGCACTCTCAGGTATGTAAAGCATTAAGAGTCCTATATAGGCAAGGATAGCTTATTTTGGGATACATTTTTTTTTGCTGTCAGATTCTGTCTAGCGCTGTTAAGAATTCACCTCTTAGAGATAGATTACATGACAAAACTTTCAATATGTTTTTTTTCCTAGCATGATTAGTTTTTGTTGAGTTGGAACGGTGTGAAGGTCTCATTCCATGTCAGAAGCATTTACTGCTTCCAAGATATTTACAACATTAAGTAAATATTTACAGAAACACATAAGGGAAATGAAAAGAAGAATGAGAGGAAATCGTCAAAGATTTATTGCAGTGGTTTCCTGACTAGCCACTTTGGGAGACTTTATTGCTGCCAGATCAAATGTCATAAAATGCCATTTTTATCAAGGCATTCCTCTGCTGAAAAACTCTCAAAATCCGTGACTATGAGATAAGATCTAGTCTGGTCTCAACTTCCTTTTCATTCTTACTGCGTGCTTGTAATGTGTAAGGCATCGTGTTCTCTGTAATGGAAGATAAGGAGATTGCAAACTTCTTTCATGCTCTCTAGTTCACAAACGTTCTGCCTCAGCCAGGTCAGCTCCCTCACCATCTCGGAACTGTTCTTTAAGATCCAGATAAGAACTACCTCTTCCAAGAAGCCTTCCCTGATTCTAATAGCCCACATCACATTAATCACTTTTGTCTTTTAAACTCTTAAGACACTTAGCTATGTAATGGTTTTTTAAGCACATAATGGGTGTGTGTGCATGTATGTGTACTTACCTAATTTGCCTTAAAGTACATATATTTACCTAATGTTTAGATGTTACCTAAGTGTTTAACATACTCTTTAAATGTAGTATTTATGTATTTCATATCTATTTCGTATACTTGCTTTATTTCTCTCACAGTAACGATCACAGATAGATGCCTTAATGAGTATTTCATGAACTCAACCTTGTGACGTTATTCATGAGTAAATGGATTTTCCTTTATTATGAACTGCAGATTTTAACCTTTATGTTAGTAGTCAGCAGTTGTTCCAGCAAATAGCTTCACACTCTTTAAACATCAAATTTTGGATGAGTGAGTCTATAAATTTTCATCATAACAGCCTTACTGTTTCTACTTGGGGTAAAATAGACCAGAACAAGAATTTTTCTTAAATCTAAAATGTATATCTGGTCAGTTTATCAAAAGTGTTAAAGGATTCTCTTCTATAGCTGTGCTGATTGGAAAAGAAGACAGTTGACCTTTGAACAGTGTGGGAGTCAGGGGCTCCACATACAACTTTTGACTTCCCAAAAACTTAACTACTAATAGCCAACTGTTGATTGGAAGCCCTACCCTTAACGTAAACAGTTAATTAACATGTTATTTTGTATGTTACACATCTTATATACTGTATTCTTGCAGTAAAGTAAGTTAGAGAAAAGAAAATGTTATTAAAATCATAAGGAAGAGAAACTAAATCTGCGGTATTCTGTAAAAAAAAAAATGTGTATAAGCGGAATGCGCACAGTTCAAACCGATGTTGTTTAAGAGTCACCTGTACTTTTCTAATCTTAATAACTTCATCTAATTGGGAAGATAAGAAACAAGGTCATTGTCACAGAGTACTTTATAGATAGTATAAGGGAACAGACATCAATTGAACACTTTGTGTTAGGCAATATGGTAGGGGGACTTTATTTTTTTATTTTCTTAAAAGAGTTTATTTATCAGAGACAGAGAGAGAGCACAAGTGGAGGGGAGTGGCAGGGAGAGCAGGCAGAGGGAGGAGCAGGCTCCCCGCTGAGCAAGGAGCCGGATGCGGGACTCCATCCCAGGACCCTGGGGTCATGACCTGAGCTGAAGGCAGACGCTTAACCGACTGAGCCACCCAGGCATTCCATGGGACTTTATTTTTCTTAAGATTTTATTTATTTATTTGAGAGAGAAAGAGAGCGTGAGCTGGGGGAGGGGCAGATGGAGAGGGAGAGAGAGACTCTCAAGCAAACTCCACGCTGAGCACAGGTCCTGACGTGAGGCTCCATCCCACAACCCTGAGATCATGACCTGAGCCAAAATGAAGAGTCAGATGCTTAACCCACTGAGCTACCCCAGCACCCCAGGGGGACTTTATATATATCTTACTTATTCTTTAGAGTAAATCCCTTGTGAATTGGGTGGTATCAAACCAGTTTTACAGATAAAGAAGCAGACTCAGAAAAGTTAGGTAGCTTGCTTTTAGTCACACTGCTAGTGCCTGGCAGAATTTAATTGGTCTCTGCAGGTCCTTGTCCATCTTCAGTGTGTGATAGTTTTAAATGGATATATAAACAATGAGAGCTGTAAAATGTAGCAGGAAATAGATAATGTGAAGTGAACAGGGAAGATTTCTTGAATTTTGATAGATCAGGAAGAAGTGAAGAGTGGTTTTTTTTTTTTTTAGATTTTATTTATTTGAGAGAGAGAGAATAAGAGACAGAGAGCACAAGAGGGAAGAGGGTCAGAGGGAGAAGCAGACTCCCTGCTGAGCAGGGAGCCCGATGTGGGACTCGATCCCAGGACTCCAGGATCATGACCTGAGCCGAAGGCAGTCGCTTAACCAACTGAGCCACCCAGGCGCCCTGAAGAGTGGTATTTTAAGAAGGAGGAAGAAAAAGCGTATCTGAACAGAGCATATCTGAAGGATAGTGAAAAGATCAGCCTACCTCAAAAAATGTTTTCTTCCTCTTTAAGCTTCAATAAGAAGCCATCTTTTATGCCTTCTTTCTCTTTCTAATTTTTTTAAAGATTTATTTGTTTAATAAGAGGGAGGGAGAGGGCACGTGACGGGGAGGGGCAGAGGGAGAGAGGGAAAGGGAGTCTCTGGTGGACTCTGTGCTGAGTGCAGAGCCTGCTGCGGGGCTTGATCCCAGGACCCTGAGATCAGGACCTGAGCCGAGACCAAGAGTTGGTCACCCAACCAGCTGTGCCACCCAGGTGCCCCTCTAATTTTTTTTTTTTTTAAGATTTTATTTATTTATTTGACAGAGAGAGACATAGCGAGAGAGGGAACACAAGCAGTGGGGATTGGGAGAGGGAGAAGCAGGCTTCCTGATAAGCAGGGAGCCTGATGTGGGACTCGATCCCAGGACCCTGGGATCATGACCTGAGCCAAAGGCAGACGCTTAATGACTGAGCCACCCAGGCGCCCCCTCTAATTTTTTTTTAAAGATTTATTTATTTTAGAGAGAGTGAGCAGGGAGGAGGGGCAGAGGGAGAGGGAAAGAGAGAGAGAGAGTCTTTTTTTTTTTCTTTAAAGATTTTATTTATTTATCTGACAGAGAGAGACACAGCGAGAGAGGGAACACAAGCAGGGGGAGTGGGAGAGGGAGAAGCAGGCTTCCCGCAGAGCAGGGAGCCCGATGCGGGGCTCGATGCCAGAACACTGGGATCATGACCTGAGCTGAAGGCAGACGCTTGACGACTGAGCCACCCAGGCGCCCCGGGAGAGAGAGTCTTAAGCAGACTCCCCACTGAGCATGGAGCCCAACGTGGGGCTTGATGTCATGACCGCAAGATCACGACCTGAGTTGAACCAAGAGTTGGACCCCTAACCGCCTGTACCACCCAGGCACCCCTCTCTAATTTTTAGTTTTAGAGCTAGCCTGCCTTGCATTTAAGACCTAAGAGTAGTTCCCATGGGTTCTTTCAGCAATATGAAATTGCGCCCGTTTTTACTGCCTAAAATAGCTGTTTCTTTTAAGCCATGGGTTTTGTTGTTTCATTCAGAGGTCACCCTACAAGACTGTAAGTTCCCCAAATAGAGGGGTCGTGTGTGGTGTGATCATCATTGTATCTTTTGGCACTTTGCATGGTGCCTATAACAAATATTTGCTCAGTGACTTCTCCCAGTAGTGGCTTTGTCTTTACGATATCATGTGTTTCCAAATGTTCCTATGTAAAGGAATTCTCTTAACTATTGCTTATTTCGTATGACCTAATATTTGTTCTGCTGCCCAGTTATTCTCAGCAGATTTAGATTTCATTTAGCAATTTTTTTTTTTTTTTAATCACTGACTATTACCAGACTCTGTTCTGGGCACTGGGGATATAGCAATAGACATAGTAGTTAAAAAGCTCTATCCAATGGACTGTCCATTTTAGTAGACTGGCTGGAAAGATTCGTCACAGCATTGTCATGGTTATTTCTCATCTCCTAACTTTTCTTATGTGACTAAGTGTTTTTCTTACAGGACAAATTGCTAATTTAGAAGCGGTTATCATTCTTTTGCCATTAAGTAATACCACATTTCTCAATCAACTCAGTCTCTATTAAGCAACTCCAAATATTCCAAAAGTATTCCCTAAGGAAGAACAAAT